>NW_028261390.1:72844986-73144986 GCF_051295495.1 Thamnophis sirtalis
TAGGTCTTTAAAAAAAATTGACCAGAAGCATCTGGGGAAAAAAGAGTTTGAAATCACTTATGCAACCTTTTTATTTCTGGCAGAAAATGGACAAGAACAAAGATGGCGTAGTTACCATAGACGAATTCATTGAAAGCTGTCAAAAAGTAAGTCGTTTTTAGGGTGAGTGGCTTGTAAAGCCACGAGAAACGAGTTGAAGCTTTGCACAAGGTCTTTCTCTACGTGGGACCATTCCCAACAAATGACTCTTCGGCCCCTGCATGAAAATGGGAGGGACCACGCCCCCCTCCTCACCCCACTTGTGAACGTTGTCACTTTGCAATCACACATTTCATTAGCTTTTTCAGCTTCTGAAGGCCGCCAGAAGGATAATGGGTGGGCAATGCAGGCAGGGGTAACATCTGGAGATAGTGGATGAAATTTATGCCCTGGGCCCTCCAAACTTTCGCTTTGCTTTCTTGAGTTTAATATGCGAAAAGAATAGAGAACAGCATCCTTAGAATTTGCTATTTTGCTGCTCAGTTTCAGAGATTCTTAGCAGTTGGCAATAGCCGTTAGGCTTTTAGAGCACACTTCGCGGTGCTTTTACAGCCCTCTCTAAGCAGTTTACAGAGTCAGCCGCTTTCCCCCCCAACAATCTGGCTCTTCATTTTACCCCCCCTTGGAAGGACGGGAGGCTGAGCCTGGTGAGATTCGAACTGCCCAATTGCAGGCAGCCGGCAGTCAGCAGAAGTAGCCTGCAGTACTGCGCTCTCACCACCGCGCCAGCGTGGCTCATTAATTCTTGGAGATTTCAGGGTACACTATAAGGACCAATAAGGAAGGCTTAATGGGACTGTATAGAGCAGTGTTTCTCAACCTTGGCAACTTGAAGATGTCCGGACTTCAACTCCCAGAATTCCCCAGCCAGCGAATGCTGGCTGGGGAATTCTGGGAGTTGAAGTCCAGACATCTTCAAGTTGCCAAGGTTGAGAAACACTGGTATAGAGGACTTATCTTAGTCTGCAACTATGACCTAAAAAAAGTCTTTGCCAGTCTTGGGAATTGTTTTGTAGAGAAGAAAAATAAACTCTGAAGGAAAAGGATCCCACCCCTATTTTTCTGATTACCGAAATTCTTACTACAGCCGGTCCTTGTTTAGCAACTTTTTGCAATTACTGCGGTGACGAAAAAGTAACTTGACACCAAGCCCTTGTGTGCACAACCTTCACAGGCTTGTAAAGCAAAGGAAAGCTGAAATAAGATCATTGTGTCCCTTAGCAACCGCTTTGCTTAACGACGGAGTCACCCTCAGTAAAGTTACCGGTGACGTTAGAAGAAACTCCCACTGCTGTGACTCTGTCGATTGAAATATTGCAGGAAAACATAACTAAACATAAATGTTAACCTGCCCCATAAGTAAGAGTTGGGGATTTGGGAAAATATCTTCCTTTTCACACCTGTAATTCCCTACCTGAGTAATTGGGGAGTGGCTTCTATGGAGATTCTCCAGGTCCTGGTTGTCCCAAAGGTGTTTTTTTTTTTTCAAGAGGCAACTGGACTTTCTAGTTTTCCTTTGAAGACGTTTCACTCCTCAGCCAAGAAGCTTCTTCAGTTCTGGCTGGATGGTGGAGAATGGAAGGATTTGTCTTCCTTGCAGACAGCTGGACATTTCCATCCTTTTAGAGGATCTTTCTGGACTGCAAAAAGCGTCTACCTGTTTTAGGCGATGACTCGTGCCACCATTTAGATATTTCCATTTTCATTAGTATGGTTGGTCAGTTGATACTTAAACATTACGCCAGATCTTGTTGGCTCCCAAGTTCCATCTCTTAATTGCAAGCGCTACCAACCCTATTAATGGGGAACAAGACAGTGGAATGCACAAGTGTGTATTCCCACATCTGGGGGAGCAAACTGAAATGGCTTGCCCAGCCCACTGATGATGATCTGGGGGCCTTAATGCACCTCGTGTAGAGACGAAGAACATTCATCTGTATCTCCAGAAACCAACAGGAGGCTTGCTGAGGTGCTGCAGGGACAAAGAATCAACAGATGGATCTTGAATGAAAGCGTGTGGTTGTTTCAGCTATCCTGGACTTTGGAAGATTACTCAGATGAGACATAGTTGAGTAGCTGATTGATAATAGGTAAATGATGGCAAATCTAGACAGCCTCCTAAAAAGCAGAGACATCACCTTGCCAACAAAAGTGTGTCTAGTCAAGGATGTGGTTTTCCCAGTTGCCATGGATGCCTGTGAAAGTGGGAAGGCTGAGGGCTAAAGAATAGAGGCCTTTGAATTCTGAGGCTGGAGGAGAAGACTCCTGCGAGTCCCTTGGACTGCAAGGCCATCCAACCGGTCAGTCCTAGAGGAGATCAACCCTGACTGCTCTTTAGAAGGCTAGATCCTGAAGAGGAAACTCAAAGACTTTGGCCACCTGATGAGAAGGAAGAAGGACTCCCTGGAGAAGAGCCTCATGCTGGGAACGATGGAGGGCAAAAGAAGAAGAAGGGGACGGCAGAGAAGGAGGTGCCTGGATGGAGTCACTGAAGCAGTCGGTGTGAGCTTCAATGGACTCCAGAGGATGGTAGAGGACAGGAAGGCCTGGAGGAACGTGGTCCATGGGGTCGCGATGGGTCAGACACAACTTCGCAACTAACAACAGATGATGGCTGATAGACAGATAGTTAGATAGACAGATGATATAGATGATGATATAGTAGTTTCATCTTAAAAGAGACATTCACTATATCCATAACTGTATGTTGGTGTCGTTAAGAATTTGGTTTCAAATATCTTTTCCTAATAATTAGAGTTTTTACGTTTTTGTTTTGTTTGTTTGCAGGATGAAAACATAATGCGCTCCATGCAACTCTTTGAAAATGTCATTTAACCTCCAGCTGCTCTTCTCCCTTCAATCACTGGACAATACGAACAATTCTGCAGCAGCAACACCGATCTCAGCGTTGCCACGTAGGAGCCAGAATTCGTCAGCTTTGCACTGAGATGTCTATAATGCAAATAAGCTTCGTTTTAATTAAAGCCCACCTCCCGAGACCGCATTTTCCCCCCCACTCGCTGAGGTAAAGCCAAGTCATCCACAACCAAATGCTCTCGCCGTTGTTTTTGAAATGTCACTTGAGTCACAGAAGAACCCAAAGAAAACAGCAATAGGGGAAGGGCCTTCTTGTCGTGCCAACTTCCACAGTGGAGGTCTTGGAGTGGTGGGGAGGGGAGGAGGGGGGGGCAGGCTTTCCACGTCATCAGGTCTCGTATTCCACGGTCCCTTTTGTGTGAAGCTCATCCGGCGTCATTCTCAACTCCAGGGAGGCTTTTTGGACAATGACATTCGAAGAGGAATCCGCGCGAGGGCGGCTCAGCAGCCGGTTAGCGCTCTCAGATGCCGGCTTCCTATTGGGTCACTGTGAGGAAATGGGGAAACCTAAATTGCTCCCGGGGTCTCCCCATGGGGGGGGGAAGAACTCCCCACTTCTGTCTCCGTAGTCGACTGGCGCACAGAGGCCTCTTTAGTCTCGCCTGGAAGGAGTGCCAGATTCCTTACTCTTTTCAATTCAAGATCTACACTTTTTTATAACGGCTTTTCTTGTGCAAAAAATAATAATAATAATAGTGTGTTATTTCACCACTGCCTAGGATAAATCTATTCCGTTGACCAATTTACTGAGATGGTGAACATTCAGGCGGTAGTTTTTAAGAGCTAAAAAGTTTGGGCTTCCCAATCAAAGGCGAAAAATTGAGTGATGCTCCCAGCTCTTGATGGGAATAAAGATGGAAGTCAAAGCGAAGGCTGATGGGGAAGCAGGAGGGGAGGTTCATTCACGCTTCCCACTAGGTGGCAACTTGAAATATGGACCAGGACACAATTATGACAATCAAGCATCATTTATATGGAGGATTATTCGTCTCTGGCTTCAAAACCCAACTAAAATTGGAAGTTTATTAGCATGACTCCTTAGGAAAAGCTGTGGATTTTTCTGGAGCTACAATTACTATTATTCACAGTGTGAAAAGGAGAGAGAGAAAAAAGAGAGAGAGAAGGAGGAAGAGGAGGAAGAGAGGATTCTGTGAAAAACAGAAAATTCACAGAAAAATGATTTGAATAGAGAGTAAACTTGCCACAGCCTTTAAAAGTGACCACCGGGGTGGGGGCGGGGAGTGCACAATATCGAAGTTGAGAGAGGTGGAAGTTGGTGTCCCCCCCCCACTTCTTTTTTTTCCCTTTTTTTTTAAAAAAAAACTATAAAGGGAGAGACAGACTGTAGACAACACCAAAATCCCACTTCTCATGGTAGTCGAAATAATATTAAATTACTGTCTTTCTAAATACTTATAAAGTACTGACAGAAGACATATGCCAGCATTAATCGTGACATTTTGCACTGAAGTCCGAGAACGCTTATAGATGTACAAAAATGCTGCAAACTGTTGTAGTTTTTCTTTCTTTCTTTCTATTTTTAAAAATGGCATCTAATTGGTTGCAAGATGGCTTAGAGCCAGTGTTTCTCAACCTTGGCCACTTGAAGATGTCCGGACTTCAACTCCCAGAATTCCCCAGCCAGCGAATGCTGGCTGGGGAATTCTGGGAGTTGAAGTCCGGACATCTTCAAGTGGCCAAGGTTGAGAAACACTGTCCTAGCCACTGTCTTCCCACTGAAGAGGATGAAGGCTGCTCTTATGACTGCCGCTGTAGGAATACGAGTAGTACAAGGCCTGTACATCTAAACTTTGTTGTAGAACATCCATGAGAAGTAAATGTGCACATTTTGTAATAAAAAATGGAAGACACGGAAGGCCCACGGGGTTAGTTTTTTTTCTTAGCCAAAGCACCTGTGTGTTTGTTATACAAAATTTAATGCGTGGGGTTTGTGGCGCAGTTAAGCATTTTTATTCAACACTCATGAAAATCTTGGTGTTTGATGGAGACATAAAAGCCTTCTCAGCATATTGACAACACTGGGGGGAGGGAAAACAAACTTAAGTACATTTTCCAATCTAGAACCCACAAGATAGTGGGCTCTTTAAGAACACTATCAAAAACGAAACCATCTCTATCAACAAATATATTAACTGAGAAACAGTCCCTTCCAGTTTTAACGATTTCAGGTCCTTTTAAGAGAGGAAACTTAACCAGCGATGGAAACGGTCCTTGGTCCCCTCATGCAGCAGCATCTAAGTTTACTAAAAATCAAGATGCACATAGGTCTTAGCTAAGGGTTAAGCCTAGCAAGTAAAGGGTACACAATTTTTTAAAAAAAACATAAATGAATGTTTCATAATAATTTTAACCAAACCAGCAAACCCGTTAAGTCCCCAGAAAAGGGACTGAAAGGAAGACGGTGTGCCATTTCTAAGTGGTTTTTTTTTCATAATTAAGCATCCAGCACACTTTTGCTCTTGACACCCGTCTTAAATTTCAAATGTTAATCATTTCTTTCGCAGAACAATACGCTTCTAGGAGAAAGAAGTAACACCAACGCAGTTTGCAAGGGAAGCCTCTTCGCCGCCTTCTTCAGGAGGAAATGGAAGAATATGTCGGAATCTTTGCTTTTATAATCGTCAAGCTTTCCTGTTCGAGAAATAGGAATTGAAAAAAAAAAATAGTTTTGAAGTCAGTTTACAGGCAGCCAAATTCCCTCTTCGCCCTGAAAACAAATTATTTCTACTTTGAAGAGGCCTTGGACATCCCACACCAACCCGTTGTGGGACGTCTACTGGGAACATCTAGTCCAGGGGTGTCCAAACTTGGGAACTTTTAAGACTTGTGGACTCCAACTCCCAGAATTCCCCAGCCGGTTCCCGAGTTTGGACACCCCCGATCTAGAAGGAGTCCCGGTTTTAAGGAAAACTGTTCCAGCTGTCAGTTTAGGAGTGTGACGTAAGAATAAACCACCCATCTTACACCACATGCGGGGAGTCCCCGGCAATGCCGGCAGTTGGGGCTGGGATTTCTGTGGCTAAGGAAGCCGCCGTAAAGCCCGGCGTCGTGTGATCTGGGCAGCGGCAATCCCAGCCCTCCCCACTGCCGTTATTAAGTGAGGCTTGTGCGCCATTCAGCCAGCAGCTCCTTGCAACGGCCTGCCAGCTTCCGACCCCCAATAGGGAAGCCGGCGGGAAGTGGGACATTGAAGGGAGTTTGCAAGAAGGCTGGCGGGGTGGGGGTGGGGCTCCTGGGTGTGGAGGGAGGGGGCGCACGAGTGGCGGGGGCATGGCAGAGCGCAGTGGCATTTGGTGGCTGCTGCAGGATGGGGAAGGGTGGGTGGGTGGGTGTTCGTGAGAGGCTGGGGAGGCACAGGGGGAGGGTGGAGAGGCCTGGAGGGGCTGCTGGAAGGCTGGGAGAGGATGCATGAGTGGCGGGAGGTAGCTACTCTCTGAAGGGCATCTCCGTTCATGCTCGGTCAGCAGCAGAAGAAACAAGATGGGAGGCATCAGCTGGGGTTTCAGGAGGCCAAAAGGCCTTGGATGAGGGGAGGGGAAGATGGGGAGGGGGAGGGGGGTGAAACCCCTCCAGCTGTGGGTGAAGCTTGGTTCCTGACTCTCCGAGACTCCTGGCCAAGTTCTGCAGAGATCGGCCTGGCAGCTCTCCAAGCCAGAGAAGGTCTGTGACCGTAAATCCTCCCTGGAAAGACTTTGCAGAATTCACAGGGGTTTTTTGTGGGGACCAGGAGTTTCCTTCAGGCTCTGAGGAAGCCTCGGCCAGAACCGATGCTGCTACAGGACCGGCTTCAGGCGAAACCCAACCAGACAACGCAGGTGGAATCAACAGGCAGCCCTTACCTTCCCTCCGTGCTGCTCCAGTTTCTGCAAAGCCTCCATAGTTTGTTCTTTGAACTTCTTGCTCATCTGCCTCTTGGAAAGCTGAGGGCCAAAACGGAGAGGCAAAGAGGGGAGTGAGACCTTCGGGGGCTCTGAAAGGTTGCAAAAGGCAGAGGCTCATCCACAGCAGCAGATGATCTGTTTTTGAAACCATCGAACGGAATAAAGCAGGAATATTTGTTTTGGGGTTGTTCCTGCCTTTCGCTGCTTTGGAGAACAGCGTGACCCCCTTATACCCGTGATGGCAAACCCATGGCACGCATGCCACACGTGGTGTTTGCAGCCATATTTGCTGGCATGCGAGCTGTCGGCTCCAGAGCGCATCCGTGTGCCAGACAGCTGACTTTCAGCCTTCTGGAGGGTTTTGGGGAGGCTGTTTTCACCCTTCCCAGGATTCAGAAAAGCCTCCGGAGCCTGGGGTAAAAACTCCCCCCATGTGGGGGGGTGGGGTTTACACGCACATGCGCAAGTGGGCGGGGCGCATTGCATTGTGGGCAAGCATTATCGCACACAGATGATTTTGGCACACCTTTACAAAGAGGTTCGCCACCACTGCCCTGTATTATAGCAAGCGATAAAGCGTGGTTTGAAATCCGAAGGCTTGTATGACCGCGCTAAGGCCAAGGAAATGGCGTTAGGGCTGAGGGGGGAGGAGCCAATCCAGCGCCTTCTTATCCCAGTTCCCAAAGGAGTTTCCACCTTTAATGCGCCCCCCGTTTACAGGGCCAAAGAGCCAGAGAAATGCTGCCCGTGAGCATGAGGACGGCCTTACAACACAGATCCTCCCTCGCCACAGAGAGAGGGGAAGCTTGGGACCAGGTTGCAAGCAGGGACTCTGGGAGGAAAGCCTGGCCGTACTCACACTGGAAAGCAGGTGCTTGAGGTGCCCATTGAGCCAGAAGCCCACCACAGCACTCAGCTGCACCAATGCCCTCAGGCCTCTCCTGAAGACGTCGTCGTCTGAATGGGCCTTTGGGAGAGAAGAGGAAATGGAGAAAACACACGTTCACTTTAAGAATCCCTGGCTGGGGGGTGAGCTGTACAAGTAGCGCCCGCCCCCCCACCCCTCAAAAACAATAACCAGAATAATAATCCCTCCTCCCCATCTTCAGAAAAAACAATTACTGTCAACCTTCCTTCCATTGAGGACCTGGACACTGGATGGGTCAGAAAAAGGGCTGGGAAAATATCTACAGACCCCTGGCATCCTGGACACCAATTGTTTCATCTCCCACCCTCAAAACGACACTATAAGGCAGTGTTTCTCAACCTTGGCAACTTGAAGATGTCCGGACTTCAACTCCCAGAATTCCCCAGCCAGCATTCGCTGGCTGGGGAATTCTGGGAGTTGAAGTCCGGACATCTTCAAGTTGCCAAGGTTGAGAAACACTGCTATAAGGCCCTGCACACCAAGACAATGAGACACAGGGGAAGTTTTTTCCTCTGCTAAACAACCGTTTCCCACAATACGGTCAAAGTATTCACTAAGTCTGCACTACTATTAGTCTTCTCATCGTTCCTAGTATCTCTCTCTTCCCACTCATGACTGCAGGACTGTAACTTTGCTGCTTGTATCCTTACAATTGATGTTGATACTGTTTCCTGATTGCTTATGTGTGCCTTGTGACTATCATTAAGTGTTGCGCCTTATGATTCTTGATGAATCTTGTCTTTTTATGTCCACTGAGAGTTTATGCACCAAAGACAGATTCACTCTTGACCAATAAAGAATTCGATTTCTATTCTATTCTATTCTATTCTATTCTACTCATTCTATTCCACTCCCAATTCTTAATTCTATTTCTGAATTCTATTCTATTTTATTGTATATTCTATTCTATCCCATTTTCTATTCTGTTCTTCATTCCAATATTTATTCTATTCTACTTTCTATTCCTATTTTATTCTATTTTTAGCCCTGCCTTTTGGGAGACGTAGAAGTGGGAAAAAAGCCAGCGGGGGTCTGTGGTTGTGTTTTGAGGGACCTACCAAAGCACCTTTTAACACTGGAACGAGCCGAGGAAGCAGCGGGAGAGTTTTCTGAGCAGCGCCTTCCACCGAGAGCATCTCCTTGAAGCCCTCCTGGGAGATGAAGGTATACGGGTGCCTCGTCTCTTTCAGCCCCTGCCGGAGTCACACACCACACAGTGTCAATGCGCGGCTCCCTTCGCCTCTGAAATCCCTAAGCAAAACCCCGCTGAACAACCTCTATGGGAAGAATTTCTTCCATCTCAAATGTACGTTCGCCCCCTTCTGGCTCTACCTGGCATTGCGGTGTTCAAAGTAGCCAGGTAGTTTTTGCTTGAAAAGGAAAGGAAAAAAAAACACCGTGTATTCTCACTGGTGAGAATTTCTGACTCTCTTTTTCAGACATTCCAAGTGCCTTGTTCAGAAACTGCTGTAATCGGTGCTAGCTGCGTGCCTGGATAAGCATTGCTCTGAGAACAAAAGCAGCCAGCAATTATTCTGAAATAATCACTATTTAGGATTTCACCTCCGATCCGATTCGAAGTCTGGGACTGGTAAAAACTTAACAGTCCCAGTCCTAACCAAGGGACCTCAGCTGTGAAGGTAATGGGCAGTTCTGAGCAGGGGGGGCTTCTTGCAAAGTCAGAATACCGTATTTTTCAGAGTATAAGAAGCACCAAGATTTTGAAGAGGTAAATTTTTTTTAAAGGTTTTTGCACTCTGCAGACCTCCCAAACCCTCTGAACGCTTCATTTTTTGTGAAAAACGGGGCATGCAGAGAATATGAGAGGCCTGCAAAGTGCTCATGGGTGCTGGGGGGGGGGGGGAGGTGGGCAAAAATGAGCAAAAACCGGCCCACTTTCCAGGCCTCCCAAACCCTCTGCATGTCCATTTTGGATAGGGGGCAGGGTTTCAGGAGGCCAAAAATGCTGTATTCAGTGTATAAGACGCACCCAGATTTTCACCCTCTTTTTTGGGGAAAAAAGATGTGTCTTATACTCCAAAAAACACAGTATATCAGTCGGTTAAGTTCAAAATTAACCCTAACCCTAAGAAGAGGGCGGGGGAGGGGGGAATCCACAATCCAGAAGTAAATTACATATAGTATGGACGTAGTAGAGGGAGAGGACAAGTAAGTTACCCAACTGTGTCATTTGCAAACTTCCTAACTTAAATCCATAAACAATTGCCGTGTAAATTACTTTTCTGTACTAGGCCATAAACGATTCACAACTTGCAATGTTGTGCCTGGAATGTCTTTGTATGAATCTTTCAAAAAAGCCCACATGTAAATGTGTTGGGGTACACAATGCTTTTATTTTCTTAAAGGAAGCAATTCAGACCAATGCTGAGGTTTCCTAAGCTCGGAAATGTTAAGCTGGGTGGACGTCAATTCTTCAAACTCCCCAGCCACCGCACACATCTTCATTGAGGTCACGGAGACGGAGAAGGTTTGGACCACAGATTCAAAATCTGGGGAAGCCCCGTGACAAAACTCTTCCTGGGCTTCCAGAGTTCTCCATAAAATTATAACTTTCATTTTTGTGGGGTTGTTTTTTTTTTAAGGAGGGTTTTAATACATCACTTTTAAGAAAATCCCAGCTTCCCCTTTGTCCTTTGAACAGAGTCAAGAAGAAAATACAAATTGTAGGAATTGTCTCTCAAACTTAAAACAAATATGGATATCCCCCCCCCAAAGGGATTTACCTCTGCTAAATTAATAAGGAGAGGGTCAAACGGAAGTGTGGCAGGATGACTGTCCCATTGCAACGTGTGCCTGATGGAGCCATGGACTAATCTAAAATAGAATAAAGCGTTGGAAATATAAATAACAGGGATTTGTCCAGGCAGCTGCCAAGACTGACACAAAAGGGGGGAGAGAGACAGACAGACAGACAGACAGACACAAAGAAGAGAGAGAGAGAGAGAGAGAGAGAGAGAAGACACACACACACACAGAGGGACAGAGAGAGGAGAGAGACAGAGAAAGAGACAAACAGACAGACAGACAGGAGAGAGAGAGAAGAGAGACAGAGACAGACAGACAGTGTGTCTTCCTGTGTTTTTCACTTAATGTCAAAGTTTATAAAATACCTTTTACAAAACTAGTACATTTTATTTTAGCAAAATCATACAAACATATCCTGTTTCTTGGCCTCTCCAGCAACATCATTAACATCCCGAGGACTATTGGAAAAGGATGGCCTTAAGTGCCTGTCAAAATGTTAGAAATCAGGGTATTGCACACTAAAGAGGCTCCTGTCAAAATCTTGGACTTTTCTGGAGTTCTCACCAACTCGACTCCGCATTCAAATATTTAGCTCAAAGTTTCATGGACTCAGCCTGGATGGATTGAGGGTTTCAGAAGACCCTCTTAAATCCATAAAGTCCTACCAATTGCAGAAAGCAGAAATCCCCCCTTTTGGGGTGGTGGGAGTGGTAACAAATCAACTTCTAATAATTTTTTTTTCTGGTTCTAAGAGTTGTAAACATTTGTTATGTATTTACATAACCATTCAGTCTGGTCTACCAATTGATTCATACCTTACCAGCTTCAGATCTTACAACTTCACAAATAGAAGGATTACTTTTTTTCTTTATTAAGTATGGTATTTTTTTAAAAATAAAACAATCTCCCTCCACTATCAATCAAGGAAAAAAACAGAACTATCCCATTCCTAGCATTGCATTGAATGCAAACATTTTAAGATGAAAACTCACAGTATAATCCAACAAGAATATGCTCACTATTTGGTTAATGGCATTGGAGATGCATATGCCTCTTTCTTTTCATACCAGCATGAAAGGTAAATTTCCCTTTTCGGTAAGTTTAATCACTCCAAACAGAAATAAGAAATTAAGTAGTGTTTCTACAAGGGCCCAAACTGATATTTTCAAGTTTGAAGGGAAGAATCGTAAGTCCAATATGTGAGCTTTATGGACGGAGGCAAAAGTAAAAACAACTTTAAAATGTGCACCATTCTGAAGCAGCCACAAGAAATAATGTGAATACAGCAGCATTTTAATTCAGCCCCTAGCAAAACTAAAAAAAAAGTATTAAAAAAAAATGTTTTATTTCTAAAAAAAATTTAAGCAATATGCATTCCCAGAAACAAGTTAAAATTAACTTTTCTTAGTCATATCCAACCATCTTTGGATGGTTTTTCTTTTAATCTACACGTAGTACAATTCAAAGCCCATCTTATTCCCAGATAAGTAAATGAAAGGGTGCAGTCCTAGAAAGTGGAAAGAACTTTAAAATGCTAAATGAAGCAATGCTGATTTGATCCAGCATTCAGTGCTTCCGTAAAACTGAATTCGCTCACCAGGCCCCAGATCTTACCTGCAAGGGATGCCACCTTTAGAGTAAATGGCTGCAAAGGCGGAGGGTACTCTGGACTGAATATTGAACTGGAACAAAAAGAAATAAAATGGTCAGTATATTATTATTCTAACCCAGATATACCCCAGGAAGACACAGCTACTCTAAACCCCACTGAATTTAAATCCTTCCAATGGCACTTTAAGTTGCTTAAATTTTACAGGGGATATGTTACATTTTGAGGATATATTATAAAAAACACAAACACATATTCAAAATGAAGATTAAAATAAAAAAGAATGCAGAGGCCGAAGCACTTTCAGCTGACAAAAGATTGTGTGATTCTTTTTCTTGACGTGGAAGAGGAAAGAAACGTGAAGAGGCAAACCTTTACCACTTCAAGGTGCTAGTCGTCACTTATAAAGCCCTTCATGGTATTGGACCTGGGTACTTGAGAGACCGCCTGCTGCCAATCACCTCCACTAGACCGATCAGATCCCACAGATTAGGCCTCCTCCGAATTTCATCCGCCGGCCAGTGCCGACTGGCGACTACCCGGAGGAGAGCCTTCTCGGTGGCTGCTCCAACCCTCTGGAACGAACTCCCCATGGAGATTCGAACCCTCACCACCCTCCAGGCCTTCCGCAAAGCCCTTAAAACCTGGCTGTTCCGACAGGCCTGGGGCTAAAGAGCTGTTGCCCCCCCCCCCGCCTCGAATGGTATGATTGTTGTGCTTTTTAATTGTGTATGGTTTTTTATGCTTTTGTAACTTTGTTTGTATTTCCCCTCCCCTGAGTTGTGAGCCGCCCTGAGTCCCCCTTCGGGGAAAAGGGCAGCATACAAATAAATGAAAATGAAAATGAAATGAAACTTGGCCAATAAAGAATCCTGTTCTGTTCTTTCCATATTCTATTTCTATTCCCCTTCCTATTCTACCCTATCCTCCCCTACTCCTGCTCCTGCTCCTGCTCCTACTCCCCTTCCTATTCTACTCTAAAGACCACGATTCCTCAGTCTGGAGCTGCTTGAGGAGCGGGTGCTAAGAGCAGCCCTGCACCCACCGGATCGATGGTTTTGGGGTTCAGTCGGTCGCTCGGCCGAGGCCGAGGCTTCAGGGCCGAAGTCTGAGAGGCCGCAGGAGCCGAGCAGGTCTTCCTCTCCTGGATCTTCTCTCTCGTTCCATGGCCTGGAGACGATCCCTTCCCCGCGCTGCCTGCAGAACACCAAGAAGGAAATGGCCGGGAAGGAGGAGGGGAAAATAATCAGAATTCAGGACCCGTTTCCTTCTTTTAAAAAAGAGAGAGAGACAGAGAAAGACAGACAGATAGAGGGGGGGGAAGGGGGGGAGAGACAGAGAGACGAAGGAGAAGCAGACAAAGAAAAGAGAGGAAGAAGAAAAGAAGAGAAAAAGATAGAGAGAGACTAGAAGAAGGAGAAGGAGGAGAAGAAGAAGGAGAAGGAGGAAGAGAAGAAAAAGGAGGAGAAGCAGAAAGAGATGAAGAAGAGGAGGAGGAGGAAGAAGAAGAAAAGAAGAGAAAGAGAGAGAGAGAGGAGAAAAAGGAGAAGGAGGAGGAGAAAGAGAAGAAGAGGAGGAGGAGGAGAAGAAGAAAAAGGAGGAGGAGGAGGAGAAAGAGAAGAAGAGGAGGAAGAAGAAGAAGAAGAAAAGAAGAGAGAGAGAGGAGAAAAAGGAGAAAAAGAAGGAAGAAGAGGAGAAGAAAGAGAAAGAGAAGAAAAAGAAAAAGGAGGGGAAGGAGAAGCAGAAAGAGAAAAAGAAGAGAAGGAGGAAGAAGAAGAAAAAGAAAAGAGAGAGAGAGAAGGAGAAAAAGGAGAAAAAGAAGGAAGAGGAGGAGAAAGAGAAAGAGAAAGAGAAGAAAAAGGAGAAGAAAGAGAAAAGGGAGAAGAAGAGGGGGAGGAAGAAGAAAAGAAGAAAAAGAGAGAGAGGAGAAAAAAGGAGAAGGAAGAGGAAGAAGAAGAGAAGAAGAAGAAGAGGAGGAGGAGGAGGAGAAGAAGAAGGAGAAAGAGGAGAAGAGGAGGAGGAGAAAGAGGAGAAGAGGAGGAGGAGGAAGAGGAGTGCGAGTACCAGCTGCTCCTTTTCTGGCGCCTTCAGCTTCCTTGGACCGATGCATCCCTTCTGGGGGGCGTCCTAAGGGGAGGGGGACCTCATCCCGCTGCACCAAACAGGGGTCTGCAAAGGAACATGAGGGGGGGGAGCAGAGGAGGCTGAGGCTTATGGGCTTTGTTGAGGTCAGCCCAGGGCTTGTGGGGAGGGGGGGGGTCTTTCACGGCTGCAGGAAGGGTGGGAAGAGGCCAAGCGGGTGAGAGGGGGGGGGGAGAATGGACGCCCCCCCCCTAACTTCGAGTGGGATCAGCTCCAGGCCAAGAGCATCAGACCAGCGCTTAAGGCCGGGATGGGGGACCACCCAGAGATCCCAGGCAGAAGGAAACGGGAAGGCTAGCTCAGTCCCGGGGGGAAAAAGAAAACAGCCCGGTCCACGGATGGGGGTCCAACCGGTGATTCTGGACAGAAGGCGACCGGAAGCCTATTGTCAGCCCTGGGGCTGAGAAAAAAGAACGAGGATCAATTCGTTTAAGGATGGGGAGCCACCAGGAGATCCCAGGCAGAGGGCAATGCAAAGCTACTGTGGCCTTCTGGCTAAAAAAAATCGATATAGTCTTGGTCTATGGACAGGGGACCATCAGGAGATCCCAAGCAGAGGGCAATGCAAAGTAATTTCAGCCTTCTGGCTAAAAAAAAAATGATATAGGCTTGGTCTATGGATAGGGGACCACCAGGAGAAGCAGAAGGCAATGCAAAGTAATTTCAGCCTTCTGGTTTTTAAAAAATTGATATAGGGACAGGAGACCACCAGGAGATCCCAGCCCAGCCAAGCCTCCCCTGGATTTCCTCTGCCCCCTCCCCCACCTCCTCGAGGGATACGGGAAAAAAGCCGTCTGCACGTGGTCTGGGGGCGGACAAGCCTGCCTGAAATACCGCGTCGGGGCTCCTGGGGTGCAGCGGGCCGTCCGGCGAGGAACCGGGTCGAAAATCCCGTCGCGCAAATCGAGGTAGGCCCCGGCGGCTCTGCCGTTGCCATAGGAACTACGGGGCGGCTGCGGGGCCAAACGTCGCCCAAACGCGTCCCGCGCTTGGGGCGCCGGCGCCCTCTTGAGGTCCGCGGCGGTGTTTATCAACCTCAGCGGACTTCGACTCCCAGAATTCCTCAGCCCGCCATACCGGTTGGAGGAATTCTGGGAAGTGAAGTCCGTTCCTCTTCAACGGCGCTGGAATAAAAGCCCTGGGAAACGCTGTGGGCGATCCCATCCCCTTTTGCGGGGGTGTTTTGTGCACGCAGCAGCAGCGTTGCACGGGGGAAGCGGGCTCCGAGAAGCTGCCACGGGGGTTGCAATGCGTGGATGAATCTGGAGTCCCATAGAGCAGTGTTTCTCAACCTTGGCAACTTGAAGATGTCTGGACTTCAAGTCCCAGAATTCCCCAGCCAGCATTCGCTGGCTGGGGAATTCTGGGAGTTGAAGTCCAGACATCTTCAAGTTGCCAAGGTTGAGAAACACTGCCATAGAGAGAACTTTCCCACGGCTATTTCACACAACTATGAGAAACTTTAAGACTTGTGGACTTCAACTCCCAGAATTCTCCTGGCTGGAGAATTCTGGGAGTTGAAGTCCACAAGTCTTAAAGTTGCCAAGTTTGAAGACCTCCTGGCCATAGAATTGTCACGATTGTATTAATTACTGATGCTACACCTTTGGCATCTCTTTGCTTTTGAAGGAGTCTATGAATCAATACGAATCGATATTGGCTCTTTGCTTTTATTATGAATTGCTTAGGTTAGTATATAATTGTTACTGATTAAACCCACATTTGCTGTTTGCTTCTGATACGATATACGGCTCAGAATCGTTTATTAAGAATTCAGCTTTGTTTTTGGCTTCTGCTTATATTATTGTAATACTGTCAAAAATGAGTTGCTTTCTAGCCTAGAAAGCCTAATTGGAACCTTAATACTGGATATGGCATTGCTGCAAATGTTATCTCACTGCTGTGTCTCACTTCTATTCTTGGCTCCAAAGCGAGGCACATTCTTGTAAACACAAGAAATTGTTACACGGGAATATCAGGCCCCATAGATAAAGGAACCAGGGAATGGAGATTTTGCAGTATCCTTCCCCTGCCACGCCCACCAAGCCACGCCCACAGAACAAAAATGTTGAATTTCACCACTGAACAGTTGGGATTGGAATTTCCCTTGCTAAGGAAGACTGTTATTTAAGTGCCTCGCCCCCAAAAAAATTTATGATCTTTTTGGCCGTGGTTGTTAAGTGAATTACTGCAGTTGTTAAATGAATCTTGGTGGCCGTTAAGCCAATTCAGTTTATCCCATTGACTGGGAAGGTCACGCCTGGTGATCATGTGATCCTAGAAGGCCCTTTCGAGTGGGAAGATCTGGTTTTATTTGGGTATCAAGGAGACCTGTTACTGCCAAGCCACAGAGTTCTGCCTTCTGAGATGTAGAATTACAGATTTGTTTTCCCAACAGTTAAAATATCTTCCAAAGTATTCACTGCTTCTTCCTGCAGTGGATTCTAGTTTGCATGGCATCCTTTGCTTCTCCTCTCTCTAAAGCAGGAGTGGTCACCCTTTAGGACCTGTGAGAACTTCAATTCCCAGAATCCCTGGGAATCCCAACTCTGGAGTTCCCAGAATTCCCCCTGGCTGGCTCAGGAATTCTGGGAGTCGAAGTCCACAAGTTTTAAAGGGGCCATAGTTTTACACACACAAACACACACACACACACACACACACACACACACACTCTCTCTCTCTCTCTCCATCCACCCCTCCGTGTTTTCTGTCGTCTGATGACTTTATCAATGCCTCCAGAACTCTTGAAAAATAAGGAACAGAAACCAGACCGATCACAAGTAATTGAACTAAAATGGGCGGTGTAAAAACGTGACACTGAGACAGAAGAAGATATTGGGAGAAGCATTATATGGGGTTAAAAAAAATATTCTATGGTTCTTACGTTATTGGGGAAATTTCTTTAGTAAACTTGCTTTTCTCTCCAACTTTGCATCGCAAGCGAAGGTGCCTTTGACCTCATCTAGAATTCTTTATTGGCCAAGCGTGATTGGACACGCAACGAGGAATTTCTCTTTGGTGCATTCTGCAAATTTTTATTCAGATGCAGCGTACAATTGTGCTGTATTACTGTTTGTTTATTAGTGTCACAAATTAAAACAACTAAAATAAACGCATATTTATACAAAATTGACAAGATAACAAAAGTATTATTGTTCAAAGAAAACCCTCACCGTTAATGCAACGGGTGTAATTTCTGCAAGAATTCTTGCTTCTTATATGATATTTTCTTGTTGAATTTACATGAAGGGGTTGCTCCCCTCCACCTCGGAATGGATGCAAGCTGTGTGTTTTGAAGGAAATAATAATAAAATAACCCCCCATGAATGTCTTTATTACGATTCTAAGCCCTTTTGCTAGCTTTGATCTATAATGTGTCGGGCGCAGTAAAAGTAGTTTTATGGACTATAAAAAGGAGAAGCCGAGAAACCTCACGGATCATTGATTTAAAGGTTCTGAAGAAGGTGTGAGATCAAAGACAGGCTTAAGGTGTTTATATTGCCCTGGAGAGCAGTCAGCCAAGGCCTGGAAAAGATCTTGGTCAATTAATTAAGAGGAGATAGTTTCCATAAAGCCATTCTTTCTCCAGGCGTCCTTTGTTTTATGGAAGTAGACTACATTTGGGAATTGATGACTTGAAGTAACAACTCAGGATTTGTGGTGGCCTGCCAGTGGCCAGCGGAGCTGACAGCAGAGTCGGACAGTGAGGAGGTTGGGGAGGAAGATGGGCCAGTCCCGGAGTCTGGGGAAGGCTCTGTGGAGGGCTCTGTGTCGGAGGCAGAGAGGGGGCCAGGGACATCTGGGAGTTATGTGCTGCCTTCAGAGCCTGACATCAGTGAGGCAGAAGAACAACTGGAGCCTGTTCCCAATGTGTGCATGCGCAAAGCTGCCAGAAGGCAAGAACAATTAAGACAAAAGGGGTGACTCAAGAGTAAAGTGTGGAGATGAATGGCCCCTCCCATAAGACATAAAATAGGAGCAAATGGACGTGAGCCTTTGTAGGAAGCAACTTTGTTCGTTCTGGTCGGTTTAAACTCTGAAGCTCCGTTTTGACTCTGTGCTCGGTGTGGCCTTGCAAAGCTAATTGCCAATTAGGCCTTTCGCAGCATTTCAAGGGAGATAAAGCTGGGTGCTTATCAGCCTTATCCCGAAAGACTTTGGCAGACTACTGTCGGACTGTTCACAAACTATTCATGACTCATTAAGGGCTGTGAATGAATATAATTCACAGCCGTTGAAATAAAAAGAGGGTTTGGGGGACTAAGTGTGTGATTTTTACTATCTCAGGAAGCTTAGGTCAGTACAGGATTCAGGTAGTCCACAATTGAGACCAACATTTCTGTTGCTACCATTTCTGTTGCCACATGAAGCATTTGTTAAGTGAGTTTCGTCTCCTTTTATCATTTCTCTTGCTGCAGTTGTTAAGTGATTCACTGCAGCTGTGAAGTTGGTAACACGGTTGTTAAGTGAGTCCAGCTTCCCCATTGATTTTGCTGGTCAGAAAGTTGCAAAAGGGGATTATATATGACCCCGGGACGCTACAACCGTCATAAATACAAGCCAGTAGCCAGCACAATATGGATCAGAAATTATGGTGAGTCGAATTGCTGAAGGAAAGCTCTGGACCGCCTCGGTTGGAAGCAGGTGGAAGAGATCTTCATCCTCTTCAGTGGGAAGACAGTGGCTAGGACAGTGTTTCTCAACCTTGGCAACTTGAAGATGTCCGGACTTCAACTCCCAGCGAATGCTGGCTGGGGAATTGTGGGAGTTGAAGTCCGGACATCTTCAAGTTGCCAAGGTTGAGAAACACTGGGCTAGGATGATGATGATGGTGATGGTGATGATGATGATGATGATGTCAAATATCCTAATTTTGATCATGTGATGCTTCAGCGGTCGCAAGTGTGAAAAATGCTCATGTCCCTTTTTTTCAATCCTGTTGTAACTTTGGATAGTCACCAAACAAACTTATAGCAAGTGATATAATCTTCCTCCATTATATCATTGCGTCTTTCGCTTGTCGTTTGCCTTATAATTCAGTCACTCCCTCAGAGTAGGTTCTGACCCACAGAATTCTCCTGGCCTAGCAACAATGGACGTATTGGATCGGAAACTTCCGATAATACTAGGAAACAAATAAAACAATATCAATTTTAAAGACATAACCATGTGGGCTTGCATCTTTAAAAATTTATATTGTTTTATTTGTTTCCTAGTATAATTTGATGGCTTATTAGTAACCTGTGAGTATCACTAAGTGTTGTAAGACTAAGTGTGTTATGATTCTTGAGGAAATGTATTCTATTTTATTTTTCTTTATGTACACCGAGAGTATATGCACCAAAGAGAAATTCCTTGTGTGTCCCATTACACTTGGCCAATAAAGAATTATCTTCTACTCTACTCTTCATTTTAATATTAATTCTATTCTACTCTACTCTTCATTCCAATATTTATTCTATTCTATAATTGATATCATTCTCACTCCGATCAGTCTGTTGGCATCAGCGCTTGTGACGAATGTTTGCAAATACGAGTCTACTTTTACAACAGCCATCAATAAGATCTCATTTCTGCACATTCCCTCCCCCGAAGGATGAAGGGAGATGCTATTATTTTCAACACACATAAATATTGGACTATGAAATTAGGCAGAATTTATTCTCTCGTGAAACGCCAGCGTCCCTGAGCAGGCGAATCAATTCGGAGGAAAAAGAACAGCAAGCGTTATTTTCATGTTAGGCTATAAAAAGCAGAGATTTGATCCTTCGGTTCTTCGTGCCATCAAACTGGGACCGAAGCAGAATTAATCAAGAGTTTGTAGAACTAACACAGGGCCTTGAAAGGGATTGAATTTGCTTTGCTTCCTCATTCTTCATCTTCTTTATCCTTCATCCAGCTTCCCTTTTTCTCTCCCTCCTCCCACCCCTCCTTTCTGTTTGGTTCCATTCCATCCTTCGGATCCTTTTGAAAACCTCTCCATTCCATCACATCACACAATTAATTGTCCAATATTTCTCAAAAAGACAGAAATTGCTCTCCAGCGCAGGATGAGCAGTTGCACTAGCCCTTAGACTTATACACCGCTTCGCAATGCTTTTACAGCCCTTCTCTAAGTGGTTTTACAAAGTCAGCCTCTTGCCCCCAACAATCTGGGTCCTCATTTTACCCACCACAGAAGGACAGAAAGCCGAGTCAATCTCGAGCCAGTCAGGATCGAACTGATGGCATTGGGCAGTCAGCCTGCAATGCTTCATTCTAACCACTGTACCACCACAGCTCAGTATTAAAAAGAGCTACAGAGATCTGGGATCAACTCTCAGGAAGCTGAAAATGGGATGTTTCACCCCCCAAGTTCCTCAGACTTCATTCTTCCTCTTCTTCTTCCTCCTCCTCCTCCTCCTCCTCCTCCTCCTCCTCCTCCTCTCCTCCTCTTCTCCATAAGTCTTCCTGCCACCTTCTCCCTTACAGTGTCAGCTTACTCCTTCCTGGATGTCTAGGGAGATTCCCCCATCATCCAGGTCACGGTTGCCCCAAAGGTGCTTTTTCAAGAGGCAACTGAACTTGTTTTTCCTTAAAAGGTATTTTGCTTCCCATCCAAGAAGCTTCTTCAGTTTTTGATGAATGGTGGGGAGTAGAAGGTTAACAACCAGATGACTGCAAGGAATATAAATCCTTCCATTCCACAAACATGTTCTGTCGCAACTGAAGAACCTTGTTGGTTGAGAAGTAAAGGATCTTCAAGGGAAAAACCAAGAAACTCCAGTCAGAACTGAAGAAGCTTCTTGGATGAGAAGCAAAACGTCTTCAAGGAAAAACCAAGAAAGTCCCTTTGCTTCTTGAAAAAGCCCCTTTGAGTCATTCCTTCTTGCTTTTCTTCCATCGGCTTCTCCTCTCTATCTCCTCATCAAGTCATCTCCCTACATGGCAACTGCAAAAGAGGTTGGCTGGGAAATTCTGGGAGCTAAAGTTGCCAAATTTATGAACAAGTGTTTTATACGACACAGAAAAACTTAAATACAACAGATTGCAATATGCTACAACAACTGTTTGCTGTAGATTTGGTATTAGAATACAGCTTTGGCCATTCTCTCCCAAGAGAAATTCAACAATATCCGAAATAAAAGAGTTATCTGCCAAAGGATGTTAAACTCCTTTGAGAAATACAAGAAGTGGAACTGAGGTAAAGGATCTGTTTTAATTTACAAACATCAGTCAAGGTACTGATCCCCGTCCAAATTAGACAAAGCAACACCATATTACACATGTACAACTATCTTTTCCTTGTATAAAAGAAATTAAACCCCCCTTTTTTACAGGGTACCCTATGATTTACTTTAAAAAAAAAAGAGAACAACCCACTATAAAGAATTATTACCAATTCTATATTATACTTAGCAGCAACATGTTAACAAAGGAAAATATCTGGGCGTTTAAAGTAGTTTTAATAATGGGGGAAATGGTAATACAGCCTCTTTAATTCATTTTAAAGGTACGAAACTCCAAGGGAACATTAGTTTGAAAATATCTATCTTCTAGTGTCATTTTCAACACATAATTTCATTTTCTGAAAAGTAGCGTATACTTGGGAGAAGGAGGGGGGGGCGAAATCACACCTATAACATTTGCCACCTATTTGTAAAGACAATTTCCTCATATATTACAAAGATTTGAGAGATGTCATATTTCCTTGTTATAATGAAAATAGTAATCAGATTGTTTGCAGCTTCCATTCCTAAGACAGACAGAAAGCTGGCAGGTGGTGCAGTAAAAAATATTAACCCAGATCAAATCTATTTATCCCGGGAGAATCTGCTATATTAGTCCTATTGCAAATATCCTGATTTTAAGTTTTCCTCTCTCTCTTTAAAAAAACAACTGAAAATACAAAAATATCAGGACAAATATAAATTAATATATATTAAAGCATTGGAGGGGTGGGGGGGGAAAGTAAAAAGATTGGCCTAGATGTTAAGTACAGTGTACTTTGATACAATAAATATTTCTCAATAAACAGAATACTGTATAGAGCTGTTCAGGATTGATAGAAACGAAACTCCGCATTATATCTAATTTTCTCGACAATACTCTATTTTATCAATCTTATCATTTATATTACAAAAAGAAAAAATTAATACTGCAAGAGGGTGGGTAAATGCTTTTTCTTCCTTCCTTTTCTTTGTAACATGCTAACATTAAAAAAAAGAATCGTGTTAGAAGATCTTAGGATAATTGTGAATTAACAAAAGCTCTCGTTTTCTCAACTTTTTTTACACTGTACAAAATGCATCACTTTTTTTTTTTTTCCCCATCTTGTAAAAACGGATCTCCTCCGCCAGAGAGCCTAACTTCTCGGGCTCGTGAAGGAATTGAGACCAAGCCGAAGTGAAGCGCGTTCCCTCACCCCCAGCTGTAGTTAAAGTACATAAAAAGGAGAAGCTGCATATTCTCCCTCCTCCTCCGTCCAAGGACCAGACTGAAAGATAACTGAGCTTCAAAGTGGGATGAAAAAACGCTGGGTGTTAAAAAGTAGTGAATCTTTCCTATCCTGCTTGAAAATTTCCATCGGTTCTGTGTTTTTTTACATATACATATTTCCTTCTTCAAGTCCTTGGAGTTGCAAGAAGATTCTTTGAGCACTTTGATTTTTTTATCTTTTTCTTTTTCGTCTGTTTGTAGTTAAAGAAACAGTTCTTTATTCTCGTAATAAAAATAAGCCTGTTCTGTATTTTACAATATATATCCCTTACGGAGCCTCACTTTTAGTCCGAGATGTGGCCCCTGCGGGGATTTTTTTCAGAAAGGAACGAGTGAAAACGGGGAAAAGGACAGGTCGTTAAGAGAGGCACTGGGTGCAGCCGCATCGGAGCACTTTTTCGACTTCGTCCACGAAGGAGGAGCCATCGGTGCACTCAAAAAGGTACTTCCTCTTCTTGCTCCTGAGCGGCCGGCAGCACTGGCCGTCCCCGCAGCCCCCCTGGCACTCCAGCCTCAGGACCTTCTCGGCCGTCTGGCACGCGGCGTAACCCTGCTGCCTTTGGACGTAACCTCTGAGCCGCTCCTCTCTGCAAGCGGTTTCTGCAAAGGGGGAGAAAGGAGGAGGCGTTGAAGGGGCCCCTGAAGACCCCTCCCCTTCTGCTCTGCTTTCAGCTCAGGAAACAAGCAAGCAAAGAGACAAATAATTGGGGGGGGGGGGAGAAACCCAAAAGGATTTCCCTCTACAGCAGGGATGGCTGAACCTTTTGGGTGCCGGGGGCATAAAGTGCGCATGCACACAACCCCCAAATGCAATGCATGCACCTCGCCCATTTTTGGCTTGGTGCAGGGGATGCGTGCATGCACATGAAATGCAATGTGAGAGCCCCTGTACATGTGCCCTTCCCCCCCCAGCATGCCCACGCATCCACCACATGCGCCCCACCCCAGCATACATGCACGGCAAAGACCTGAAGACCCCCTGGCCGGCGGGAGGCATGCACGCATGTGCAGTGGAGCTGGGCTGGGACGACACGCGTGCCATAGGCTCGCTCTCACAGCTGTACCGGATTAAAGCTACATGCACACCCAGAGCAGCCTCTTTCTGGCGCTGATTTATCTCCAAACTCGAAATGCACCACAATTACTGTGACAAGAAAATTGGGAACTTAAATCTTTTTCTTCATTACAAAAATACAATTCTTCTGTTTTTTGTTTTTTTTTAACAGCCAGCTGGTTTCTTTGACTGTTGGGAAATGTTTGAGACAGCATGCAATTTCATTTATTGGACCTAAATACTATTCAATCTGTTCTTTAACAGAGACTCCGTTCCCCTAGGCTCCCTAAATTATCCATGCATAAAACCAGTTTAAGTGGGCGAGCACAGTCCCTACGTCCTATTGTATAACCCCATGGATACAAAAGGAGAGAATGAAAAAGTGCCGGAAATGAAAGAAAGAAAGAAAGAAAGAAAGAAAGAAAGAGAGAGAGAGAGAGAGAGAGAGAGAGAGAAGAGGAGACACAGCACAGAAGTGGAAGGGGAGCTCACGTCACCCTATTTCTATCCGTCTCACCTGTATAATTCGACGTGATAAGTCAGTTGAAGAGGACAGGTCAAAAGTAGAATTTGGGATAAAACTAGCAGCAGAATCATTGGTTTTGGCTTCACAGTTGCAGTAGGCAGAGAAACAATAAATACAGAAAGATACAGCAGGTATAAGGTGGCAGTTTAAAAATAGCAAAAGGTCGCTTCTGAAGAAAGAGAAAAGGGTTTTATAGCAAAATCTCGAAAGGAGGAGATAAAAGAAAAACCTTCCTGATTTTATGCTATAAAATAAAATAAAGTAAAATAAAAATACCACCCTTCTCTAAAACTTTCTCATTCTGTTAAGTCATCCAGCAAAAAGCCAAAAATGTACTAAAATTGTTTGTCAGGGATGGAAATAAAGAAGAAAATAATAATTAAAAAAATTCAAAAACTGTATCGCATGCATGAAGAATGGGGTTGTTGTTTTTTTTAAAAAGAAAGCTTTTTCCCCCTTTTGTTCTCCAGATGAAATGAGGACTTTTCCCTTCTCCTGGGACAGGGATGGAGAACCTTTTTGGCCCAACCAGACCCTGCATGCACTTGTCCCAGAGCACCAAAGACCCCAAGACCAGCTAGATGCTGCACGCATGCCTGTTTTTTGGACGTTTGGGGGAATGTTTTCAGGCCAGTTTTTTGGGGCTAAAAACAGCTTGAAAAACAGCCTGGAAATTCCCTGAAAAATGGGCCAGAAAACAGCCTGGAATCAGCCAAAAAACAGGCTGTTTTCCTGACTGATTTTTGAGGAATTTTCGGGCCATTTGTGACCCCAAAAATAGCCAGGAAAAGGTCCAGAAAATCCCTCAAAAACAGTCCCGAAAATGGCTTGAAAAGGGTCTGAAAATTCCCCCCAAATGGCCTTGAATACAGCCTGGAAACAGGCAAAAAAACAGACCATTTTCCAGGCTGTTCTCTGAGGAATTTGTAGGCTGTTTTTCAAGCCCTTTTTGGCCCCCAAAACGGCTGGGAAAACGGTCTGGAAAATGGCTCAAAAATGGATGGAAAATGGTGCGGAAAACGGCTTGAAAACGGCCCGGAGACCCAGCCGCCTGTGTGCTGGAAAGCAGAAGAGCAGCTGGCGACGGCACTCGTGCCCATAGAGAGGGATCCGCGTGCCCCCTCTGGTGCGCGTGGCAGAGGTTGGCCATGCCGGCCCTCGGAGACGCCTCCCCATCCGCCCGGAGTCTCACCTTTACTGCAGCTGTCCCCGGTATATCCGCTGTGGCACTCGCAATATGGTTTTCCAAGGCCTGAAAGCCTGCATTTGCCATGTTTGCATCGGAGGGACTGGCAGGGGTTAAGCACCTCCCCGTCTCCATCGCAGAGGGCGCCTCCGTATCCCTGCAGGCATTGACAACTGTATGAAAAGGCATTGATTGGCAAGCAGGTACCATGTACACATCTACAGGGGAGACAAGCCCAAGAGAATAAGAATACATTATTCATCCGACCGCAGGCTCAAGGGACACGAACGGTAAGCGTCTTGGGCTGGGCTGCGAAGGGAAAGGACCCCTTGGCTTTAGAATGGCAGGGCTGGAAGGGACCTTGGAGGTCTTCTAGTCCAACCCCTTGCTCAAGCAGGAGACCCTCTGCCATCCCAGACAAGTGACTATCCAGTCTTTTTCTTTAAATCCTCCAGGGATGGAGCAGCCACAACTTCTGAAGGCAACTTCTGTCCCTCTGGTTAATTGTCCTCACTGATAGGAAGTTCCTCCTTAATTCCAGGTTGCTCCTCCCCTTGATGAGTTTCCAGTTATGGTTTCTCGTCTTGCCTTCAGGGTCTTTGAAAAATAAGTTGACCCCCCCTCTTCTTTGTGGCAGCCCCTCAAATACTAGGATACTACTATTGTGCCCCAACTAGTCCTTCTTCTCTGGACTAGCCACACCCAACCCCTGCAAGCCGTGACCCGTCAAAACCGCGCTCGACTAAGCCGCGCCTGATTAAACCGCGTTGCTGACGTCATCAACAGGGCGACAACAGCCAGCGCGGAGAAAGAAGGGCGCTTTAAATAGCGCTTTGAAAGCAAGCCGATTCAAGTTAAGGTAAGGGTTAGGTTTAAGGTTAGGGTTAGGTTTAGGTTTAGGTTAAGGGTTAGGTTTAGGTTTAGGATTAGGTTAGGGTTAGGGTTAGGGTTAGGGGTTAATTTTAGGTTTAGGGTTTACAGCGTGCTTCTGTCTCCGCGCTGTTGTCGCCCTGATGACGTCAGCGACGCGGTTCAGTTGGGCGCGGTTTAGTTGGGTGCGGTTTAGTTGAGCGCGGTTTTGTGGTGGAACCCCTGCAAGCATTCTTCCTAGTCGTCCATCTTCAGGCCTTTCATCATCTTGCTTGCTCTTCCCTGCACTTTTTCCAAAGCCTCAACATCATTTTTCGTCACGTGGTGACCAAAACAGGATGCAGTACACTAGGTGTGGCTGGCTGGGGAATTCTGGGAGTTGAAGTCCACAAGTCTTAAGAGCTCCCAAGTTTGGACACCGTCATGAATCAGCTTGGGCGCCTCTAACTGACAGGCAAGGATGCGTAAATCCCCGGGGGGCATTGGGAAAAGAGCCACTGTAGATGTGTAATGGAAGACCTGAGTAGGCTACTACAGGTCGTAAGTTCCGCTTTTCTCAACCACACAAAACCCACAATCCCCACAACGGCTGCATGCATCAGATCGCTTGAATTCATATAAACACAGTCCAGTACAAGTCCTTGATTTACAACAATTGATTTGGGGATGGTTTGAAGTTACAACAGCACTGAAAAAAAAAGTGACTTATGACCGTTTTTCACAATTATGACCACTTATGACCCGTCTGCCATCCTCTCAATGGCTTCTTTTAAGGGCTGTTTCCAAGGATGCATTTCAATCTAAACTGGGTCTAATCCAGAATCACAACAGCGGACGATGCCTTGATCTGTTCAGCAAGTTTTAGGATCATAACTGCTGACCGAGGCTTCCCAAGCGCATGAAGCAAATCCCTTGTCCCAAAAAACCCCCCTTTTATTCATTGATGGTGAACTCTGCCCGTTCACATCCAGCAAAGGCTTCCGAGGGAGGATTCACAGTCACAGACCTTCTCTGGCTTGGAGAGCTGCCAGGCCGAGATCTGCAGAAGTTGGCAAGGAGTCTCAGAGAGTCACAAACCAATGAAGTGAACCAATTGCCTCCTGCAAACCCCACTCTCCTGTTGCTCCTTTTTTAGGTCCTCTGGGAGGGGCCATTCACTGTCCACCTTTGACCTTACTCCCAAGTCGACTCTTAATCCTTAGATCTTCCCTTCCTCTAGCAACTCTGTGCATGCGAACACTGGGAACAGGCTCCACCTGTTCTTCTGCCCCACTGATGTCTGACTCTGAAGGCAGCTGATAACTCTGGCCCCCTCTCTGCCTCCGGCACAGAGCCCTCATCCGAGCCTTCCCCAGACTCCAGGACTGGCCCATCTCTCCCTCCCCTCCCCGGCAACCTCCTCAAAGTCCGAATCTGCTGCCAGCTCCCCTGGCCACTCACGGGCCACAACAGTAACATTCAAGGGAACTGGAGCCATCTACAGGTTTCCTAATCTTAAGTTACTGGGAGCAGGGCAGTTCTAGATTGCTAATGAGAACTTCGAAAACTGGGCTCCTAAAATTAGTCCTGCTTCTTTCAGGGATGCCTGGTGTGGTTCAGTAGTGATTTCGCCTGTAGGTGTGTGATTTGACCCCGTGGCTTTTCCTTTTAGGGAATTTGGACTGGACGTCTTCCTGATTTCAGAAGAATTCTTTGGGGCAGAATCTCCTAATCCATCCAATATTCTGAAGCCCCTCAAAACAATGTTAACATTTACATATCCTGGTAGTCCATTAGATTTTTTAAATATAGACCACACTCCACACACCCACACACACAAATTCACCAATTTTTGGAATAAAATTGTCGTGATAAATTAAATAGTGCTGCATAAAGGCTACCTCTGCCCTCTAACCAGGTGGATCTATATTGTTGAAAAGGATTTGGCCCTGCCGTCCATTCCCCGAACAAAACCCTTTCCAAAAGTATTTCCCTTCCAAGCACAAACCAGACAACACTTTCTGCCCTGAAATCCTTTCCATTTCAATTTAGCCCAACGGGACTAAAAGAAATGACTCAGGACGGATCTATAAAGTTGAGCTGCACCATCAATTATGTAGGCTGTCAATACAGGTTGAATTACGACCGTACAGTTATGAGCCCAACATGTCCGCTGCTAAGTGAGACATTCGTTAAGTGAGCTTGGCCCCGTTTCGCCACCTTTCTTGCCACACTTGCTAAGTGAATCACTGCAGTAAGACGGCCGCTAAATGAATCTCCCCCCCTTGAGTTTGCTTGTCGGGAGGGGATCACGTGACCCCGGGACGTTGCAACAGTCCTAAATATGAGTCAGTGGTCAAAAGTCTGAATTTGGATCACATGGACACAGGGTCGTAAGTGTGAAAAATGGCCATGTGTCACTTTTCTCAGTGCCCTTGTACCTTTGAAGCAGTGGAAGGATTCGGCCGCTTTGCACCTATTTTGGGAGAATCGGTTGTTAAAGTGTCTAAGCAGTCTGGAGAAATGGTTGTTGGAAGAAATCTCCTTTTGTTCACAGGGCTAATCCTGTAAGGAAGGCAGGAAGGAAACGTCCTGGTGTTGTTTCTAGCCTCATCTTTATTGCCCTGCTTACAGAAGATGCAATAGCAGTTAGACTTATATACCGCTTCATAGGGCTTTCAGCCCTCTCTAAGTGGTTTACAGAGAGTCAGCATATTGCCCCCAACAATCCGGATCCTCATTTCACCCACCTCGGAAGGATGGAAGGCTGAGTCAACCTTGAGCCGGTGAGATTAGAACCGCTGAACTGCAGATAACAGTCAGCTGAAGTGGCCTGCAGTGCTGCATTTAACCACTGCGCCAGCTCTTTCTCCGGTTAACCCTTATTACCATTGTAACGGCTAAGGCGAAGAAGTGCCCATCGGCCTGAGTGACATTGAGTTGGCCATGCCCACAAAGTCACATGACCACCGAGCCCCGCCTACCCAGCTGGTCACTAGGGCAGAGAACGGGTTGTTAAATTATTCGAATCCCACCACTGCTTTGAAAGGCCACTAAATGAGGCGTCGTAAGTCACAAGCCCCCCCTTACAGAGCTTCGCTCCCAGGCCGAAATATTTCCCCCTTCAAAGTGACATCGGGTCCAGGACTCACTTGTTCCCCATGCAAGGGCCGTTGGATTCCTGGTCGCAGAGCGAGCCGCTCCATCCCTCGTCGCACTCGCAGGTGAAGCCGGACGGCCCGGTCGCGTGGCAGGCCCCGTGGGCGCATACCTTCTTCAGGCACGGTTCGCAGCCTGGCAGGATCCCCATTTGCAACGGGAGGTTCCTGAAGTCTTGCAGCTCGCTGTTGATGAAGAGGTTTTGGAGGCAGCCGTGGAAACTGCTCGCGTTCTGGCCGGGAGTTTGGTGGAAGGCGGCAGCTACGTTTTCCTTCCGGGGGATACCTGGGGGCGGATGGCACGGGTGAGCAGCGTGAAGTAATGAACCGGCTATAGGAAATGCCACCTGGTTTCCTCATTTTATTTATTTTAAATTGGTTTTATTAAACATTTTCCAGTTCAAACAGAGCAAGAGAAAGACACAAAGGCAGATAACCAACAAATAAAAACACAAGCAACGTAACAATGCAATATACTTTTGCAGCTTCCTGTATCAGCCATGTATATTCTGCTTTTGTAGTTTACTCTTCAATTTTTGCCTCCCCCTGGTTTTAACAATTCTAATAGTACTGAATATATAATACTTTAGTGCATATAATCAAATGTTACATATGTTATTTTTTCTTTAAAACTAAGATATGTTAAGTATATTGATATGGAATACCTTAATATATGTTCTATTTATTTTTTAGCCTTCTTCATTTCCAAAGTCCTTTTTTCTCTTTCCAACCATTGGTAAAATACTTCCCAAATCCTATAATATTCAGTTTGCTCTTTCTCCTTAATTGCTAATGTTAATCTGTTCATTTCTGCACATTCTAATGTTTTCCTCATCACCTTCTCATCACTAGGGAACTCTGCATTTTTCCAATGTTGTGCAAATACAATTCTAGCTGCGGTTACTACATGAATGATTAAATATACATTCTCTTTATTATAAATCTCAGGGAGAATTCCCGGCAGAAATGTTTCTGGCTTCAGCTCAATACGTTGTTGTATCATCTCCACTTTTAGTTATTTTGAAAAGTGGGAATTACTGTTCATCTTCCCTTTCGTCCTATGGCGTTTCCCAAGAGCCCAGAAGCTGCCTGTGGCAGCAAGAACTTACCTCCAACATAAAACGGGGAGTCAAAATTCAAAGTCGACTGTTTAGACAGGTTGGTAATGGTTTTGGGGTTTCCTCCATCAATAGATAACGACAGAATCTGGTCCATGACTAATAACTCCACCATGTGGAATTTCCCATCATTGATGGTCTCGACGCTGGGGGAGGGAAAGGGTTTTAATGTCATAAATATTAGTCGCTGCACCAAGATTTTAAGAGTAGGTGTATCTATGTATCCCACCCGTCCCAACTACTTATACTAAGCTATCAGAGATCTGCGTAATGCCCTGGAGTTTAGGTCCTTGACATGCAGAAAACTTGTGAGAAACAGAGATTTCCTAAATGCGCATAAGAAAAAACAACTTCAAGCTGCCACCTATTTCCAATGTGGTGACCCTTTTGTGGCTTTGGGAAATCTGTAATCAGGGAATCGAAAATCCACTCAAGGCTATTCAGAAACAGGCAGCCCTTCAGCTTACGACCCACAATGGAGGCCCAAATTTATGCTGCTAAGAGAGACATAGTGAGTTTTGCCCCATCTTATGACCTTTCTTGCAACAGTTGTTAAGTGAATCATTGCAGTTGTTAAGTTAGTTTACCTGGTCATTGAGTGAATCTGGCTTCCACATTGACTTTGCAACCGTCATAAGTACATGCCAGTTGCCAAATTTTGATGCACGTGCTGTGCGCGTGTGCTGTGTGCGCTGCACGCATTCATGTGGTGGACGCCGGGCCCACTGCACCATACTGGTTGCAACAGGATCCGGAACCCACCACTGCTAGTACCCATCTCTTCCCACCTATGACTGTATCCATGTTGCTCGTCTCTTTAAAATCTGTATTGTTTTATTTGTTCCTTAGTATAATTTGATTGCTTATTTGTAACCTATGACTATCACTAAGTGCTGTATCTTGGAATTCTTGATGAATATATTCTATTTTATTTCTCTTTATGTACCCTGAGAGCGTCTGCACCAAAGACAAATTCCTTGTGTGTCCAGTCACACTTGGCCAATAAAGAATTCTACTCTACTCTACTCTACTCTACTCTACTCTACTCTACTCTACTCTACTCTACTCTACTCTACTCTACTCTACTCTACTCTACTCTACTCTACTCTACATTCTCTTCTCTTTTCTTCAATTCTCTTCTCTTCGATTCAATTCTATTCCATATTTTCTACTCTACTCTATTTTTAAAAAGCAGCTTTGGAAAAGCAACCATGACTCAGATGAGTGGGAATTTCCATGCGGGATTCCCTGAAAGCTGACTTCTGAAACACAACTGGATTGAAAACCATGCACGGTGCTCCCTTCAAAGCCTGGTTTTCTTATTTGAGAGCCCACCTGTAAATGGCAGATACTGGATACGATCCTGCGTCGTAACTGAGTCTTACACGTCCCCGGTAGAGCTCCATGGCAACGTGATCATCGTCTCCTTTATACAGCAGAATCCCACTGTCTTCAACTGTGGAAATCTGACGGCAAACCATTTGGAATTAGAAATGATGACACCGAAGGTTGCATTTTTTAAAGGACGATAGCCGATAACCTGGAGTTGCCTGGGGGTTTTTCCCCCCTCCTAATCCTATATTAGACAGGAAAATCCCTGATTTCGGCAACAGTTAAATTAGTTCCAAATGTTTTCCCTCTGCCGCCAGAAGCGTCAACAAAAGTGATACCACCTTGATTTCTAATGTTGGGTTTTCCCCCTTCCCGGAGGGAGCCCCCTTGTGGAGTACTGTAAAGCCGTTATCATGGCAACTACCCTGTGCTGCACAATGGAAGCCATTTTACAGCAGTGCGGTAGAAACCATTGTAAGGCACAACAGGTTGTATCTTAGCAGAACACACATTCCAAGGGGTACCAGGGGTGTCTTGCCCCCACAGTATTTGTTTCCAGAGAGTAAGTCATCTCTGTACCAAGTTTGGTTGGAATTGCTCGAGGTGTTCCAGAGTTATCCTGGGGAAAAAAAAAACACACACACACACACACAAACACACGTTTGTTTGTATCTATATATGTATGTGCAGTTGTATTAGCCTCTAAGCCACAAACTCTCCTCCCTTATCAGCTGAGCCAAGGAAATGATTAAGTGTTATGTCAAAGCACCTGGTGTGCCCAAATATGGGAGGGAGCACACTGCTTCCCTTTTGCCTTTCAACTCCACCCTAGGAGCTTCTGTGCTAATAAATATCAAAACAAAAAGGTTTACTGCCTGGAAGGCTCCTAGGGTGGTTCAAATCAAGTGTATGGCTAGCTGATGAGAGCTAAATAGCTTGAAGTAGATCTATACTAGTCTCCCTTTATTTATTTATCAGCACAAATGCAACACACACACACACATAAAATATTGACTATAATCTTTGGATATTATAGCGATATGAAAGGGGGGAAGTTTAAAATAGGGATAGAAAACAGTGTGGGGGGAAATAATACTTATATATTAATAAGATATACAAAAGGACAGAAAGATGGTTCAGAAAGAAAGGGCGATAATAAAAGACATGTATAAATTTTCATTTTCTCCTAATAAAATGATGCAATCTTCTTGCAATAGTGTCACGTGTGCAAATCAAGAGTTTCCCTCAAATGTCTGGGTGACATTTGTGTTTTCATTTCCCAGGTATGATGTTTTTCTTTTGGTGTTCTGGCCTCTTTATCCATCTCAATCCCTCCTTCATTGGCTCGGTAAGTGGCCTCCAGAGGTATTTATTGGCTCAAATATATATATATATATATATATATATATATATATATATGTATGTATGTATGTATGTATGTATGTATGTATGTATGTATGTATGTATGTATGTATGTATGTATGTATGTACGTACATAGATAGATAGATAGATAGATAGATAGATAGATAGATAGATAGACGAATTCACGCAGCTTCACTCTTTATAGCTTCACTTACCTGGAGGGTGATATTGGTGTGTGAGTGAATCTTGGTGGATGGGATTTGCAGGTACGTTTCTTTCTGGACGAAGTTGATGCTGACCAGTTTTTCGCATTTCTCCCCCTGGTAACCGGAGAGGCACTGGCAGTTTGGCTCGCCAGCCTTCATAATACACTGGGCTCCATTCTGACATTCATAGTTATCACAAGGGCTTGTGCGAGGCAGGACCATCGGTGGCGAAAACTCACAGAAAAGTCCGCTAGATACAAGCGAAGAAATAACTTTGGTTGGGTTAATGGAAAGAGTTGGAAGAGACCTCGGAGGTCTTCTAGTCCCACCCTTTTTCAAGCAGGTACCACATCACACAAATGGCTGCCCAATCCTTTCTTTAAAACCTCCAGTATTGGAGCACCCACAACTTCTGGGGGCAAGTCGTTCCACTGATTAATTGTTCTCACTATTAAGAAATTTCTCCTCAGTTCTAAGTTGCTTCTCTCCTTGATGAGTTTCCACCCATTGCTTCTTGTTCTACCCTCAGGGGCTTTGGGGAATAGCTTGACTCCCTCTTCTTTGTGGCAACCCCTGAGATATTGGAAGACTCCTGTCATGTCTCCCCTAGTCCTTCTTTCCATCAAAGTAGACACACCCAGTTCCTGCAACCGTTCTTCATATGTTTTAGTTTCCAGGCCTTTAATCCTCTTGGTTGTTCTTCTCTGCACTCTTTCCAGAGTCTCCACATCTTTTCTACATTGTGGTGACCAAAACTGGATGCAAATATTCCAAGTGTGGCCTTCCCAAAGCATTATAAAGTGGCATTAAGACTTCAGGTGATCTTGATTCTCTCCCTCTGTTGATGCAGCCTAGAACTGTGTTGGCTTTTTTGGCAGCTGCTGCCCACGGCTGGCTCCTATTTAAATGGTTCTCCACTAGGACTCCAAGATCCCTCTCACAGTTACTACTATTGAGCAAGGTACCACCTATACTGTACCTGTGGGTTTTTTGGATTTTCCTCAATTTGGTTGGTTTTTTGCTGACCTTTTCTTACCAGGCACGAGAGAATAGAGTTTACTGTTTATTTATATATGATAGCTACATATTGTTGTGTCCTGCAAGCGGCCAGAGGAACTGGCAGAAGATTCAGACAGTGAGGAGGTTATGTGCGGGAGAAACATGGGACACTCTTGGGAGTCTGGGGAAGGCTCTAAGGAGGGCTCTGTGTCGGAGGCAGAGAGGGGGCCAGGGCTGTCTGACAGTTATCAGCTGCCTTCGGAGTCAGACATCAGTGAGGCAGAAGAACAGCTGGAGCCTGTCCCCAGTGTGCGCATGCGCAGAGCTGCCAGAGGAAGGGAACAGCTAAAGAACAGGGATCAACTTGGGAGTAAGGCCACAGGTGGACGGTGAATGGCCCCTCCCAGAGGGAATAAAAGAGGATCGACAGGGGAGTGGAGTTTGCAGGAGTCAATTAGTTTGCTTCATTGCTTCGTGACTCTCCGAGACTCCTTGCCAAGTTCTGCAGATCTCAGCCTGGCATCTCTCCAAGCCAGATAAGGTCTGTGACTGTAAACCCTTCCTTGAAAGACTTTGCTGGAGGTGAATGAGCAGAATTCACAGTCAATTAATAAAAGGGGTTTTTTTTCAGGACAAGGAGTTTGCTTCATGCTCTCAGGAAGCCTCGGTCAGGACACATATATGGCTGAGATGTTACTTGGCCCAGTGACAAAACTTCCACAGGAAAACAACCAGGCTCAGAGGACACCAAGAACCTAACAATGAACCCACATATTCTCCCCTCCTGAAAAGCTCCTCTAACACCCGTGTTGTTCTTGTGGTCTTTCACAGTCCTTACCTGTAGCCCTCAGGACATACGCACGTATAACCATTCACGGCATCCGTGCACTGAGCTCCATTCCGACATTTGTGGTCCAGGCAGTCATCGTAGTCAATATCGCAGTGTTCCCCAACGTAGCCAGGTGTGCAACTGCATCTAGAGGAAGGGGGAAAAATTGGAACAAATGAATGGACGCGATTCATAGTTTTAGGAGCTTTAGGAGAAGGGATGGAGGGGCCCATGGGGATTGTCAACACAGGGGGGATTGCTATTATTGCTATTTATTTGGGGAAGGAGGAAACTAGGTTGAAATTTCAAGATGAACCACGGTGCATTCGAAACAAACTATTTTAGCATTGGTTTAAGGTCGGTCTGTTGGCTGCGCAAATTGTTTTGCAATTCATTATTTGTAGGATTTGCCTCGTCATTCTGCCTTGATGATGTGACATTCGATCAGAAATCCCAACGGGAGACTTTGAGTTATATCATGAATCGCTCTGACTGGTCCCTTGGATGTTGGAGGGAGGAAACGGGGCAAATAAAGTTCAGCCATAATTAAAATAAGATCAGACCTGACCGCAAAGCAGCATTGCCGAAATCGTGCTTCTAATAAATGACTGGATTTTTTTTAAAAACTTGGTTCGAGGCTCGTGAATTAATTAGGGAATCTTTCAGAAACCTGACACAAGCATCATTGTTCATTCTCTCTCCATTTGCTGCTTTGAGGTTACTCGCCCCGAAACGGGGAGCAAAGTAGGAGCAGATACACTAAATTAATCAAAAGTGGATTTTCATCCAACAATGGAAAAGGAGAGGACAGAATTAGCTCTTAGGCACCATGTTTTTACATCCGCTCCCTCTCCCGTCGATGGGCTCTTAAGGGTTAACTATCATTGCATCGTGTTTTACAAAACTGGTGCCAACTATTCGGAGTTAGCTAGGAAAAATAATGGCATTTATTTGTAATCATCACATCAACATAATACCCAAAGAGCCTGGAGACTTTAAGAGCAGAATCTGATATTTAAATGAAGCAAAATCAACCCACAAACCTAAGTTTGGCCTGGGGGAAATAAAAGGGCTGACTGGAGCATCAGCTTCCCAAATCTACTTATCTAAAGCCCATTAAAAGTTGCTTTGCAAATATGAATGCTAATGAACGATAATAACGATAATGCCACTTAATTAAAGATTACCCTTCCTTGGAACTCCTTACTGTGTAATAATTTCCAACCTGTCACCCTAATAACCCATTTTGCAGTTGCAGCTTCTTAATCCAGCGTTCGCTTCATTATTCACCCCCTGCTACATCACTGAGGCTTCGTGAATTCTTACAGAAGATTAAAAACTCCCTTTACATCCATCTCTGGGCTTCATTCAGAGTACAGAAAGTCCTTGGTTTACAACAATTAGGGACCATTCAAAGTTACAACGGCACTGACAACAGGGACTTACGACCGTTTTTCCCATCTATGGCTACTGTGGCATCTCTGTGGCCACAAAATTCAGAGATTTGTTTGGCAGGTGGGGGGGGGGCATCTGGCAGGTACTTATGACAGTTGAGGTGTCCCAGGCTCATGTCCAACTGCCTGACAAGGAACAACAACTATATTACTGACTTAACAACTGCAGTGATTCACTTAACAACGGTGGCAAGAAAGTTGGCAAAATGGGGCAAAGTCACTGAAGAACTGTATCCCTTAACGACATACATTCTGGGCACAATTACTGTTGTTAATTTGGGGACCGCCTATACTAGTGCACCCCAATAAGAGAATTTCCATGTAAGCGCTGTCAGAAGCAACAGAAAGGAAAGAGAAGGGAGGGAGGGAGGGAGGGAGGAAGGAAGGAAGGAAGGAAGGAAGGAAGGAAGGAAAGAGAAGAAAGGGAGGAAGGAAGGAAAGAAGGAAGGAAGGAAAGAGAAGGAAGGGAGGAAGGAAGGAAGGAAGGAAGGAAGGAAAGAGAAGGAAGGGAGGGAGGGAGGAAGGAAGGAAGGAAGGAAAGAGAAGGAAGGAAGGGAGGGAGGGAGGGAGGGAGGAAGGAAGGAAGGAAGGAAAGAGAAGGAAGGGAGGGAGGGAGGAAGGAAGGAAGGAAGGAAAGAGAAGGAAGGGAGGGAGGGAGGGAGGGAGGGAGCGAGGGAGCGAGGGAGGAAGGAAGGAAGGAAGGAAGGAAGGAAGGAAGGAAGGAAAGAAAGAAAGATCAAATCTGGACTGCAAGGTTACTTCACAACACAACCATCTATTCAACTCAGCTATTCGAAGGACCGAAGCGAGACGAACATCCCATAAAGAAAAGCCTTACTTATATCCTTTGGGCGTCAGAATGCACTTGGAATCATGCTGGCAAGGATTCAGCTCCTGAGCACAGAAATCCAGCTTTTCGTCACACAGTTCCCCTGTAACAAAGGAATGGAGGTTCAGCCCCACCGAGAATGACAGAGGATCACACAGAAATTCCCTCCCAGAGGCGTCATTTCCCCTCTAACCCCTGGGAGGAGAAACCACCGTCTTTTCTATGCGCCTGGCTTCCCATTTGCACCTTGACCTGTGGGAGAGCTTCTACCTGGCACGACTCTCCTGTTACTAACATGGGGGTGTGATTTCCATTCGCTTGGTGACTGAGTCAGGTGATCAAAATTGGGAAGGTTGGCGACTGCTTCATACTTATTTAATAAATGTCTCACTTAGCAATATATATATTACGGCTCAACTGTGGTCGTACTTCGAGGGCTACCTTTACCGTAGCCATGGCATTTGCTTTAAAGAAAGAAGTTATTTAAAATTATTTCGTTTGTTTCCAAAATACAGTAGAGGCCAAAGTTCAAACAGTCACTAAATGAACTTTTATAAGTCAAAGATTACCTATTGTCTTCATTCTTTCCCTATCAGCTTTGAAGAATGAAAAGAACTGACTATACAGTAGTGGCCAAAATTGTGGAAACCTTTTGGGGAAAGTGTATTTTTGAAGTTTGATGGCTAATAACACCACTTCTTTTTTGGAGTACTACCATAAAATTATATATCAGTGGAAAGATAATTTAATCAAGAATCTAATGCAACAAGGATTGTTCACTTATCTGTATTCTATCAAAAGCTACAGCCAAATATATAGCCAGCAATAAAACCCAGTTAATAGAAGCCATCATTCAATCTTGGTTTCACACTATAACAGCCGCAGAACTAAAAGACTTTGGTTCACTCCATGGGAAGACGTTGTAAGGCCTTAATTCATGCTAAAGGTTACTCAGCTAAGTATTGACTGACATGGTGATAATTTTTGTCTATCTCGTTTTTTCTATGGAGATAATTTTTGTCTATCTCGTTTTTTCTATGTGCTTCACTTTTCTTCTTCATAATTGTTATTCTCATAGCAAATCCTTCATAAAAGTTATTACATTACATTCTTGATTATCTTATCTTTCCATTGATATATAATTTTATGCTACTACTCCCCCCCAAAAAAGCGGTGTTATTAGCCATCAAACCTCAAAAATACTGTACACTTTTCCCAAAAGTTTGCCACAATTTTGGCCACTACTGTACAGGATATCCCCAAAAAAGTTTTCAGATAGTCGGTAAATTTAAGACCCATCCAAATATCGGACAGTAGATTTGGACGTCACAGATCGAGGAGCATCGAAATAAGGTTTGCCTTCGAGTGCCCTAAATGCCATCTTTTGGATGATGGACATTTCAGCCACTGGACTCGAGAGAGAAGTGGAATAAGAGGGGAAGCAAGAGAAACCGAATCCACTGACCTTTCTCCACCTCGTTCAAGTTAGCAGCTTGCAGCAACAAAAGGCAGAAAAGAGACATTTACGTTCAACCGAAAACAGCACAGCGCGAAGAAAGCAATGGGAGCAGAGCCATTAAGCCACTTGCAGACAAAGTGACAATGGCTTTTGGTTTCCTTTTTAAAATGTTACAGCACAGCAAACACACGAGGGGCCCGTGTCAGCTCTGGCAGAGGGAGAACGGGTGGGTAAGCGGAAGGCAGGAGTAGGTCTTAAGGGCGGGTGATAATGAGCGAGACGAAGAGACACAGAGCGATCTTGACATTCAAACTGAGAGCTACAAATGTGAGAAGGTTAGGAAAGGCAGACTTTTAAACTGCAGGAAATAATATTTGGAAACATTTCATGTTTGCAGGAACGGAGAACCTCTAATCTAGAGGAAAGAAGGACCAGGGGTGACATGATAGCAGCCTTCTGGTATTTGAGGAGGGGGTCAACCTGTTCTCCAAAGCCCCAGATGAGAAACAGTGGTTGGAAACTAATAGCAATAGCAGTTAGACTTATATACCGCTTCATAGGGCTTTCAGCCCCCTCTAAGCGGTTTACAGAGTCAGCATATCGCCCCCAACAACAATCCGGGTTCTCATTTCACCCACCTCGGAAGGATTGAAGGCTGAGTCAACCCTGAGCCGGTGAGATTAGAACAGCCGAACTGCAGAACTGCAGTCAGCTGAAGTAGCCTGCAGTGCTGCATTTAACCACTGCGCCACCTCGGCAAGGAGAGAAGCAATCTGGAACTAAGGAGAAATTTCCTGACAATGAGAGCAATTAACCAGTAAAACAGAAGTTGCCTTCGGAAGTTGTGGGTGCTCCATCACTGGAGGCTTCCAAGAAGAGAGTGGACAACCATTTGTCTGGAATGGTATAGGGTCTCTTGCTCGAGCAGAGGGTTGGACTAGAAGACCTCCAAGGTCCCTTACGACTCTATTATTCTATCTAAAAACATGATAAAACCTTGATGAAGGTTAGGGAGAGGTTCAAACGTTGCTCATATAAGCTTCAGAGAGCAATTTGGAGTGGCGGCATATATATATATATATATATATATATATATATATATATATATATATATATATATATATATATATATATATATATATATATATATATATATATATACATACACACACACACATATATATATATATTGGTAACTAGGTAGGAAGGAAGTTTGACTCAACCAACAAGAGCATTAAAGTTGACTGAATTTAAAAATTTAACCATGCCTGGATTTAAACATATAATTCTTTGGTGAAGTTCCCAACAGTGAGAGCAATCAACCCATGGAACATCTGGGTTCCAGAGGTTCTGGGTGCTTCATCATTGGAGGTTTTTAAGAAAAGATTGGACAGCCACTTGTCTGGAATAGCACAGGGTCTCCTGCTTGAGCAGAGGATTTTATTTATTTGTTTATTATTTATTTATTTAGTTTGTCAAACACGTACAAGATAGCAGGTATAAGTATAAACATGATTATGAACACAGGAAATGGATACGAATAAGTGAGGACAGTAGGAGAGGGATGGTAGGCACGTTGGTGCGCTTATGCACGCCCCCTTTACGGACCTCTTAGGAATGCGGTGAGGTCCACAGTGGACCCTTTAAGATTGAAGCTGTGGGGATTTGGGGATGTAACAACGGAGTCAGGTAGAGCATTCCAGGCGTTGACCACTCTGTGGCTGAAGTCGTATTTCCTGCAATCGAGTTTGGAGCGGTTGACCTTGAGTTTGTATCGATTGTTTGCCCAGGTATTATTGCGGTTGAAGCTGAAATAGTCATTGACAGGTAGGACGTTGTAACAGACAATTTTGTGTACTACGCTTAGGTCAGACCTTAATTGGCGTAGTTCCAGGTTGTCCAAACCCAGAATTTTGAGCCTGGTGGCATCAGGGATTCTGTTGTGAGTAGAGGAGTGGAGGACTCTTCTCGTGAAATACCTCTGGACTCTCTTCAATTGTATTAATGTCTGATATACACCGAGGATTCCAGGCAGACGAGCTGTATTCGAGAATTGGTCTGGCAAAGGTTTTGTATGCCCTAGTTACAAGTACAATGTTACAAGAGAAGAAGCTTTGCAAAAGGATTGGAGTAGAAGACCTCCAAGGTCCCTTCCAACTCCATCATCCCATCTTCTAAAAGTTTCAGCTCTTCTGAATCTATACGTTTTTCGCAGTTGAGAACTCGCAGAGATGAAACATGCAGTGGAATGCTCCATTTGATATTGTTCATTATACACTGAATATGTTACCGAAAGGTAACATATTTCTATCTTGAAACAAGGGTTCCTCCTGTTAAATAGGAACACGTTATCTTCTTTTTAGCCCAACGGTAGCTTGCAACTAAAAACAATAACTTGCGTAAGAAAAATGTCTGTTTGATTACGTTAATTGGAAATGTTCGCCAAAGCTTTGCATTGCTTTAAATGGCATTTTCATATTCTATGAAGAAGAAAAAATGAATTGCAGAGCAAATTTCAACACACACACACACACAAACACACACACACACACATGCATGTTCTGTGCCCAGATCTAACTTGTAGGTGTGTGGGAAATTGGCTTCCGGGTGAATGGGGCTCTTTGTTAAACCAATGAAGACAACAGCAATGTGTGTCCTTCTGCTGACGGGGCCCTGCGTGAAGTTATTCCCATAGCAACCCCTGAATCTCAAGATGGAGAGGTTGCTTTTGATTAAGACCATTGTTCTCCCTAGGTAGCAGGAGGGCAGGAAGTCACCCCGATATCTATTATGCTATGCCTTATGAATATGCATGCGTGCTTTTTCTTCTAGGTTTGGTGCAGTGTGTTACTTCACAGCAATGGTATTTATATAAAATACTTAGATTTTAAATATTATGATATTCAGGTGCCTTACGGCATCGGATATAGATAAGATAAAATGGATATTCTGTCACTACTAATTACAGTTTTGGATATTGATGTTGCATGTGTTATGATTATCTGACTTTTCAAAATTAAATTTAACGTTGGAAATGAAAAAAAAATGAAGGGAGAGCAGTAATTTGTTTTATAACAAAGGTTTGGTTCTTAAGCTAAATTTACCAGATATCCATCTTGCTGTTACATTGTGGTGTGTCAGAAAGATTTCTTGTTTCATTATTCTTATTATATCATTTTGCACTGAGACGAACGGAGTAACCGAGATAACGAGAGGGGAACGAATAGGAAAAATAAAGCTAAGCAAACTCATTGAGATATACTTTGCATCTAGATGATAAAAGATATACTTTGCACCTTTTCTGCTCAGAGAGATTTATGCAGATGAATAAAAGCAGGCAGGAAAATAGTTGAGGTGCTTTCAGGAAAATTTAAAAAATGATGAGGACTATGGACTTTATTTATTTTTTTGAAATATTTAATGCACATTAATTGACGCAGTGGCTTGTCAATCAGAAAGGTCGGCAGTTTGGTGGTTCGAATCCCCAATGCCATGTAATGGAGTGAGCTCCCTTTCATCAGTTGAGCCGGCATGACTCAACACCGAAGGCACACGGAAACGCTGTTCCCTTCCCACCAAAGGTGGTTCCTATTTTTCTACTCGCATTTTTTACGTGCTTTCGAACTGCTAGGTTGGCAGAAGCTGGGACAAGTCACGGGGGCTCACTCCGTTACGTGGCACTAGGGATTTGAACCACCAAACTGCCAACCTTTCTGATCAACAAGCTCACCATCTTAACCACTGATCCACCATGTCCCCATTATTATTATATTTACCCATAATTTATATTTATGTAAACAAATCTGACATGCCTAGAAATTGCTGTGCTTAAAATCAATTTTTTAGTCTGAAAAAACAGGATGGTTGGTTCACCTTCCTGCTGGAAATGTAGCTTGGGTGGGCCATAACTCCTTGAAATGATAATTGCTGGTGGGCTCAAGGAAGAATAATTCAGGTTCGGTTTTCAGTCGCAGTCTTTGTGGCTGGGTTGAAAGTGGCTTTCGCCAGGCACCGAGGCTTCCGAAGACCAAAAGCTTTGCCTAAGCGTGTAGAGTCCTTGATGAGCCTCCCATAAGCAGAAGGATAAGAGTGAACTAAGAGAGCCGGTGTGCTTGGATTTCTGAAAAAGACTTTTGGCAAACAACCTCCATGAAGAGTTGTGAACAAATGGGACAGCCGATTTTATGTGGGTCCGTTGCTGTCTAAACAACAGGAAACGGACAGAAGGAAGATCAGATATAAAGTCCCATGGGTGTTTTTCCTATACATCTCTGTTTCTAATCTGTACCTTTCATGTTCCTATTATTTATCCATTGATACCAGTTTTCCCAAACTATGTAATATTCTGAGTCTTCCTCGTCCTTTAACTCCAAAGTGAGTTTATCCATCTCTGCGCAATCAAAAATCTTTTGGATTATCAGTCTGTCGGCATGGTATCACTTTTCCAACATTGTGCGAGTTCTATTCTCGCTGCTGTAATTATGTGCAAAATTAAATATTTGGTCTTTTTCCTATACTTTTCCTTAATAGTCCCCAGAAGGGACAATTCTGCTTTAAACTCTATTTGGGTGTTTGTAATTTCCTGTAACCATTTTTTTTGTATTTTGGCCCAATAATTTTTAGCTTTTGGGCACGATCACCATGCATGAAAGAAGGAACCCAACCTCCTGTTTACACTTCCAATAGATGGATTTAAATTCGGGCACATTTTTGCCAATCTCGTGGGGGGCTAAATGCCACCGATAAAACATTTTCTATTGGTTTTCTTTGTACGCGACAGATTTTGTCATTGTGTCGTTTTTATTCCAAAATTCTTTCACAATCTTCCAGTTGAATATTATAGCCAAAGATTTTAGCCCAGGCTATCATTGGTCCTTTTACTATTTCCTCTGCGATATCAACATTTAGTAAATAGTTGTATATCCTCGATATTAATTTCTCTTCTGTACCTAACAGCAGTTGTATAATTGCTTTGGCTACTATATCAATTCCAAATTCCTCTCCATCTTTTTTTAAAATCTGGATTGTAATTGGAGATATGGCCACCACTCTATACTCACTCATCAAGGGTGTTTTTTCCAAAAGGCAACCAGATTTTGTTTCTGCTTGAAGTTGTTCGGCTTCTCATCCAAGAAGCTTCTTCAGTGCTTTTATATCTCAGATGAGATATAGAGTCCATACTCATAAAGAAAGAAACAGATGGCTCTCACATCCCCCTCCCTAAATCTTTATTAGACCTGCTATTTCATAAATGGCCCAGAATTAGGTGTGAACATAAAGGAGGGGAAGTTTGCAGAAGGTATAAAAAATGTAGAGTGATTAGCAGCATCCAGAAATATGACAACTTGGGTCTGATGATATCACCATGAAAAATGTGCAATTATACCTATATTTCTTTATCTCCAAAAAATCCTGAGTATTTAAGTAGGTCAGGAAGCTATTTAGAATATAGAATAATAGACTTGGAAGGGACCTTGGAGGTCTTCTAGTCCAACCCCCTGCTCAAGCAGGAGACCCTATATCATTTCAGATAAGTGGTTGTCCACTCTCTTTTCTTAAAGACCTCCAGTGATGGAGCCTTCACCACTTCTGTTCCACTGATTAACTGCTCTCAGGAAATTTCTCCTTAGTTCTAGATTTAACAGATTGACCGAGTTGGAAGGGACCTTGTAGAGGTCATCTAGTCCAACCCCCGCCCAAGCAGGAGACCCTACACCATTTCTGACAAACAGCAGTCCCAATCTCTTCTTGAAAGCCTTTGAAAGATTGCTTCTCTCCTTGATTTAAGGTGAGATCTTCAACTTCCATCTTTTTTATTTGATAAGGTCTGGGCTTTCTGATCATGCCATTTATGTTGCACAGGTAAGAAGCTGAGTTCAGTGAAATAGCAGAAGGAGGTATGATAAAGGAAGACTTTGACAGTTGAACTAGAAGAAGCAGGGATCAAACTTACGAACATACAGGATTATCATACCAAATTATGGAACCTTTTGATATGCTAAAGTAAGATCTTCTTCATACCTGTGTATTCTGGAGGACAAAGGCAAGTGTAGTTGTTCCTTCCGTCTACACAAGTGGCATTGTTTTCACAATCGTTATCTTCACAATCATCAATGTTCACTTCACAGTTTTCACCTTCATACCCATCAGCACAGGCACACCTGAAAAAGAAAATACACCAACTCTTCCAACACGTACATGAGTGTGTGTGTGTGTGTGTGTGTGTGTGTGTGTGTGTGTGTGAGTGCGTGTGTGTGTGAGAGAGAGAGAGAGATTTATTTGTTCTGACCTCCACTCCGGCCTATGAGTAACGCAGACACAGGCTTGGCTATTTGCCACTCTTTAATCACAGGAATTACAACTCAGTTGGCTGAAATAGCAATAGCAATAGCAGTTAGACTTATATACCGCTTCATAGGGCTTTCAGCCCTCTCTAAGCGGTTTACAGAGTCAGCATATTGCCCCCAACAACAATCCGGGTCCTCATTTCACCCACCTCGGAAGGATGGAAGGCTGAGTCAACCCTGAGCCGATGAGATTTGAACAGCCGAACTGCAGGACTGCAGTCAGCTGAAGTAGCCTGCAGTGCTGCATTTAACCACTGCACCACCTCGGCGCAGTGGTTAAACTACACTACGAGTTAAGAGAATTACTGAATTACTGAAATTTGTAAGGCAAATAGGAGCATTTTGAGCCTTATGGGTCTAAAGTACCGTGCTGAATCTTGACTTGTTTATGAGTTCCAAGATTTCATGCGTGCATAAATGCATGCAGAAGCACGTGAGAAGGAAAAAGACAAGAGTGTCGGAAGGAAGGGATTACTTAACTAATTTAGTTTTGCTGTGACATAATTTACTGTATTAATTATTGCACAGTGATGATGACTTATTCATGCTTGCCTCAATGGGAAATCAGTGACTATGCATTTATGACAATCACTATAACTGTTGTTCAGAATATATGTCTTAATTCGTCTTGTGGAAGCCTCTCCACTAGAAATATTCTGGAGGGCTACATTCATTCCCCCCCCCCTATAAAGTTGTGATCAAAACAGCAATTTATCATATTAATCTGTTTCAAATTAATTTCAGAGAGAAATCAATCCAGCCGTTGCTTGTAATTTGTGTATAAAAAAGAAAGCTGATTGCTTATTAAATAGGGGGAATCAAAACTGTTTCTAACAAGCCAGCAGAATTTTTATTATGGGATTACGGGATCCATTTATTACCGTTCTTAGCTCCGTGATTTAAGAGCTACATCTGGAGGAGGCCCTGCGTTCTGTGATTAAAGAAGCTCCAGATTAAAAATGCTCACAGCATGTTTCCCCAGCAGGGTGCTGGGCTGGAAATGCACGGTTAATTTTGTGTTTCACTACATCTTATTCGTTTACAAGCTGCTGATATGAGGCAAAGCAAAACCTCTGAATCGTGAGACTTCCAAGGGGGAATTTAGCCGGCTGTTAGTTAGGATAACAAGAGGCCGAAATCACGTTAGCTTTCCCCCTTACGCCTCGACTCAAAAACAGCCTATTGACAGCAAGAAAAGTTTTCAAAGTGCATTAAGCCAAGGTGGCACAGTGGTTAAATGCAGCACTGCAGGCTACTGCTAGATCAGCAGTTCAGCGGTTCAAATCTCACCGGCTCAGGGTTGACTTAGCCTTCCATCCTTCCGAGGTGGGTAAAATGAGGACCCAGATTGTTGGGGGCAATATGCTGACTCTCTGTAAACCGCTTAGAGAGGCCTGAAAGGCCTATGAAGCGGTATATAAGTCCACTGCTATTGCTATTGCTATTAAGCACAATTGGTGTTTGTATGAAAGGCTTGGAAATTCATACACATCACCTGCTTTACTAGTGGGATAACGGGAGAGGAAGAAAGGGCTGTGGGTGGATGGCTTCCTTGTTGTGTGTTATTTTTTAAAAACTCACCAAAACCCATTCTTTTCATCTTCTTTTAAGTGGCAAGTCCCTCCTTCTTTACAGGGGCTGCTTATACAGGCATGGATGGGCACCTCACAGTCTCGGCCCTACGAGAAGAAAGTGAACAAACGCGGCACAGAAAAATAAGGAGGAAAATGAGTTTCCTTTTCAAATGGAAACATGCCATAGATTCCACATCAACAACCCATCACTCCTGCCAACCTGTCTTCCCATAATGGAGGCCCTGTTTATAACTGAGAACCTGAAATAAGACCGCAACCCCCACCCACCCACCCCCTCCAAAGAAAAGAGAAGCAGGCATGAGGGACGGAGCGATTCACTCGTACAAAAGGCACAACTAGCGCGTTGATTAAAGAACACAGATATTTGGCTTTGTGTGGTCTTCTGTACCTGGGATGGGGAATCTTTGGCATGGGTGCCACGGGGGGCACATGGAGCCCTCTCTGCGGGGATGCCAGCCATCGCCCGTGCCTGCATGCCTCCCGCCAGCCAGCTGATTTTTGAGTCTGACGCGCATGCGTGGGGGAGGGGTACATGCAGGAGACGTGTGTGCATGCATTGGGGGGAGGGGTCACACATGCATGTGTGGGCGGGGCATGGGGCGATGCACGCATTGCATTATGGGAGTGGGCACACGCATGTGTGTTGTTGCGTGTGCCCGCCTCTTTTGGCACGCAACGACAAAAAGGCCGTCCCTCCCTCTTCTGTACCTTGAAGCCGTAAGGACAGGAACAACTGTAGAAATCCACGGGGTCATTGCTACAAGTCCCTCCGTTTTTGCAAGGGCTGGATAAGCAGGGGCTACATTTGGCAGGAATGGTGACATCCACCGGACCTTCAAAGGAGCACAAATCATTCTTTGGGTTACAAAAAAATGAGCCCTTTCATCATCCATCAGCATTTCAGCAGGCTCTGGTCTTCTTCCAAGCTTCTAGTTGCCGTATTCTTCAGAGTATAAGAACACCCCTTCCCCCCCCCCTCTAGAAGAGGTGAATTGTTTACTTCCTACCTTGACAGGTGAATTTTTTGGAGGGAGTGGTGAGAAGGAGTTTGTCGGCCATTTCTCCGGGACCGACACATCGGGCGATGCCCGGCTCCTTGTATTCGGACTTCACCCAGTCGGAGAGCCACTGGATGTGGCAGTCGCAGTGCAGGGGGTTCGCTCCAATCGCTCTGCAGGGGGAGGGGGGGAGGGGGACAGAAGCCAAATACGCCTTTAATTCCAAGCGGGTAAAAGGAGAAAACAGTCCTTTTCTCAGTCAATGTTCCCATCGCAAATGGACGGTATCCTAAAGCAGAACCTCCTTGTGAACAGGGTCCCAATACTCACAGATGAGATAATGCGGAAAGATCGCTGAAGGCCCCTTCAGGCAGGACAGAGATGTCATTCCCATGTAAAGAGCTAAAAAAGAAAGGAAGAGGGAAACGGGTGAGAAAGGACGCCTCCTCTTGATCCAGGGATTCAAGAGAGACCCTCGTTGAAAGACCAAAAGTCCTTCCCAGTTTATGGTGTGCTACGTCCTCCCTTTGGGCATTATTTGTGGAGGCTCCAGAACCCAACTTATTTCTGCTGAATTGCATGTTTTGCATCTTTTAGCAGATACAGTATTTAGGCTTTAATTTTTTGCATTCTGTATTATTCCATTCCAATTTATTCTATTCTATTCTATTTCCGTTATGAACTGCATTTAAGCAGTGCAATTTAAATTAATTCAAATTTAAGAAGTTGTGTTATAGCATCGTTTAATATATTTTTTCAAGCACGCCCTCTCCAGCACACCACCCAAATGCACCCACGGCCCCCTCCGGATGCAGATGGTGGAGCATTCATGTCGCAGGCATGGCTTCTTGTAAGCACACATCAAGTACAAAAATAGGGAATGGGTCCAGGGGTTACGAAGCAGTTTTTGTTCAAAGTGAAAGTTAAACCTGTTGACTTCATGAACCCATCCATGCTGGAGACACCATAGAAGTATCCACCCCTGCATTTCTCTGGATATTTTTGAGTCTCCGTTGGTCTACCAGACAAGGGACATCTCATCTAAATACTCACAAGGGCCAACTACACTTAGTTTTTGGAGATCTGCCCGGATGAGCTAGGCTATTACCCATTGTAAGCAGCTACGATGGCAATGGAAAATAAACAACACGTTTCCCCAGATTTTGCCATTTATGTTGCAAGAGCATAAGGGATAAAACCAAAAGGGAAACTACATCCAAAAGTCACGGCAGGATTGAGCTTAAAACAAATTGCACAGTAACCAGAGTCCTTCTATCCAGAGAAATGTGAAAAATAAATAAGTTGCACAGAAAAACAAGGGTGGGAATATTACTTACAGCAGCCTAAGCGATTTCAAGCCATCGAAGGTCCGTGTTGGAATGCATCTGAGCCGATTGTAGCTGAGAATTCTGTAAACATACAAAATGTTCATTTCTAAACAACGTAAGGCAATAAGAAGTTACATGGAATTCTAGGGCTGGAAGGGACCCTTGGAGGTCTTCTAGTCCACCCCCCCTCCCTTATTTTGCCTTCTGAAGCTTTGGAAAATAAGTTGACCCCCCCTCTTTCTTGTGGCAGCACCGCAAATACTGTAACTCTATGACCATGTACCCCTAATCCTTCTTTTCTCTCGAGTGGCCGTACAGATGCTCAACTCTGTCAAAATCCTTCTGAATCGAAGTTCTAAGTGAGGCCTAAATAAACCACTCCTCTAAGGCCCAATCTTCTTCAACTTCTTCTCCCTCTCAGTTGCAACGATAGTAAAATCCAAGAAGTAAATGAGTAAAGCTTATTGCTTCGTTGAAAGAATAAACACTTACAAAGTGAGCAGCTGGGTCATGTTGCTGAAACTCTGGTTTGAGAGCGTGCTGATTCGGTTGTTGCTTAAATCTCTACAAAAAACACAACAACAACACAGCAGATTTAGAAATATAGTATGGATAATTTAAAAAAGAAACGGAACGTTGTCACTGATAAATGCAAATTAGCAGCACATTATTTTAAACAGCATTTGGTTTATTATATGATTTGTAGCAGGAGCCTCACAAAGTTTTGGTTTGCAATTATAAACAAGATCACCCAAACCGAACAAGGACCCCAGTGGAAGAAAAAGAACTGGAACTTAGATATTAAAATGATATTGAACATGTTTACTTGAGCACAACGTGGTTTCTTTATATTTAAATAAATTCCTGCCTGTGTCTTTGTATTAAAGAAGATATGCAACGAAAGAGTCATTGCCCTCTTTTAAAGGATGCATATACATTCAACATTATTTTTTACAAAAATCAAAGATGAGCCAATACTTTATGCATCCATATTGCAACGTGACAATCTGTCTTCTCAAGAGAGATCGGCCCTTGCCTCTTTCAGTGCAAGCATAGCTGCCATGTTGAAACAAACATGCCTAATTTTTAAATCTACTGGCTTTTTTAAAAAAAAGTTTTAATAATCCTTTGATTTTTTTCAATCCACGGCCATCTACGGGCTGCAAAATCCCATAACGAAGAAACTAAACCAATTTCTTTTCCTAACTGCATTGAATATCCTTCATTTATGCTACACCTCATCTCACCAAGATTTTGGAGTTTTGAGTTTCATTATTTTTTGTTACAAAAATAAACATTCCGTCTTTCCTTGTCTGGGTACAAACATCCTCTGTGCACCATTGTTCCTCTTTCACATTCATATTAACATTATTTCCCTAAGTTTATATTATAATATATTGAGCATTTAAATGTTATGGAACTCTCCATTTTTCTTCTTAATATCTTCTAATAATAATATCATATCAACAATAGCAGTAGACTTATATACCGCTTCATAGGCCTTTCAGGCCTCTCTAAGCGGTTTACAGAGAGTCAGCATATTGCCCCCAACAATCTGGGTCCTCATTTTACCCACCTCGGAAGGATGGAAGGCTGAGTCAACCCTGAGCCGGTGAGATTTGAACCGCTGACCTGCTGATCTAGCAGTAGCCTGCAGTGCTGCTTTTAACCACTGCGCCACCTTGGCTCTTAAACAGCATTATTCTCATCATACACATACTAACAGTTTTCATCTTATTTATATCTCTCAGTGTATTATCTACTTGTTTCTTAGCCTTCTTCATTTCCAAACTCCTTTTTTATTCTCCAGGCATTGGTAAAAGACTTCCCAAATCCTATAATATTCAGTTTGCTCTTTCTCCTTCATTGCTAATGTTAACCTGTTCATTTCTGCACATTCTAATGTTTTCCTTATCCCCTTCTCATCAATAGGAATCTCTGCACTTTTCCAGTGTTGTGCAAATACAATTCTGGTTGAGGTTAATACATGAATGATTAAATATACATTCTCTTTATTATAAATCTCAGGGAGAATTCCTAGCAGAAATGTTTATGGCAAAGAGAGATGTTTTGGAGTTGCAAGAGATTCTGCTTCTACATTCCCTAAAAAAAGGAAAAACATCAGACATGATGGTTGGAGCCAATAGAAGCCCTGTTGCAAAATATAGCATAAAACAAAAGTTCAGAAATGATCCCAGCACAGAGAAATGCCCTGAAAGTTACTTACATCAGAGTTAAGTGCTTGTAGTTTGATAATTCTTTGGGAACAAGGGTGAACTGGTTTCCATCCAAATAACTTCAAAAAGAAAGACATGTATTATTCAGCTGAAATCGTTAAGAGTTTATTTCACCACTCTTGATATTCAGGGGTGAAGCCAGACGGAGAACCCCAACAGGGTCACATGCAGAATACAGTGGCCAGAGCACTTTAACCTCTCCTTTGCAAGCAATGCTACTCTAATTCCATACGGCATCACCTGGTGAACTCTCAAGTCTCCTCTTTCCCCTATGTGGCCCAGATGGATTAATATTTATAGGCATTTATATATCAGGGTGACAGATTTTATTTTCCTGGGCTCCAAGATCCCCGCAGATGGGGACAGCAGCCAAGAAGTTAAAAGAGGCTTGCTCCTGGGGAGGAAAGTGATGGCAAATCTAGACAGCATCCTAAAAAGCAGAGACATCCCCCTGCCAATAAAAGTGTTTCTAGTCAAGGCTGTGGTTTTCCCAGTTGCAACGGATGGCTGTGAAGGTTGGACCACAAGGAAGAATGGAGGCCTTTGAACTCTGGGGCTGGAGAAGAAGACTCCTGCATTGAGTGCCTTGGACCTCAAGGCCATCCAACCGGTCAGTCCTAGAGGAGATCCACCCTGGCTGCTCTTTAGGAGGCCAGATCCTGAAGAGGAAACTCAAAGTCTTTGGCCACCTAAGGAGAAGGAAGAAGGACTCCCTAGAGAAGAGCCTCGTGCTGGGAACGATGGAGGGCAAAAGAAGAAGAAGGGGACGGCAGAGAAGGAGGTGGATGGATGGAGTCACCCAAGCAGTCGGTGTGAGCTTCAATGGACTCCAGAGGATGGGAGAGGACAGGAAGGCCTGGAGGAACGTTCTCCATGGGGTAGCAATGAACACCCATTGCTACCCCATATATCAGGGTGTAGGTATATACATATGTATGTATATAGCAGGTTTATATGTAGGTTATATTATACGCATACACTTTTGAGGGCAGGCAACAGGATTTCATTTTTAATGTGTGCCAGGGTGCCCATGGGGGGGGGGGGATGACAATAAAAGTTATCTTATCTTTAATATATTCTGCACTGGACTCTAAACAGACAATCTTCGAAATCTAATATGAAGCCAATAGCAACTGAGCTCCATCTATTTTGTACACGTTTTCCTTGACTTACGACCACAATGGAGTCCAAAGTTTCTGTTGCTAAGTGAGACAGTTGTGGAATGAATTTTGCCCCGTTTTCTTGCCATGGTTGTTAGGGGAGGGTCACTGTGGCTGTTAAAGTTAGCAACCTGGTTTTTAATGGCTTCCCCATTGTTGGTCAGACAGTTGCAGAAGGGGATCAGGTGACCGCGGGACACTGCAACCGTCATAAATACGAATCAATTGCCAAGCTTCCAAACTGGATCAAGTAACCATGGGAATACTGTAGGGAGTTAGCACCCAGCCCTCTCCTAGAGGAATGAAATATCCTGGGAAATATTGAAAAGGCAGGATATTATATTTCCCTGGATCAGAAATAAAGAAACATGTTTTTAGGCAGGAAGCAGACTCACTCTTAATAGCCCCCCACCTTTGTCAATGGGCCATTAAAAGGCCTGATCCAGTCCATTCTACATAACAAAGACCTCCCCCTTCAGCTCCAGGGTGATGGGATTAAGGCATGATAGGATTAGCCCTTCACCCATCTCACCACAAGGCACCTGGGAAGAAATGATGCTCAACCAAGCTTGGGACGCAAGACACAGCCTAGAGAGTTGCCCCTGCGTGGCCCCCATGGGAGTCTGACAACCAATCAGAATGCCAGCTTAAGATCAAAGGCCAGAGAGGGTTCATAAAACCAGGGACTTTCAGCATCTCTGTCTCTCTTTTCCTTCTTCACCCAACATCTGGAAGCATCTGATGATCCCCCTTTTCTGTCCAGGAGCTCAAGCCATGGGATCCTGTCCACCATTAAACCATCTTTCCAAGCAGCCTCCATGTCTCCAGTCTCTTTTCCCCCACTTGGAGCTGAACCCAGAAGGACTTTTCTTCCAACAATACTAAAAAAAAGTTGTAAGGGTTCCAGACGTGCACAAAAGGAGAGGTGTTTTTTTCCCCAGGTGTTACTTACAGTTCAGTCACTTCTTTGGAGATGCCTTTGGGAAGAGCCTTCAGGCCTTTGTTACTGCAACGAACGACGGTATCCAGACAGGTGCATTCGGCAGGACAGCGGGACAAGGGAGAGCAACTGTTGTCATCATTCCCTAATTAAAGCATAACATAAAACAAGAGTTGCCTCGTGGCAAGATGGGCAGCCAATATAATAAAAAAAATGCAACGCAGTGTAATGCAATACAACACAACTAGGGGAGACGGGATAGCAGTCTTCAAATATCTCAAGGGTTGCCACAAAGAAGAGGGAGTCAAACTATTCTCCAAGGCACCTGAGGGTAGAACCAGAAGCAATGGGTGGAAACTAATCAAGGAGAGAAGCAACTTAGAACTGAGGAGGAATTTCCTGGCTGTGAGGACAATTAATCAGTGGAACAGAAGTTGCCTCCAGAAGTTGTGAATGCCCCAACACTGGAAGTCTTTAAGAAGATGTTGAGATATCCATTTGTTTGAAAGTGGTGTAGGGTTTCCTGCTTAGGAAAGGGGACTAGAAGACCTCCAAGGTCCCTTCCCATTCTGTTATTCTATTCTATTCCATTCCATTCCGTATTTTATTATTGTATTCTATTCTATTCCATCCTATCCTATCCTACTCCATTCCATTCATCACTCCATTATTCTATTCTATTCTCCCATTCCATTCCATTCCATTTATTCTATTCTATTCCATTCCATTCTGTATTTTATTACTCTACTCTACTCTACTCTACTCTACTCTACTCTACTCTACTCTACTCTACTCTACTCTACTCTACTCTACTATATCCTGACAAGACAAGACTTCTTATGGTTAGTATAATTGTGAATTAGGTATTTGTCATCTGTTATTTTTTATTTGCACACTTTTTTATTTTTATCATTGGAGTTTTATGGCTGTTAGTTTGTTTCTCCTTCCCCCCCCCCCCCCTTCACTTTGTATTTTAACTTTGGAAATGAAATTTAAAAATGTAGAAATAAAGTAAATAAGCTTTATTCGGCCAAGGGCACCTAATATAGATGATGAGATGCCTATTAGTGTTCCACTCCAAAGACATTTTGGTGCTTTTATATACCTCTGATTGTATCTTCAAGGACATGTTTCAATTATGCCTTCAAGAATACATTTCCATTATCCATCTAATAGTTTCTTAGAAAGTGGGAGATTGCAACTTCTCTGTTGCTAGAGTAACTGGGGCACTGCATAAACATTGTAAGCATAATAATCCTTCTGTGTTATTACAATAGCACCAACTCTAAAATGAAACATAGAAGAAGAAGGAAAAGGGGACAAAAAGCAAAACACACACACAACAACAACAACAACAACAACAACAACAGCCCAGAAAGAAAACACAGTCTGTCCAAAGAAGAGCAGAAGACCATTGGATCTAAAATTATATTTTTTTCTGGTTTTTGAGTAGCTTGCAGTTCTGTTTCTATATCACAAATTGTGTTCATTTTTGCATAGGACATCATGCAATCCAGCAACACACCTCTCTACACTGCATGAGTCAAAAAGAGGGCTGTGAGAATATCTACAGACCCCTCGCATCCTGGACATAAATTGTTTCAGCCGCTACTCTGAAACATGAGGTCATAAAGAGACCATCGTTGATTACTTCTGACCTACATCATGAAAGCAAAGCTCAAGGACTTCGTTACAAGCTGTAGTAGGTACATAAGGTACACAAGAACCACCGTGTTTCAGGTAACCCCCCAGGCATAAAATATACAGCAATGTTTAGTGGCTTTTCTTCTGTGGCTGAAGATCTCAAAACAGCTGCACACAGCTGACCGATTCAGCAGGGTTGATCCTTGAGAAAACCAAAGCACACTGCCTTACAGCCTTAATTGATCCAGATGTGAATCAAGTTAGGATGGATTCTAGCCTTGGTGCCTCCTGACACATATATCCCGTTCACCTTCCTTATTTCGGACAAAGTCCCCGAAGGGACATTCTCATGCCTCTCCTCCTCCCTCTGAATTTAATGGGCTCACAGACAATTAGCCCGAGAACGGAACTGCAGCTGGAGCGCAACATATTGTAAAACAATCTAGGGGTTATTCCTGACCTAATTTTCCCAGGAAGAAGACAATTAGAACAAACGGGAAGGGTGCCAATTCTTCAGCCCGCAGATCCTAAACTGTCTACCGTGGATCTCCTCACCCCATTCCCTAAGACAGTGTTTCTCAACCTTGTCAACTTGGAAGATGTCTGGACTTCAACTCTCAGAATCCCCCAGCAGTGGTTAGGACAGTGTTTCTCAACCTTGGCAACTTGAAGATGTCCGGACTTCAACTCCCAGAATTCCCCAGCCAGCATTCGCTGGCTGGGGAATTCTGGGAGTTGAAGTCCAGACATCTTCAAGTTGACAAGGTTGAGAAACACTGCCCTAAGAGGTCCGTAAAGGGGGGGCTTGCATAAGCGCACCAGCGTTCCTTCCGTCCCTCTCCTGCTGTCCCCATTTATTTGTACCCATTTCCTGTTTTCATCTCTGTGTTTATATTTATACCTGCTTTCTTGTATACGCTTGGCAAACTAAAAAAAAATACAAGTGCAAAGTTATTAGAGCGGAATGGTAACACATTGGAGGAAGCAGCAGGTGGCCGAAATTGATTTAAGGATACGCTGTACTAATGATGCAGGAGGGGGTGCACAGGTAAACCCACCAGTGGCTGGCCAGGTTAGGTGGTCTTAATAGAATGGACCTTATAAATTCATATTAGCTTGGCTTTTCATTCTAGTGCCTTGGAGTCCCAAAGTTTGATTTGATTTGATTTGTTTATTATTTATAGGCCACCCTTTTCCCTGAGGGGACTCAGGGCGGCTTACAATTTATGGGGAGGGGGAATACATAACAATGAGACGTAAACAACACATAGTAAAAATAGAGCACAACATTCATTCATCATTCGGGTGGGGACGGATTACAATCTTTATCCCCAGGCCTGACGGGATAGCCAGGCCTTGAGGGCTGTACGGAAGGTCTGGAGGGTGGTGAGGGTACGGGGAGATCGTTCCAACGGTTCGGAGCTACTACTGAAAAGGCTCTGCTCCGCGTAGTTGCCAGTCGACACTGACTGGCAGATGGAACTCAGAGGAGGCCTAATCTGTGTGATCTGATAGGTCTTAGGGAGGTAATTGGCAGGAGGCGGTCTCTCAAGTCAAAAGTCAAAAGTTGACTTTTAGCTGGAGTGAACTTTCTCTCCAACTTCCTCATAAGTATTAAAAATAGGGCTGAACAGTGTGGCAAGACCCTGTAAAGGAGGGGCACAGGAAGCCAGGCGTGGGTGAGGGAGAAAACAGAGGTAAAAACTGCTGACAGCTTAAGACATTATAGGAACTTCTCTTTTTTGTATTTCTCCTATGTACTTCGCTGTAACATTCTAAAGTGAACTTCCCCTTTTCGAAATGTCATGTTTGTCTCGTGTATGGAAACGCCTTGAGAATGCACAGTGTGGAACACGGCATAAAAGTAGGATCCTGGGCAGAGCCCAGTTCAGTTCAGATTTTGGTGTGTGAGCACGCTGAACTCGATGCATCCGATAAACCCGTTTCTCTCACTTTCGTGGTCTCAAGTCCTGGTCTTTCGTAAGTAGATTACAAACCTCAATCTGCTGCAACACTAACGGAGCGATGGGATGCCCAGGCGCAGCCGAGCCCGAGGGGGGGCCTCTTACCGTCTTCGCAGGTGAAATCCTGAATGGCAACGTCCTGTATGGGGATCTCTTTGAGGAAGTAAGGCTTCTGGCATCGAGGGTTGCCCGTCACAATGCGTTTCTTCCGTAGCCACTCTCCCAGCCAGCCCAGCTGGCAGTTGCAATTGAAGGGGTTGGCCAAGAGGTTTCTGCAAAGGGCAACACAACCACACACACACACAGACACACACAAGGTCAGGTTGCCAAGGAAGGGAACAGTGAAGACCTCCGCAGCAATTCTTTCATCATTGTTATTTTTTTTTAAAGGGGCTAATACACTTTCTTTATTTTTGGTAAGAGAAATAAAAACTATTGCTTTGATTCTTCGTCCTTTATCCAATTTGGAAAGTTTTCCATCTATTCAATAAAACTCAAGGTAAAAGGTAAAGGTTCCCCTTGCACATATGTGCTAATCGTTCCCGACTCTAGGGGGCGGTGCTTATCTCCATTTCAAAGCCGAAGAGCCAGCGGTGTCCGAAGACGTCTCCGTGGTCACGTGGCCGGCATGACTCAACGCCAAAGGCGCACGGAAGGCTGTTCCCTTCCCACCACAGGTGGCGCCTATTTTTCTACTTGCATTTTTTACCTGCTTTCGAACTGCTAGGTTGGCAGAAGCTGGGACAAGTCACGGGGGCTCACGCCGTTACGCGGCACTGGGGATTTGAACCACCAAACTGCCGACCTTTCTGATTGACAAGCTCAGCGTCTTAGCCACTGAGCCACCACGTCCCTTAAAACTCAAACTTATCCCCAGATGACAACCTCAAAACTTGGGTTCTCATTAACAACAGAAAACACCTGCAGTCTGTAGTCGAAACACCAATTCCCCTTCTCCAAAAATTCCATCCAAAATAGGCAGTTTTGGCTTGGAGCTTAGAAATTATTTAGAAACAATTTAAAGATGTCACAGTCCTGACTTTCTTTCAGACTATCTACACCTGATAAATATAGTAATATATTAATATAGAGATGAAGGCTGATTGCCTTGTATTATTAAGCTTAACCTGACAATTGTTCTTACTTTAATTTGTCTCCTCAAGATTTCCATCCTTGATTTGCTCCCCAGAATGCCTTTTTCCCATCTGAACTGACAGCCCAGTTGATTACGTGTCACTTATACAAATGAATTTGCCTGCAGAAGTTTTGGGACTGTCCACGTTTCAGGAAAGACCTTTGACAATTTCATTATTTATAAACATGCCATCTTAAATAGGCACGAATTAGTCATCAGGGATAACTTGTCGCGTTTCAAGCGGAAAGAGAATTAAATGCATTGGCAATTACGTGTCTCAGGAATTCTTACCAGAGAAACTTGTGTTTCTAATATAGCACATTTTTTCTCCATCCCCTTTTCCCATTGATTGGTTTTCCTTCCAGTAAAAATAAAACAATTTCAAGACCAGGTGATTCTATGATTCTAGGTAAGGTCACTTCAAAGATAGATAGATAGATAGATAGATAGATAGATAGATAGATAGATAGATAGATAGATAGATAGATAGATAGATAGATGATAGATAGATAGATAGATAGATATAGAGATATATAGAGATAGAGATAGAGAGATAGAGAGATAGAGAGATAGAGAGATAGAGAGATAGAGAGATAGAGAGATAGAGAAATAGAGAAATAGAGATAGAGATAGAGAGATAGGTAGGTAGGTAGGTAGGTAGGTAGATAGATAGTAAGTTTGACTCAATGGAATCTGCAGAGACTCAGTTACTGAATATGTTGAAAGAACAATAAGGATGATTATAGGGGCCTGGAGGCTAAAATGTATGAAGAACAATTGCAGGAACTGGATACCGTAACGTATTGGCTGAATCTCTATCGACAGGGACCAACTTACAGCGTGGAGAGAGAATGAAGCGTGTCGAAGGCTCCCGGAGCTACAGTGGTGATCTGGTTGTCGTACAAGGAGAGCAGCCGGACCGAACTCAAACCTGTGAAGCTGTCATTGTTCACGCAGCTAATCCGGTTGCTCCTCAGCATCCTGAAGAAGGGGAAATAGGAGCAGACTCTTTATTCCACCCACTCGTTAATATTCCTTAAAGGTTGCTGAACAATCTGAATGTGCAAAAGAGCATCTTAGAACGTCCTGGTGTTGTGGCCTCTAGTGGTCAGAGGATCTGGCTGCAGATTCGGACCGTGAGGAGGTTGGGGAGGAAGATGGGCCAGTCCTGGAGTCTGGGGAAGGTTCGGATGAGGACTCGGGAGGCAGAGAGGGGGCCAGGGCCATCTGATGGTTATTAGCTGCCTTCAGAGGCAGACATCAGTGAGGCAGAAGAACAGTTGGAGCCTGTTCCCAGTATGCACAGAACTGCCAGGAGAAGGGAACAGTTAAAGAACAAGAGTTGACTAGGGAGTAAAGTCAAAGGGGAGTGGAGTTTGCAGGAGACAATTAGTTCCAATTCATTAACATGAAGATCTGTTCCTGACAAGTAATTGCTGCTACAGCTTGGTGATTGGAAGATATCAGCCTGGCAGCTCTCCAAGCCTGATAAAGGCCTGTAGTTGTGAAATCTCTTGAAAGACGGTTGGCCAGAACTTTGCTGGAAAGGAATTCACTTTAAACTGAATAAAATGGGTTTTATTTATAGAGGAGTTGTCTTCGTGCTTTTGGGAAGCCTGGGCCAGAACACCTGAGCCATTCCATGTCTACTTTGGGCCACACCAACATGGCCGTTCTGGGGGTTAGGGGTTGGTTCATCATGTCCCATGGTGCTTGGGATGACCCAACTGGAAGGATGCTTTTGGATCGTCACAAACGGCTTCAGGCCCAGAGAAGACCTTCTCAAAAACCATTGTAGGTTTGTAGGTTTTGTAGGTTTTATTAACATTTGTAGGCCGCCCTTTTCCCTGAGGGGACTCAGGGCGGCTCACAGAAAACCAAGGGAGGGGGAATACAACATTAAGACGACAACATATAATAAAATCAACACCATACATTCAATATTCGGGCGGGACCAGCTCAATCCGTGTGGCTCAGAAAATAAACATTCTGTTTCTGGAACAGGATATTTTATATTTGTTCTGACCCAGAACCTTCCATAAAAAGCATGAAGCGGAGTTTTGGTCCCTGCAAAACCCCTTTTATTTACACGACTGTGAATTCCTTTCATTCACAGTCAGCCAGGCTTAGCAAACAGTCTTTCAGAGGAATATTCATCAACACGAACCTTATCTCGCTTGGAGAGCTGCCAGATAATTAGTTTCCAGACACAGGGCAAAGCAACATTTGGCACAGAGTCTCTTATAGTCACAAACAGAACTTTCCACTCTTGAAACAACCGAATGAACAAATTGTTTCCTGCAGAAGCCCCCTCCCCATTCGCTCCTCTTTTGTTTCCTATGGGAGGGGCCAATCACCTCCAAGGTGGGGCTTTACTCCCAAGTCGACCCTGCTTTCTTAGTTGTTCTTGTCTTCTGGCAGCTCTGCGCATGAGCACACTGGGAACAGGCTCCAGCTGTTCCTCTGCCTCACTGCTGTCTAGCTCCCTCTCTACCTCTGATGCAGAGCCCTCCTCTGAGCTTCCTTCAGCCCCCCAGGACTGGCCCCTCTTCCTCCCCAACCTCCTCACTCTCCGACTCTGCTGCCAGATGTTTCCCTCCTCATCCAAGACGCTTCTTTAGCTCTGACTGAATGATGGAGAATGGATGGATTTATGAATTTCCTCACCATCCAGAAGAGCTAAAGAAGCTTCTTGGCTCAGAAGCAAAACATCTTCAAGGAAAAACGAAGACAGTCCAGTTGTCTTTGGAAAAAGCACCTTTGGGGCGTCCCTGACCTGGATGATGGAGAATCTCCGTTTAAATGCAAAGAATAAGGAGCGGGGAGTGGGGGTTGCAAACTTACAGTGTCTTGAGACTTTCCAGCCCTGTCAACATTTTGTGCCGTACATTTTCCAGCCGGTTACTTGTCAGCAAAAGTTCATTGACTGCAGCAGCTCCTTCAAATACGCCTTCTTCAATATCAGTGATCTTGTTATTGCTTAGGTTTCTATCGCGTGTTCACAATCAAGAAAATACAAATATCCTTTTAGATAAACCATTTCTAGAAGTGAGCTTTTTCTGTTTGTTTTTTTACATTGATTTCAAGAGGGAACAGTAAGGAAGGCTTTGCATTCCCATCAGCCAGAGACCATCGTTCCAGAAAAGGGGAAGAAAAATTATTTCTAAAATACTCTCATCATCTAATCACAAGAATCAATTTCAAGAACTTTGAAAATATTCATTAAGCGCCGGCTTAATCTCAAAAGTATTTGACCTGCAATAAATATCATTCTCTGCACGCTTGAATGTACGCTAAATTTTTTATCAAGGTAGAATAAGGCCAACGAATACACGTTGCGTTTATACACAATCTTATAAATTGGTTCCCACGTTCATAGCTAGAATTCTTTTCCAGCCTGCTAAAAAAATTAATTAGCCACACCAATTTCTATTGCAATAGAACCATGTAGAAGCCAAGAGAGCGGTAACAAGCTTCAAAAAATGCAGCTGTAGGACTTTTAAGAGCTGATCATCGATCTTTGCCATCCAAATGTATTAAAGATTGAAAAATGGCTTTCTAAACTCATCTTTTTTTTAAAAAAATGTAAAAGCTTTATTAAATATATTTCAACATTAAAAAACAACATGAAGTTGCAATCATTACAGCGTTTCCATATCAATGTCACTCACATTAACATATTTACTAACTATATAGATAACTATACTGTGCATTATATATACAATTAATTCTGCATGAGACCACAATATTCTATTCTATTCCATTCCATTCCATTCTATTCTACTCTTTCCATATTCTATTCTATATTATTCTATTCTATTCTATTCTATTCTACTCTACTCTACTCTACTCTACTCTATTCTTTCCATAGTCTATTCTATTCTATTCTATTCTACTCTACTCTTTCCACATTCTATTCTATTCTATTCTACTCTACTCTTTCCACATTCTATTCTATTCTATTCTATTCTACTCTACTCTTTCCACATTCTATTCTATTCTATTCTATTCTATTCTACTCTTTCCACATTCTATTCTATTCTATTCTATTCTTTTCATATTATATGCTACTCTACTCTACTCTTTCTATATTCTATTCTATTCTATCCTATTCTATTCTATTCACTATCTGGAATTTATAGATGCAACCTATTTGAAGGCATTCAGATTATGATGAGTTGACCTTTGAGGATGTTCTGTGTGATAAATATCACAGGTGAGTTGTCTCAGCTGCCTTACTCTCCCCTTAGGCTGTTCTTTTTTATTTTTACAAAGTGAAGGATTCCACTTACACCAGGAGAGGCTGATCAATTTTACTCACATTTTACGCAGCTGGGGAAGTTTCTTAAAGATCCCTGTGGCTTCCAGCACTGTAAATTCATTGTTATTGAGTCTCCTGTAAATGGAAACCATAATAAATATGTATGTTCATGTCTTTAGTAAATCTGTGCAAAAGCAGCAATTAATAACACGCTGTCAAATTTTGAGACGGGGAAAAAAAAATTTGACCACCTGGTGAAAATAAGCAGACATCGACTGACTGCAGATTTTCATACGGCAGCTGGGAGCAGTAAAGCATCGTGGTTTTATTATCTCAAAAACGAATATCATATAACGGTTAGAAACAATAAGACAGGCATTCACTGCGAGAGATGCAGAAATCAAGACACTAAGCAGGTTATGTTTACAGTTATTTATGGATTTCCTTATCTGGGTTTACATTTGTGCAATAAGCAAAACTTATTGGCTGGATTACAAAAATTCGTAATTTAAACAAACTTCAGATGTTAATGAAAAACCCTGCTTAATGAATCTCCCCAAGGCAAACAGATTCCATATGATTTGAATAAGTGGGTTGGAGTGCCTATCCCTCCAATTGAAGAAGATGTGTCTGTTCTCAGGTCACGAGTTATTACTGTCCTTTCCCAAAATAATTGACAGGTCGACTCAACCGGACGTTACACAAAGTTTCTGCTCACCTCCCTTCCTAAGAGCCGAGGTGGCGCAGTGGTTAAATGCAGCACTGCAGGCTACTGCTAGATCAGCAGTTCAGCGGTTCAAATCTCACCGGCTCAGGGTTGACTCAGCCTTCCATCCTTCCGAGGTGGGTAAAATGAGGACCCAGATTGTTGGGGGCAATATGCTGACTCTCTGTAAACCGCTTAGAGAGGGCTGAAAGCCCTATGAAGCGGTATATAAGTCTACTGCTATTCCTGTCCTGTGAAGATGCCTTTTCGTTACCTACATTCTCCAACGCTTCATAAATGATAGCACACATAGACAACAGCTGGTTTCGGGATATCCAATGAAAGCTATGATATGTGTGCACTGGCATGAAAAAGTTGTGTTGTGTGTGTAGGTAGCCTTTTCATCTGTAGAGACGGTCCTTGACTTACGGCCACAATTGAGCGGAAAATTTCTGCTGCTACGTGAGACATTTGTTAAGTGAGTTTTGTCCCAGTTTACGACCTTCCTGAATCGCTGCAGTTGTTAAGTTGTTAAGTGAATCTGGCTTCCACATGGACTTTGCTTGTCAAAAGGTCACAAAAAGGGATCATGTGACCCACCCTGGGATATTACGACCGTCATAAATATGAGTCAGTTGCTAAGCTTTTGAATTTTGATCCTGTGACAATGGGCTAGAGCCGAGGTGGCGCAGTGGTTAAATGCAGCACTGCAGGCTACTTCAGCTGACTGCAGTTCAGCTGTTCAAATCTCACCGGCTCAGGGTTGACTCAGCCTTCTGTCCTTCCGAGGTGGGTAAAATGAGGACCCGGATTGTTGTTGGGGGCAATAAGCTGGCTCTGTAAACCGCTTAGAGAGGGCTGAAAGCCCTATGAAGCGGTATATAAGTCTAACTGCTATTGCTATTGCTATAATCTGAGTCCTTATTATTTGACATTTATATTTTTTTATTATTTATTATTTAAATTATAGGCCAGTTGTAGCTCCATGTTCTGACCTTGGCTTCCTGATAAAGCATGAATCACACTCTTAGTCCCCCAAACCCTCTTTTATTTAGACGCCTGAGAATTATGGTCATTCACAGCCCGTAATGATTCACAAACAGTCTGTGAAGAGTCCGACAGATGTCTGCGCGAGTTGCCAAAGTCTTTCAGGGTAAGGCAGATAAGCGCCCACCTTTATCTCCCTTGAAACGCTGCCAGAGACCTAATTGCCAATTAGGTTTGCAAGGTCAAACGAAGCACAGAGTCAAAGGGAGGTTCTCAGAGTTTAAACCGACCAAAATGAAAAAAAGTTGTTTCCTGCAAAGACTCACATCTGTTTGCTCCTCTTTTATGTCTTATGGGAGGGGCCAATCATCTCCAATCCTTACTCCCAAGTTGCCCCTTTTGTCTTAACTACTCTTGCCTTCTGGTAGCTCTGCGCATGCACGCACTGGGAACAGGCTCACACTGTTCTTCTGCCTCACTGATCTCCAACTCCGAAGGCAGCTGATAACTGTCAGACGTTCCTGGCCCCCTCTCTGCCTCCGACACAGAGTCCTCCTCAGAGCCTTTCCCCAGACTCCAGGACTGGCCCATCTTCCTCCCCAACCTCCCCACTGTCCGAATCTGCTTCCAGCTCCGCTGGCCACTGGCAGGCCACAACACTCCAAAGAGATTCTTTTGCTGGGCCTGACGGCTCTGCCGTCCCATTTCCCTTTCAATGACATGGTTTTGAGTCTTATCCGCTACAGTTTGTCTCGTCCCTAACGCAGTTCAGTACAAATTTTGGCAGCAACCCACGAGAAACATGGGTTGAATTAACAAGTAAATACTTAAGCGAAGCCTCCTGGAAGCGAGTGTCCTTGTGCCTGTGGCTAAATCGGTCCCCCTCCTTGCCTAGGAAAACTCCTCCGTTAGCAAGCCTTCCCCGGGGGGGTTGTTGTTTCTGTTCTCCGCTCCTTTCCAGCTGTGAAGCACAGCAGAGTATATAATTGGAAAGGCTTCAGTTTGTCGTTTGTGTCGTAACAAGCATGGGGAACTGCGGCTCACAGATTGATACGGCCCGAAGCACCGAGCTGCTTGCTTCCAAAACAAATGTTAACAATATTGCCAACAATAAAAATGGTGGCAGGTCTCATAATAATATTAAAGCGTTCATGGATAAAATAATTATGAGGATGTGCGGAAGCTACTAATAATATACTTGTAATATCAACTAGATCAGTGTTTCTCAACCTTGGCAACTTGAAGATGTCCGGACTTCAACTCCCAGAATTCCCCAGCCAGCGAATGCTGGCTGGGGAATTCTGGGAGTTGAAGTCCGGACATCTTCAAGTTGCCAAGGTTGAGAAACACTGAACTAGATGACCTGTGACCAGTTGGAAGTGGTGGGTTCCTACCTATTTGGACCAGCTCAGCCAAACCGGGAATGGTTTGACGGCCTTTGTTGCTGGAACCGGCAGCGACCCAGGCCTGCCACGGCCCCGAACCAGTTCTCTGGGTAGTGCCTTAGGCACCGCCATCTTGTTTTTCAGTTCTGCGCATGCGCAGAACAACTTGAATATCACTGCGCATGCACAACTGGCAGTAGTGCCTGCCCTCACCCTCCCCGCCTGTTGGGTTGAGACGAAGCAGAGAAACAGTGGCCCACAGCAAAAACCAGTGGGACTAGGAATGGTTTCCCAGTTGCTGATGGTTTGACTAGGGCTGAACGCTCTCTGGCAGCGGTTTAGTTGAGCCAGATGTTAGAAGACTCGGGTGAGGCCTACCGAAGGTCTACTGAGCCTCCAGGGAGAAGTCTGGCAACACTGAAGCAACCAGGAACCTGCCAGATTTCAATCCCCTGAAAGTCATTTAGATGCACCCCTTAAGTTAGTCCCTTTGGGGCACCAAACCCGTTGCCCCACGAGGCTCCATTTTGCCCAGTTAAAGGTTACAGACAGGAGCATTGATGTAAAGATGGCTGCATCCACTCACTGCACGGAACTCTCGAAATAAGAGCCGAGGTGGCGCAGTGGTTAGGGTGCAGTACTGCAGGCCACTTCAGCTGACTGCTATCTGCAGTTCGGCAGTTCTAATCTCACCGGCTCAAGGTTGACTCAGCCTTCCATCCTTCCAAGGTGGGTGAAATGAGGACCCGGATTGTTGGGGGCGATATGCTGACTCTGTAAACCGCTTAGAGAGGGCTGAAAGCCCTAGGAAGCGGTATTTAAGTCTAACTGCTATTGCTATAAAGGAACATAGATGGCAGAAACTGGTTCAAGGCAGAAGACGGTTTTAGTGAACCTTTCGTCCAAAGGAGGACATTTCCAGCCATGTCGACTCAGGAGAACTGAATCCAATTGCAAGTTTGCCTTAAGAGCAGGGATGGAGAACCTTTTTGGGATCGAGTCAAGAGCCAAGGTGGCGCAGTGGTTAAATGCAGCACTGCAGGCTACTGCTAGATCAGCAGGTCAGCGGTTCAAATCTCACCGGCTCAGGGTTGACTCAGCCTTCCATCCTTCCGAGGTGGGTAAAATGAGGACCCAGATTGTGGGGGCCATATGCTGACTCTCTGTAAACCGCTTAGAGAGGCCTGAAAGCCCTATGAAGCGGTATATAAGTCACCTGCTATTGCTATTGCTATATCGAGTGCCCAAATTGGCCCATGCCTAGTTTTTCTCTGGTTTTTGGGCTCTTTTCAAGCTGTTTTTTCCCAGAAACGGCCTGGAAAAACGGCCTGGTTTTTGGCCGTTTTTTTAAGTTGTTTTCCGTCACGCTGGCATCCGCAAAGACCAGCTGGTGTGCGCTGTGTAAACCAGAAGAGCAGCTGGCGATGGCGCACGTGCCCAGAGAAGAGGGCTCTGCGTGCCACCGTTGGCATAGGTGCCACAGCTTCCCCATCCTAGGCTTAGAGCCAGCCTGACTCCTCCACGCTCTGATATTCTAACTGTAAGGACGATGAAAACCACCCCAAGTCAAGGACGGCGCAAGGCGGGACTTACAGTTCTGCGGTGTACTGCGGGATGTGCTCGGGGATCCGGTTCAGCTTCTGATTGGAGCAATCAACCGTCGTTCCTTCGCAGCGGCATTTTTCAGGGCAGGCTAAGTCCGCAAAGCAGTCGCCGCTCAGCTTGGATCTGTAGTCCTCTGTGCCTGCGGGCGAAAGAAAGCATAAAGCACATGCGCTTAAGTCCCCGGAGGTGGTTTTTTCCCAACGTCTGGTAGAAGAAGAAGAAGAGGAAGAAGAGAAAATGAAGCCGATCTTGCAACCGAGGCGAAAAGGGTTTTGTGATCGTGAAGAACAGTGAGGCTTAAGCGAGGGTTAAATTTTAGAAAGCTTGAAATTTGCCGGAGGGGGGGGGGAGGGACCCCACGCGGGTTAACATTAACTGGAGCTTTTCACAGCCGCCGTTTCTGCTGATTAAGCTGTCAGCCAATCTATTCAACAACTTCCGTTTTGGGCTCAACGTGGTTTTTTCTCGTTTTAACCCCGGTTTTAGATGGTTGCACCCATTTTTTTCCACTCCCCCCCCCTTTGCTGAGGCTACCCCGTTTTTATGCCCCCCCCCTCAACAATGCAGTTTAACCGCCCTGCCTTGCTCTGTCCGTTTGGTTTTATTGTTTTTATTTTTTATTTTTTTGGGACTACATAATCCAGATTTAAACCTCAGCAGCTTCTCATGCTGTAGAAAGCTGCGTGACGTTCCATGGTGCTTGACAGAACCATGTTTTACGCATACCTCACAACCACATGGTTAGATCAAGCACAACAGAAAATCTCGCCCACTTAATCACACTTCATCCACCGGGACAAGGAGAAGAGGCAAGGGGCGGAGGGGGGAAAGAGGGGCAGGGACAGGAGAAGGCGGCAGGGAGGAGGAACCTCGGAAGGTGGCCATGGAGATTCTCCGGAGAGAGGACTTCCACCGTGACGGTCACATCCCTGAATCTGAAAGGAGAGCAACACAGGCGTGCAGGAGGAGGTCCGTTCACCCTTCGTCGTTAAGTAAGACACGTACACGTCAAACAAACATCTAGAAAAGATCTGAAGGTCGGTTGATGGGGGGAGGAGGAGAGAAAAACAAGGGAGGGTTGCGAGCTCTTCCTGGACCGGAAGTGAAGAGGAGGCTGAGACTCAAAAGGGAAGGTGCTTCTGATCCGAGGAGCAGGTGGCACCATCCACACTCTCCCCCTTCTGCACTTACAGCCCCAGTGGCGAATGCCTGGAAAGAGGAAGAAGAAGAAAAGACAGACAAGGGAGGAAGAGAGACGGAGGGACGGAGACTCTGGGGACAGAGCAAAAGCCTCCCGGGAGACAGAAGGAGCCGATATGCTTGATCTCACCTAGGCTTTGGGGAACAAGTTGCCTTCAAGGAACATGCATGTGCACATTTGCACAAAAATGGGTCGGTGCATGTGCAAAACGTTAAACAAAATTAAATGTGAGCAATTGCGATTGTTCTGCGCATGCACAGAACCGAAAAACAAGATGGCGGCCCCATAGGAGAGCGTGGCCGTTCCAGCGACCCAGACAGCAAAACCACCTTTTAGCTTTTTATATATTCATTCTTTTTTTTTATGGCGCTCACGATTTCGCCTCAAGGGGATCCCGGGTGACTTTTGCAAGACTTAAGGTGCGGTTTCCAAAGATGAGGGTTTAGTAACTTTAGCAACCCTAAGCTTCGTGGACTTCAACTCCCAGAATTCCCCGGCCAGCTGTGCCAGGTGTTTGATAAGATTTTTAAAATGAAAATAGTCATTTCACTTCTCTGGTTTTTTTTTTTAAACCGGAAGTCTCTACAATAAAAGGCCTTTTTATTTCTGTAAAAGCATTTCCCTCCAGCAGAGATCCCAATGGTCCTTCTTCAAAGAAAGCAGGAGGCCAGACTTTATTCCGGCTATCACATCAAATAATTCTATTTATTTTTTTGCTGGCAGGCCATGCGTTTGTATTTGAGTCAAAAGATTCGCCATTATTTTTCACCTATCAGGATCCTGCGATGTAAGAGAGCAATCCTCTCCTGACCTCGGCTTCCTGAGATAGTAAAAATCACACGCTTACTCCCCAAAACCCTCTTTTTATTTCAACGGCTGTGAATTATGTTCATTCACAGCCCGTAATGAGTCACAAATAGTTTGTAAAGAGTCCGGCAGAAGTCTGCCAAAGTCTTTCGGAATAAGGCTGATAAGCACCCCACCTTTATCTCCCTTGAAACGCTGTCAGAGACCTAATTGGCAATTATCTTGCCAAGGCCAAACGGAGCACAGAGTCAAAACGGAGCTTCAGAATTTAAACCGACCAGCATGAACCAAGTTGCTTCCTGCAAAGTCTCATGTCCGTTTGCTCCTTCTTTATGTCTTATGGGAGCGGCCATTCATCTCCACACCTTACTCTTGAGTCACCCCTTTTGTCTTAACTATTCTTGCGTTCTGGCAGCTCTGCACATGTGCGCACTGGGAACAGGCTCCCCCTTGTTCTTCTGCCTCACTGATGTCCGGCTCTGGAGGCTCTGAAGGCAGCACATAACGGCCAGATGGCCTTGGCCCCCTCTCTGTCTCCAATGCAGAGTCCTTCTCCGAGCCTTTCCCCAGACTCCAGGACTGGCCCATGTTTTCCCCAAACCTCCTCACCGCCCGACTCTGCTGCCAGCTCCGCAGGCCACCCACAGACCACAACAGATCCTTTAATTCCTCCCTTGAACCATCAGGAAGACATTGGAATAAAGATCAGCTAAACAAAATAAATAATTAAAATGGAAGCATGGGTCAAAGAGCAATGGCCAATGCGGTTGGTGTGTGTGGCATGTGCAAGGAGAATAAAAGTGGTGTAAAAATAGTGGCACGTTACCGGTGGATAATCTGTGGATCCTTGTGCAAAGAGAAAAAAAATCCCCCACAAATTTTGGCTTGGCACTCTTGTGATTTTGCAAGCAGAGGGAACCAAAGTCAAAGGGAAAAGAAAGGGATCGATCGAGACAAGCAGAAAACGGAGTTCGGGGCGTAAAAAAAGCAAAGCGGGGAAGGATTCTTTGGGTTTTCTCATCTCTTGGGTCCTAGCAGGATTCTTCATTTTAAAGCAGCTCAGATTTGAAGGGAAAATGGTGTTAAAGGAAGCAGGGAATAGCAAGACCAAATATCCTAGCAAGTTCCCCTTCAGGAAACTATGAGCCAGATATCAAGGGCTGCATGCAAAGCCCACGGATTCTGGAAAGAGATCTAGGCAGCTCAAGCAGGGCTCCCCAACCGTGGCAACTTAAAGGCTCGTGGACTTCAACTCCCAGAATCCCCCAGCCAGCTGAGGAACCCTGGGAGTTGAAGTCCACCGGTCTTAAAGTTGCCAAGGTTGGAGAGCCCTGCTCCAAAGGGTGTTTTTACTAGGGTTAAAAGGCATGCGTCGCTGTGCTTAGAAGTTAAGACAAAAATTGCCTTGTGTGGCAGCACAAACTCAACTCTGCAACTCATTGCACCGCACAGCCAAACCTACCTGGAATGAAATACTGTTCTTTAGCTACATTTAAAAGAGAGAGAGAGAGAAAGAGAGAGAGAGAGAAATAGGAACCGGAATGTCAGCAAGCAAAGAATCCATTTATTAGACTAAGTAAGGACGACAGAAAGTGACCACCAGGGGAAAAATTATTCCTGAATTTACCATTTAAAAAAACCAGAATTAACTGCAGAATAGCTGGACACCAGACGCTACAGGTTAGATTTTAGAAGAAAGGAAGGAGGAAATAGAGTGAGATTAGAAAAACAAACAAACGTCACAATTTATCATGATATAATATAAGCTTCCCCCTGTAATATGAAGGACATACCGTATTTTTCAGAGTATAAGACGCACCTTCCCCCCCATAAAAGAGGATTAAAATTTGGGTGCGTCTTATACACCGAATGTAACCCCACCCACCCACTGCCCCCCACCCTTTGGCCTCTGCCTCCCAGCAATTTACCTCCTTGCAGCAAACGGGGAAAATGGGGCTTGCGGGGGCTGCAATAGGCTACAGCAATCCCTGCAGCCTGAAACAGCTGATGATCGGGAGGGAACTGAAACTGAAAGTGAAACTGGCTGCTTGTACCATGAGGCAAATTGCTGGGAGGCAGATTATTTTCCTTGTGCTAATCAGGCTGTTTGCTGCAAGGAGGTTAGTCAATACCTATAAATGCCTATAGAGTGTTCAAATTATGAGACTTATTTTCTAAAGACTGCTTTATTATTGTTCTAGACAGCTCAACAAAACGTAGAAGCTTTTTAAAATAAATCCTTGATCTGAAGAGGCCCCGTGCTATTGTATCTTCTTTTAAATAGCAGAGAATAGCGTATATTTCCAGAAAGCCCCATCAATTTTAACAGCATCTGTATGAGTATAGTCTGAAATGTTAACACCACAAACAGTGTATATCTTCTGTACTGTTTGCTGTTTGTTGCAAGGAGGCAAATTGCTGGGAGGCAGATATTTTTCCTTTGCTTTCCTCCCCAAAAGCTAGGTTGCGTCTTATACTTCGGAGCGTCTTATACTCTGAAAAATACGGTATGTTTCAATTGTCTATTGCTGGCTTTTAAAAAAAAAAAAGATTTTGCTAGCACTCCAGGATTGGAGAAAAAATGCTGTGAGGAATATAGCCCAATGATCTGACTTGGTACAAAATTAAAAAGCATTATATAGTCAATTTCTATATAATTTATATATAACCAAGGTGGCGAGAAATAACCAAGGTGGCAAGAAATATATATATAATTAGATTTTTACAACCCCTGGTAAGCCCCAATTATGGGAGGAAGCTAACTGCTTCCATCATCTGTCAATCGGCTCGTCACAAGAGTCCATCACGACAGAAACCCAATATTTTTACTGTTGCCTTTGTTATATTTGTGTTTTTTATTTGTGCTGATAAATAAATAAAGCGAGACTAGTATAGATCTATTTCAAGCTATTTAGCTCTCATCAGCTAGCCATCAGCTAGTTCAAATCCCAGTAAGGGTATGGCTAGCTGATGAGAGCTAAATAGCTTGAAATAGATCTATACTAGTCTCCCTTTATTTATTTATCAGCACAAATAAAACACACACACATATATACATATATATACATATATATATACACACATACACACACACACACACACACACACACACACACACACACACACACATCTTTGTGTTTAGCCAAGGTGGAGATGTGAGCTACTTACTCCACGTATATTTCAGTTCCAATCCAGACTTCCTTTGATTGCTGAATAACTCAGCTAAGCACCAGACAGGATTGCTGTGAAGGATGTCTGCAATTTTCTTTCCCTCCTCTTTAGAGAGGCTGCGTGGGAGTTTTCTTTGGAAGGGGAGCAAAAGTAGCTGGCGAGCGAAAGAAATTTACCTGAACAACGAAACTTCTTGCTTTTGATCTGCCCGATCCTTTTGTTGGCCAAGCGGCGTGGGCTGGTACAGCGAGCACCGCTGGTCTCAATGGGGTTTGCGTGGAGATAATCTGCAAGCCACTTCAGATGACAGTCACAAATAAACGGGTTCTGAGCCAAGTGCCTTTGACGGAGAGAAAGAAAAGAACGTTGTTTTTTTTTAAGGAGGGGTGGGGGAAGAAAGTTGCCGTTGTTTTTCCACCTTGGCCAAAGTTTCCTGCTCTACTCGGGGGCCCCGAAAGTGGAATGCTAATACGTACAGCGTCTGAATCGCTCGCAGGGGAGAGAAAGTGCCCTTGGCGATGGTCTGAAGTTTGTTGTCGTACAAAGAGAGAAGGTTCAGATTATGCAGGTCTTGGAAAGCGTCCACTCGCAGGCAGTTTATCTTGTTCGCGTTCAACAATCTGTGAAACCAGAGAGAAAGGCAACATATTAGGCGCTAAATTAAGCTTTCTTGCGCTTCACTGCTGGAGCCACAGCACTTGGACCAGAGGTCTTCAAACCTGGCAACTTTAAGACTTATGGAGGTGAAGTCCACAAGTCTTAAAGCTGCCAACTTTGAAGACCCCTGAATGGAGTTACTATATGCCACTTCACAGTGCTTTACAGCCTTCTCTAAGCCAGTGTTTCTCAACCTTGGCAACTTGAAGATGTCCGGACTTCAACTCCTAGAATTCCCCAGCCAGCATTCGCTGGCTGGGGAATTCTGGGAGTTGAAGTCCGGACATCTTCAAGTTGCCAAGGTTGAGAAACACTGCTCTAAGCAGTTTACAGAGTCAACCTCTTTCCCCCCCAACCATCGGAGTCCTTGTTTTACCCACCTGGGAAGAAGTTTCTTTAGAATCCACCTGAGTCTTCTCAATGTGTAGTGAAGGAGCAGTATGCATTAGCAAACTCTAGTTGACTTTTCCCCTCCAGTTCTTAGTTTCAGCCTAAACATTAGGCGATCTTGATGATTTTCATATAAATATTCTATTAGGACAGAGTTGGGGGAACTGGGGCCCTTTTATGGACTAATGGGCTCCAGATGGCACCAGCTGAAGTCCATAAGTCACGAAAGGGCCCCAGTTCCCCACTTCTGTGCCATCTCGCCTGTCCAGGTGGGTCAAATTTAGTGCCATTTCCTTTATAGAGACTTAACACAACGTCTGCGTGTTTATCTGTGTCTCCCTATTTGCCTGCACCCCACAAATGTGGATACATGCATTACACACCTATATACCTATTTTGTTACAAAGGAAAACAATATCCGTTTCCTAACCACATGTATTTTAAAGATAACCTCTCTGGTGCAAGTAATTTTAATAAGTTTGTACAATTACGATTAAATCATTCAACCTTTCTTTTTCCCACTCTGTGGGACTGAGCTAGCCTTTATTGTCATTGTACTTCAAGTATACAACAAAATTGGTTAGTTAGTTCCCAAATTAGTATTTAAAAGCATGAGAATACAAAATAAACCACGTATTTCTGTTTTTTCTCCTGCTGATTTTTCTTATATTCCCAGATCTATCTATTCCTTCCTTCCTTCCTTCCTTTCCTTCCTTCCTTCCTTCCTTCCTTCCTTCCTTCCTTCCTTCCTTCCTTCCTTCCTTTCCTTCCTTTCCTTCCTTCCTTTCCTTCCTTCCTTCCTTTCCTTCCTTCCTTCCTTTCCTTCCTTTCCTTCCTTCCTTTCCTTCCTTCCATCCTACCTATCTGCCCTTCCTTCTTCTGTCTGTCTGTCTGTCCTTCCTCCCTCCCTCCCTTTTTCATGCATGCAAAGGCTGGATACTTTTGAAACCAGTGTATCTTCTGCAGCTCAAGAGAATACTGCTCATCAATTGTTCAGTGTTATTGGAGATTGTCTGTTGTCCACAAGCACCTCTCCTGCTCAGGATATCAAATGTTTTGCCCTCCCTTCTATGTGACCAGTTTTATGCTGCATTGGGCTTAATCAGATGTAGGGAACCACAGATCTCTCTGTTGTGAATTACATGGTCCATTGTGTGTCTATTTAGAGGGAATTCCTTTAGAGGAGCTGAGCAGAATCTAGCACTCAGCAAGAGATAGACAGAATCTGTCAGAACGGTATATGCAATCCATTTTACTCTAAGTTCTTGGACTAGAAAGATATGGAAGTGACATATCTCACATCCTGTGTGTGAGGTTTCACACCCCTCATCTTTCTCCCACTTTCTTCAAACTGATTCAATTCCAATTAAATCATTCAATTTCAGTGTAACTATCAAGCTTCGTGGCATCAGCTTATAGCAGGGGGGTCCCCAAACGTGGTAACGTTAAGACTTGTGGACTTCAACTCCCAGAATTCTTGGACTTGAAGTCCACAAGTCTTAAAGTTGCCACGCTTGAAGACCTCTGAGTTACAGCATTGGTTGAAAATGACCGTGTCAATGTGGAATGTCAGGAAAAAGGGACAGACAGCGAGGAAACGATGGCAGGTTTGTATAAAAAGTGGAAAATCGCATTCCTGGGCATAAACATTCTGTCACTTATCCTTCAAGCAAATGAAAGTTGCATCTATCCAGTCTTGCCTCCCTTCCTCTGTAACTCTGATTTAAAAAGGCAATGTTCATACTAATTTTAAATAATAATAATAATAATAATAATAATAATAATAATAATAATAATAATAATAATAAATAAATAAATAAATGACCTTCCTTGAAGAAGAGACAGACAGACAGGGAGACTAATAGGCATAACTCCAAGAAAACGGCATAAAAGAACTGAAAACGTTTCCTTAAAATTGGTATTCTCCAACCATGTGTTCAAGTGCTTAAAAGCAAGACAAAACGGCCTGTGGAAGATCTATTGAAGGAGAGGGAAAAAGGTCTTTTTTTTTCTTAATCTTGATGAAGAGCAGGAATAGGAGAGGAGAGACTGAAAGGGTTAGGGAAAAAAAAAAACCCTTCAACTTCAAAAGATGGAGACTTCTCCCCTCAAAGCAAGCAGCCATACCGGTTCAACCCACTTCTACCTCAAACTCTCCTTTCTCAAGGAGGACAGATAAAGCTGGGTTTTCACAAAAGAAATACTCACAGCAACTGAAGAGCGAAAAGTCCTTCAAAAAGTCCCTTGGGAAGTTCCGTAATTTTGTTTCCATAGAGAACCCTACGACGACAACAATCGCAACAAAAACGGTTAATTAGGGCATCTAGAAATTTCCCCACCACAGTGTTCCCTCAGCAAAAGTAGAAGAAAGTTCTCATGTTGGACCGTGAAAATACTTTTGAGTTTATCTGCCAATGTTCCACTGCCAGCCTCTTAATAAGGAGCTTTGGGTGGGTCTGGTTAGTTCTTCTTAATTATTTCCACAGGTGTCTTCTGATCTAAATCGCGTTATTAGCGCTGAATTGTTCTAATTGCTACGCTTTGCAGGAAGAAAATTGGTTTGCCTTGTTTTTGTCTTTTATATTTTTTTAAAAAAATCCCACCTGTTTTTTATAAGTAACTCATGGCAGCAAACATACCTAATATCCCTTCCTCGTCCTATTTTTCTCCACAATAATTGCTTTGCAGTGGGAATTGGGCTGGGAGAGAATGACTGGCTCAAAATCACCCAACTGGCTTTAATGACCAGCTAAAATATAGCAATAGTAATAGCAGTTAGACTTATATACCGTTTCATAGAGCTTTCAGCCCTCTCTAAGCGGTTTACAGAGTCAGCATATTGCCCCCAACAACAATCCGGGTCCTCATTTTACCCACCTCGGAAGGATGGAAGGCTGAGTCAACCCTGAGCCGGTGAGATTAGAACCGCTGAACTGCAGATAACAGTCAGCTGAAGTGGCCTGCAGTACTGTACCCTAACCACTGCACCATCTCGGCTCATATAGCCACCTACATCAGGATTGCACAACTTGTACTTGACGAGTGGCATCACATCAACTGCGCATCACACCAGGGATCGCAATGTGTCTTGGCTTCCTGCAGAGTTTCTGCGCAAATTACACCATTGGCACACAGGAACAATGGCAGGATTTGGGTACGACCAGTCTACAGAAAAGAAGGACCAGGGAAGACAGGATAGTAGTCTTCCAGTATTTGAGGGGCTGCCCCCAAAGAAGAGGGGGTCAACTTGAGGGTAGGACAAGAAGCAACGGGTGGAAACTCATCAAGGAGAGAAGCAATCTGGAACTAAGGAGAAACTTCCTAACAGGGAGGACAATCAACCAGTGGAACAGAAGTTGCCTTCAGAAGTGGAAGGTGCTTCATCACTGGAGGTAGTTAAGAAGAGAGTGGACAGTAATCTGTCTGAAACAGTACAGGGTCTTGAGCAGAGGGGATTGGACTAGAAGGCCTCTAAGGTCCCTTCCAACTCTATTCTGATTGGAATGAAGGAATGGCCAACAGCTACATGGTTTCATTTGGTCGTGGAAAGAATATTTGTGTGGAACAACCAACTGCTCTGGGTTTCAGACATGAACTATGGCTAGAACAGTGTTTCTCAACCTTGGCAACTTGAAGATGTCTGGACTTCAACTCCCAGAATTCCCCAGCCAGCGAATGCTGGCTGGGGAATTCTGGGAATTGAAGTCCAGACATCTTCAAGTTGCCAAGGTTGAGAAACACTCGGCTAGAATTTTCAGTAGCTTGAAAACTCCCTGAACATTTCCGGTCTAATTGAGCTTTTAAGCAAGCAACATATGGAAGGGTAACTGCGATGGAAGTTGAGACGCATAAAATTTGGGGGAACCAGCTAGCTGAACTACAGCAGTGCACTTTTTTATTTCCTTTCCTAGCTCTCTGGTGAGCACAACGGAGTTTGATAAATGTGTACTACGGTTTATTTGCGAAGGGACTCAGAATATGGAGGCGGGGGGAGAAGAGAATGTGCCTATTTTTACTTATCTCAGGAACACAATCAAAGAAATAGATAGACATCAGAAAAAGAAAACCCACAGGGAATGGATTTGCAAGTCCTGTTCCCCACCAGACTCCAGAGCTGTATTTACCAGCATAACCTAAAATCTATAAGGCTTTCTCTGTGCACATATACCTGCCGTCTGGAAAACAAATATGCTATTGAAAATTGAGTGCAAATGCCCTTTTGCACTCTGGTTTCTAAAAGGCCTTACATCAGGGACGTTCGCTTTAAAAAACCTGCTTCAGGATAATGTACATGTCAAGGAGTATAAAGCAGCTGATAGGCATTGAAAATAATGCAGACGATTTAAGGCAAGAGTAACATTTAAAAAAAAGAAAAAGAAAACAGCACTTCTGCATCTTAAAAGAACATTGCAGACCCCAAAGATTACAAAGATTTTGAAAACAACTGTAGAAAAAATATTGGACCCATATATCTTTGCAAAGTATAGCAGCATTTTACACACACACACACACACACAGGGTGAATTCTACCATTGCATTACATTAAACCAGGGGTGTCCAAACTTGGGAACTTTTAAGACTTGTGGACTTCAACTCCCAGAATTCCCCAGCCAGACACCCCTGCATTAAACATATTTAAACTAGCTGTATGAAATGGTGAAGCCGATCTTTAAATTAAGGTCCATCTATCCTCAGCTATTAAGTTTACAGTTTCCTAGGTCGTCACCTCAGAGTAGGGTCATTTTCATTAGGTAGCATCGTTTTTAAAAAACAAATTTTACAAGTGTTGAAACTTCATATACCAAAAGACCTTCAGTCAAGATGAGTCCGTGTTTCCAAAAACTCCGGCTTTATTAATATCTGGCAATCTCATTTGAAACCAAAGGTCAATGGCTTAGCCGCTTTAAAGACGGGTTAAATGATGATTATGATGATGATAATAAAAGTAATCGTAGCAGGATGCTGCAAATGGGAGCATTGAACGATAGTCTCCATTCATAACATGCTCCAGGGCCATCCTTCAAAACCAAAGAAAAAAGGCTCCCTTAAACATTTGCTACTCTCATCGGTTGTCTGAGTAAATAGGCACTGTGGCATATTCTCATTAAGCAGCTGATTTAAAAACATCAAATGCTCTTTTGAGTATATTAAGAGGCCACAAAGAGGGACGTGGTGGCTCAGTGGCTAAGACGCTGAGCTTGTTGATCAGAAAGGTCGGCAGTTCGGCGGTTCGAATCCCTAGCCATCAAAAGCATCTCTCTCAATTGAACCAGAGGGGAAGGTAGCCCTTAGGAGAGGCGGCTGGGATACTTACAGGGAATTAAGAGAGCGGAGACTCTGGAAGGCATCTGGGGCGACCTCTGAGATTTGATTATTGCTCAGATCACTAAAATGAGAAAAGATATGACAGTTAACACAAGCAGGGCAGCCTTTCTCCGCCTTCGCCACTCTGAGGAATCTTGCTGGCTGGGGAACGCTGGGAGGCAAACTCCACATCTCTTAAAAGTGGCCAAGATTGAGAAGAGTGTCAATAAATTCACCATGAATATAAAAGATAAACAGCAATTTATTAAAATATTGTAAATATTGTGAAAACTAATGTTCTTCTTGTATTGTTAAAAATATGATTTTGTACCCTGTGTTATCAAGAAAGAAAATATTTAAATCATAATAATAATGCGAGGCATTAAGGAAAAAGGAGGGAGGGAACGAGGGAGGGAGAGAGAAAAAGAAAGAAAGAAAGGGAAAGAAGAAAGAAAAAAGAAAGAAAAAAATAGAAAGGAAGGCATAAAGAAAGAAAGAGGGAGGGAGAGAAAGAGAAAGGGAGTCAGAAAGAAAGAAAAAGAAAGAAAGAAGGCAGTAAGAAATAAATAAATAAAGAAAGAAAGAAAGAGGGAGGGAGGGAGAGAGAGAAAGAGAAAGGGAGTCAGAAAGAAAGAAAAAGAAAGAAGGAAGGCAGAAAGAAAGAAAGAAAGAAAGAAAGAAAGAGGGAGGAAAAGAAGGAAGAAAAAGAAAGAAAGGAAAGAAAGAAGGAAGGAAGGAAAAAGAAAGAGAAAGGAAAGCAGAAAGAAAGAAAGAAAGAAAGAGGGAGGAAAAGAAGGAAGAAAAAGAAAGAAAGGAAAGAAAGAAGGAAGGAAGGAAAAAGAAAGAGAAAGGAAAGCAGAAAGAAAGAAGGAAGGAAGGAAAAAGAAAGAGAAGGGAAAGCAGAAAGAAAGAAAGAAAGAAAAGAAAGAGAAAGGAAGGCAGAAAGAAAGATTGAGAGAAGGAAGGAAGGACTTAGCATAAATCACAATCTTCTTATGGAAATTCTGAAGCATCTCTCACTTACATTCGTCTGAGCTTTTTGTAGGGTGAGAAAGCTGCCGGTGGAATGACCTTGATTGAATTTTGCTCCAGTCGTCTAAGAAAAAGAGAAGGAAAATAACACTGGATGCTCTCAGACCCATCCCAGGGGAATAAGATATTATAATTGAGGCCCACGTCCATGAGAAAAAAACACCGTATAAAAACATGGGCGAGTTACACCCTGAGAATGAAGTGCAATTGTTTTTAATTTTCAATGCCGAAAAAATATTCTGTCAATTTGATATAAGGATTTAGTGATAATCCCTCATTAAGTTACTAATCTTGTTTTGCATCTGTGGCATACTCTAAGACATGTTAGGTTTCATCTGTAGAAAGGAGATACAAGGAAATATATTAGATAAACATACTCTGTATTTGGCTAACATCGGATTCACTCCCATATGGGGGGAAAAGCTTTCAAAATGCACAGATATACGCCCTATGTAATACAACAGAACATTTAGCCACCCTTCAGAATTGCCTGGGGTTGATAAAAAAGGATCGATTTTGGACGGTTTCTAGGGTTTCTTCCATAGCTATAGAAACGGTGTCTGTTTTCACAATAGCACTTTCCCCTGCACTGTGAATGAATAAAAATGTGCTGGAGAAGCTCATGGGAAACAGAAAAACGAAAGGTTAAAAATCTTGCCAGAAACTTGGAAAAACAAAAGCTATCCCTGAATTTAGGCTGCGGTGACACATTTGTAGGAAGAAGCTAATCTTAACCTTATTTCATTGCAATGTAGAAACGGCTGTTAAGTAAGGATAGAAAGAAGAGTGCCAAAAATAAATAATTTGTAAACCAGCATAGCAATTGTAAACTATGGGGTTGTTTAATACTGGAATACTTTCTTATTTGTTTGTTTGTTTGTTTGTTTGTTTGCACACATGTATGTGTGTGTGTGTGTGTATATACACCCACACATATATACACACAGACATATGTATACATACACACACGACACACACATACAAATTTTATTATACATTTTTCTTTGTTATACATAACGTTTCCATTTCTGCAACAACTGTGCATTCTCTGTATATTACTGATGGTATTATTGCTTATATATTTTCTTGATATCCTATTACTGTTAGCAGTCGAGCCACCACAGTTCCTGAAAAGCCTCTTATGTTAAAATAATTGTGGTCTCTTGAGGTACAGTGGTTTGACACTCAAAGAAATTGAGGTGATGGTAGCCGTGACCTGCGTTATGCCTCTCTAAACATTAATATTTTCTGTGCGATAAAGGTAAGAGAGTAACACAATCGTGTGTATTCCCCCCCCCCCCCCAATACGGAATTAATTGCAAGGATAATGGAATTGGTCATCTTCTACACTGCACAGATAAGCGAACGTTTCTGCAACACGTCATATGTCAAAGTTGGGCAACCATTTGAAATTGGACAACTGTTTGTCTGAAGTGGTGTAGGGTTTCCTGCCTAAGCAGGGGGTTGGACTAGAAGACCTCCAAGGTCCCTTCCAACTCTGTTGCTCTATTCTAAAATCACTTGGGTGCCTTTCTACATCTGATATAATGAATGAATGAATTGTCTGACAAAACAAGCATTATTTTCATTGGCAATCCCACTGACAGGGTTAAAGTCATAAATCCTGAGCTGTCGATATCTAACAGTCAATATATTGAACTCCTGGAGTTCATCAATGATGTCAATCTGGAGTTGCTACTTAAGTGTACTTGGGCAGGGACAAATAGTGCCCCTTCCTTCTCTCCCCAAAGTTGTCTTGGGAGGAACCTGTGAGGGATCCAGCTCTCTTGATGGACGGAAAGCTTTTGCAAGCAACAACATCAACAGTTCAAGTGATGCAACTACCCAGAGACAAATACAAAGTTGTATCAAACCCACACCGGTTCATTCTCAGGAAAGTTAAATTGCTAGTAAGATATGCCATATTTCTCTGCGGTCCACTTCATGATTACACGAACCTTGGATAACAAGAGGGAGACCTTGTTTACTTACATTTCTGTAATGGCTTCCGGAAGATTGGTGGGGATTTCCGTCAGGCCTTTCCCTCGGCAATCCACAATGTTGTTACTACAGGTACAGGTAGCAGGGCAGTGCAACACACTACAGGAGGGAGCCATAAAAGACTGGTGACCTGAAAACAGCAACAAATGGCCACTTCTAGAGCTGCAAGGCAATCCCAGAAGGACTCGACCCTTCCCAACCTTCTGAATATAAAATGCCCACAACAACTCACACAAGATACTCCCACCAAGTACCGTAGATGAGTTAAAACCACAGTCAGGGACACTCAGATTTCAAACAATGTACCATGAGTAATATATTATTTATGGGTATTTCTATTTCTATTAGGGACAGAGTGGTTCAGTGGCTAAGACGCTGAGCTTGTCAATCAGAAAGTTTGGCAGTTCAGCAGTTCGAATCCCTAATGCCGCGTAACGGAGTGAGCTCCCGTTACTCATCCCAGCTTCTGCCAAACTAGCAGTTCGGAATCATGTAAAAAATGCAAGTAGACAAATAGGGAACCACCTTTGGTGGGAAGGGAACAGCGTTCCATGCGCCTTCGGCGTTGAGTCATGTCGGCTACAGGATCACGGAGATGTCTTTGGATGGCGCTGGCTCTTCGGAAACTTTGAAACGGAGATGAGCACCGCCCCTTAGAGTCGGGAATGACTAGCACATATGTGCGAGGGGAACCTTTAACTTAACCTATTTCTATTTTAATTTTGAATGGTAGAAGAGCAAATAACGTTTTTTCAACATGCGCCGTTCCTTCTTTCGCACGAACAGTTCAACGACAGCAAAAAGAAAAGAGCGGAGTTCAGAATGAGAGTATCCCATCAGCCAGAAAGGAGGAAATAGACCCATGTTCAAAGTGCGTGTTTTATTCCCCTACTGACCCTAAGCATTATTGTAACAAGTTTTTGTCTGGGGAATTATGGGAGTAGGTCAAGACATCTGGAAGGAATCCAACTTGGGAAAGATTAGCAAGCCTGCATTATTTCCTTTCCATCCATTTTAGACATTATCTCCAGAGCATTTCATCAAGCACCCAACCATCCAAAACATTTAGCAATAGCAATAGCAATAGCAGTTAGACTTATATACCGCTTCATAGGGCTTTCAGCCCTCTCTAAGCAGTTTACAGAGTCAGCATATCGCCCCCACAGTTTTACCCACCTCGGAAGGATGGAAGGTGAGATTTGAACCGCTGAACTGCAGATAGCAGTCAGCTGAAGTGGCCTGCAGTACTGCACCCTAACCACTGTGCCACCTTGGCTCTTAGGGGGGGAATTTTTTAAAAAACGGTCCACGTTACAGTTTTATACATCAGTTTTGGGCAACTGGGATGTAGTAAGAATGACTGGCAATTAACTGATGATACAATTGATATTATTATTATTCATTAAACATGAAACTCAGTCAAGTGAACATTTATAGATGTGTCACAAATACTACTGACTGGTGCCAATGGTTGATATGGGTTGCTGCTACTTATTATTATTATACAATTGTATCACAGCGGCCAGTTGTTTCACCGGATTTGGCATTGGTTACTAGTCGGGCCCCACCCAGGGGCCTAGGACGTCGTAGCGTATTTTCGTAATATGCGTGCAGATCCAAGCAGTGCGGCTTTTTGCATTTGACTGATGGTGATTTTGTCAATTTTTAACTGTTTTAAATGTAATTCCAGTGCTTTTGGAATAGCACCCAGTGTGCCGATTACCACTGGAATTACCATTGCTAGTTTGTGCCATAGTCGTTGAATTTCGATTTTTAAGTCCTGGTATCTTGCGATTTTTTCATGTTCCTTCTTGGCGACCCTGCTATCACCTGGTATTGCGATGTCTATGATTGTGACCTTATTTTTCTCAACCAGTGTGATGTCTGGTGTATTATGCGCCAGTATTTTATCCGTTTGTATATGGAAATCCCACAAGATCTTGACCATCTGATTTTCGGTGACTTTTTCAGGCTGATGTTCCCACCAGTTTGTTGCTGTTTTAATATTATAATTTTTGCACAAATTCCAATGGATCATTTGTGCTACTGAATTGTGCCGCAATTTATAATCAGTCTGCGTGATTTTTTTTACAGCAGCTGAGTATGTGATCAACAGTTTCATCAGCTTCTTTGCAAAGTCTGCGTTTGGCATCATCAGAGGATATTATTATTATTGTTGTTGTTGTTGTACAATTATTATTATTATTATTATTATTATTATTATTATTATTATTATTATTATTAAAAAGTGAACTTGCCTTCTTCCTCATCTGGAGGTTATGAACAGAGAAAAAGAGACAAATGTTAGCAAAGAATCTCTTGTCATTCCATGATTCTTTCATGACAAGCGAACAAGAAACCCACAGATGGTAAAATATGCAACGCGCCTCCTGTTTATTGTCCCCATTCAGGCTTCTTAAATTTATTTTTTGTGCAGAAGTGAGTTATTAATTCTGCATGGGGATGTGGCACTCCACAGAGCCATAATTTCACCTCTTGCATTGTTACTGTGAAAAAGCAAGAGTTTGCGGCCATCAAATCTGTAGCGTCAAGCCTTCCTCCTCCTTCTATAACGTAAGTTGTTGTAGACCTAGGAGTCGATATAACTTCTATCAGGAAGAAAAGAATTGCTATATGAAGAACCAAGAGACGTAAATAAGGGCCAGAATATTGGTTCCTTTCCTCCTCCCTCCAACTTTTCTAATTGTGCTGACTGCATTTCTACAAAGTAAAAAGAGGATGAGACCAAGATTTCAAAGTCCATCTTCTAAGTCAGCTTTCTGAAATAGCCATCACTCCACCACTCAGAATCCTGGGAAAGTGGATTTCCGGGGGACTCCCAGGGACAATTTATTAGTGAGACTAGCATGCAAAGGTGGTTTTTCAATCTCGTCTTGCAACTATTACATCTATTTAAAACGCCGGCTGGTCTTACCGCTGCAGATGAATTCTCGCTTCTGGACCTCAGCTATGTTATGTCCGCGTAAGTGTAAGGGAGACATACACTGAGTGTAAAGGCCGACTCGGGGGCGTTGACGCAGCCAGTCCGATAACCAAGCCAAGTGGCAATCGCACTGCAGGTTGTTGGAGTGCAGGCGGCTGGGGAAAAAACACACACACACAGAGACACAAACAGAGTTTCAAAAGTCAGTGCACAAAATGAAAAGTGAACGAAAGAATATGAGATAAATAGAATGCTTTTATTTAGGCCTGCAATACCAACTCAGATTGAAGGTTAAAATATAATACTTTCCTGCCCTCCTCATTTGGGAAGCGATGTTTCATTCCTGCTGTCTGCCCAAAAGGAATTGTTTATTTCTGAGGCTGTTGTCTAATATCAAAATCCAGTTTTTGGGAGCATCAACTTTGCTACTGCATTAAATTAACATGGATTAGAATTTATTCAAATATATTTAGGCGTATTTCACACATACGCAAGTTTCAGCTTGAGGAGTGGAGGGCAAAGGCCAATGAGATTCAATTAAAACAATGTTGAGGGGCCTCATATTTTTTTATATTAGGGAGAATCTGGAAAAAGTAGTTCGATTTAATTAAGCAGTGAGCCTTGTTTTCTTTTTAAATATTTCTCATTTATCATACCTGACAGCCAGTCACAGATGGAGTGGTGAAATTAAATGAAACACGACTTATTTAATTCCACAAGATACCACTAATTCTATCAAATATATCTGTACTACTTTAAATATCAATCTCTCCTAAATTCTTCCTAGTATTATCGATATTTGGTTACAAGCACACACCCCAATCAAAGAAAGGATTTTTCTATTGGCCTGAATGTCATTAACATGCTACTTCTGAGCATAGGTAAAGGTTCCCCTCGCACATATGTGCTGGTCGTTCCCAACTCTGGGGGACAGTGCTCATCTCCATTTCAAAGCCGAAGAGCCAGCGCTGTCTGAAGGCGTCTCCGTGGTCATGTGGCTGGTATGACTCAACGCCGAAGGTGCACTGAACGCTGTTCCCTTCCCACCAAAGGTGGTTCCTATTTTTCTACTTGCATTTTTTAACGTGCTTTCGAACTGCTAGGTTGGCAGAAGCTGGGACAAGTCACGGGAACTCACTCTGTTATGCAGTGCTAGGGATTCGAACCACCTTACTGCCGACCTTTCTGATCGACAAGCTCTGTGTCTTAACCACTGAGCCACCATGTCCCTTCACTTCTGAGCATACAAGAGTGAATTTTTCCCCATCTTCAACAAAACTTTATTTCCCTTCAGAGTTTCTAAAATTATACATTTTTTTTCTCGAAGGTGGCTCTTCTTAAAATCCCTCCTCATCAGCCGATAGGAGCAGAATTTAGTCTGTCCCAAAACTTTAATCTGGTGCATCTCAAAAGGAATCCTCAGACTTCAACCCTTTTCTGGTAGGAAATTGCAATTACTTACAAAGTCCTGAGTTTGGGCATATGGTTGAAACTGGCCACCGAGAGCCGTGTGATGTTGTTATTGTTGAGAGTGCTGCAAAAAAAATCAACAATAGGGTGTTTGTTTATTTATTTAGGTACAAATTTCTCCAGTTACTCTTATATCTATGAACAATATTGCATTCCATCACCAAGAAAGAAAGAAAATCACGAACGGAAGCAGAATACCTGGCCCTGTTTTTGAAAACAGGAAATGAACAGATTATTTCTTTTTTAATTTTTTTATTAAGACTCCTGTGCCTCAACCTTTTCACATGGCAAACCGAAGATTGCTAACGTAAAATAAATATAAACAGATAAAATCAACAAAATATCTGGAACTAGAGATAAAAGTGCCTCAAAATTCAGAATTTAACAATGTTGAGGCCATCGTGAACACTGCTGAAATATTATTGTAACATCATGGTAGCTATAATATTTGTTTTTGACATGCTGTAAAAAGCAACAAATTTCAATATTTTTATCAACACTCGGCTTGGAAAAATGCTACCAAAGCTGTGAAATAGAATAAATATTGCCGAAGACATACTCCTGTATTTACCTGGGGCTGAACAATAGCAACTACAGTAGCAATTAAAAATGTTTCTGCTGGACTTCAAAGTAGAAACCCTCTACAGGCCAAGCAAATCTTACAGCCGCAATGCCACTGTGATTTTACTCACAGTGGTAGATTTTACTCAATAGTGGATGAGACAGAGAATAGGCAGTGTCACTTGCGAAAGTGAATAGAATAGAATAGAATAGAATAGAATAGAATAGAATAGAACAGAACAGAACAGAACAGAACAGAATAGAATTCTTTATTGGCCAAGTGTGATTGGACACACAAGGAATTTTTCTTTGGTGCAGATGCTCTCTGTGTACATAAAAAAAACAAGATTCATCAAGAATCATAAGATACAACACTTAATGATAGTCACAGGGTACAATTAATCAATCAGGAAACAATATCAATATAAATTGTAAGGATACAAGCAACAGAATTACAGTCCTGCAGTCATAAGTGGGAAGAGATGGGTGATAGGAACGATGAGAAGATTAATAGTAATAGTAATGCAGCCTTAGTGAATAGTTTGACAGTGAGGAGGGAATTATTTGTTTAGCAGAGCGATGGCAGTTGGGGAAAAACTGTTCTTGTGTCTAGTTCATTTTGTTTATTTTATTACTGTTTACTTTATTATTTATTATATTTATTTTATTACTGATTGCTGTTTATTTTAAAGCCATTTACTATGTGCACATATATGCAGTTACCAAGGCTTCAACTCTGTAACCAATATTAAATTTTTGAGGTGATGGATAGATAGATGGAAAGATAGAAAGATAGAAAGATGGAAAGATGGAAAGATAGAAAGATAGAAAGATAGAAAGATAGAAAGATAGAAAGAGAAAGATAGAAAGATAGAAAGATAGAAAGATAGAAAGATAGAAAGATAGAAAGATAGAAAGATAGAAAGATAAAAAGATAGAAAGATGGATGGATGGATGGATGGATGGATAGATAGACAGATAGATATAGAGATATAGAGATATAGAGATACAGAGAGAGATATACATATGACAAAGAAAATAGTTCTCTCTTTGACAACAAGAAACCTCCGTCTGAACAGAAAGATCGAGCCATACCACTCATATACCCAGGTCAGTTAGAGAACTAGCAGGTTTTAATGATTTCGTGCATTAAATTCGGAGAACGTTGTTCTGAGTGAAACAGTCACTTCAGCAACTGAAGGGGAAAAAATTGCCAACAGCAGCCTTAGAAATGTCATACTGCAGATGTGAAGCCCAGCACATCTGGAGCAGTTCAAGACAGAAAACACAACTTTTTATATGGAAGCAGAAAATATGAAAATATATGCAATGTATGCTAAAGGTGAGCAGAGGGTCATGTCCTCCACCCCATCACAGTTGGAAGAGGTCAGTGCGATCCATGTGGATCAGTCTTAAATCTTTGCTTGCTATAAGCAATAAGAAATAATTTCTGAAAGACATTTAACCCTTAATAGAGTATTGTTTATCAAGACCCTTAAAACAACCCTTAATAGCGTATTATTCCAATATCCCAGGGGCTGCCACAAAGAAGAGGGGGATCAACCTATTCTCCAAATCACCTGAAGGCAGGACAAGAAGCAATGGGTGGAAACTAATCAAAGAGAGATTCAACCTGAAACTAAGGAGGAATTTCCCGACAGTAAGGACAATCAACCAGTGGAACAGAAGTTGCCTCCAGAACTTGTGGGTGCTCCAACACTGGAAGTTTTTAAGAAGAGACTGGACAACCATTTGTCTGAAGTAAATTTTCCTGCTAGGGCAGGGTATTGGGCTAGAAGATCTCCAAGGTCCCTTCCAGCTCTGTTATTCTAAAGTGATCTCTGTTATGCTAAAGAGATCAACGAAGAGATGTAAGAATATTCAATTATGTTAAACATCTATATCATTTATATAGTTATGAGACTTGTGTTCATAACTGGAAACATTTCTTGAGGGATTTTTCCTAATGCACACTCAACTGAGAACGCGGTAGAAGAGTCTTATTTCAAATGAGTTAGTCCCCACTTCTCGTAGTCAAATATTAATTGCTTAAGCAATGTTATCACTAAATCAATCCCAAAGGAGCTTTTAGAAGGGGCAACTGGGTTTCCTTGTTCTTCTCCGTGGATGTTTCGCTTCTCATCCAAGAAGCTTTTGCAGTTCTGAAGAGTTGGAAGACATGAAGAAGCTTCTTGGATGAGAAGAGAAATGTCTTCAACGAAAAACAAGACAGTCCAGTTGCCTCTTGAAGAAAAAGCAGCTTTGGGACAACCATGGCCTGGATAAGAGTCTCTATAGTCACTAAATCAACTTTTCTCAACTTTGATAGCTTTAAAAAGTGTGGACTTCAACTCCCTGAATTCCCCAGCCAGTTGAAGTTCACACACTTTTTTAAATAAAGATTTTTTTAATTTTTCAATTACAAAGATAAACGCTCCATCTTTCCTTATGCAATGTGTCATTCACATCATTCCTCATTTGCCACATCTCTCACATTCATATTAACATTATTTCCCTAAACTTAATATTATAATATATTAAACATTAAAAAAACTCTCCATTTTTCTTCTTAATATCTTCTAGTGATGATATCATATTAACATTGAACCTCATTATTCTCATCATACACATACTAACAATTTTCATCTTATTTATATCTCTACCTTAATATATTTTCTATTTATTTTTTAGCCTTCTTCATTTCCAAAGTCCTTTTTTATTCTCCAGGCATTGGTAAAATACTTCCCAAATCCTATAATATTCAGTTTGCTCTTTCTCCTTCATTGCTAATGTTAATCTGTTCATTTCTGCACATTCTAATATTTTCCTTATCACCTTCTCATCAATAGGGAATGATTAAATATACATTCTCTTTATTATAAATTTCAGGTAGAGTTCCTGGCAGAAATGTTTCTGGCTTCAACTCAATTCATTGTTGGGTCATTTCTTCCAACCCTATCTTAATTTTTGTCCAAAAATTTTGCCTCTTCACATGTCTACCACGTATGATAGTAAGATCCAGGTATTTGGCGGCACTTCCAACATTTAGCTGAGTTGTCTTTAAACATCTCTGCCCCATCTTAAAGTAGCCAAGGTTGAAAAACACTGCATTAAATTAAGAACTACTTTTTGCAAATTCTCCTTGAAACAAACAATTGCTTTCAGATTAAATCTTTACAGGACTGTTTAGCAGGGAGCCAGTGGGGGTCATAAAGAAATAATCACAGCATTTACATCACAAACTTCAGCAATGACAGAATTACCTGTATCAAAAGTTAGCAGCAAAGTGATAAGCAGGTCGCACTGATTTCATAGCTGGATGTAGATACACTGGCATACAGATTTAAATAGTTTAAATAGTTAAATGATGGTTGTGACAATGAGCTGCTGTTGAGACCGCTGGGGGAAAAGTCTCAAGATTTGTAAAAGAAATATTTTTCTTTACAGATAATGCAGGGGGGGGGAACAGAAAGGTGATTTCTCTTTCTTACAACTTGTAGATAAGGTGCCCACCTTAACAAAATAGATGTGCAGTCCTTTCTAAAGAGGTTACTAATGGTCAGGTCCAATTCAGACAATGTGCCTGAATGCAGATACATTGGTCTGTCGTGAGATATGTGCTAATACCAACAGAAATGTCTGAAATGTCATGTTAAAAGAATTCTCTTTAAAATGCGCAGAATATTTGAAGAAAAACTCTTAATACGAAAAGTAGAACGCTGCATACTTTAAAATGATTTGGATCAGGTGTTTCAGAACAGGTAGAAATAGGAGCCCAGAAGCTTTAGAAGAGGGACATAGCTGCTTTAAAGAGCTGATGGTCTCACTTCACTTTTCGAAAAAGGGGGGAGGGGCACAGCCCTGATGAAAAGAAATGTAAAGCTACATAAAATGATTTTCATTTTATTTGGTTAGATTTTTATGGTGAAGGACCAAAGCATTTGGGGCAAAAGGAACAGAGAAGGCAACAAAAGATGACTGAATTCCGCAAAACAATGAAGCCGATTTTCAAAACTGAGAAATAGTGAAGTGTGTATCGCAATTGCTGAAGTCAAATCGCTGACGGCTCTAGCAATTGCAACCGTTTTAAAGGTCCTTTAAGAGATCTGTTCTACAACCTCCATGCTAAGAGTAGGCAACTAATCCTTTCTTCTTAGCTAGCCCAGCAGTTTATGGAGCAAAATTAATATCACCTGAAGTGGGATGGGTTTCACCTCCCAAAGTTAAACGGAAAGCAATGGTTTCCATCTTATCTTTTTCATGGTAAGAATCAAACATCACATCTCAAAAATTCAAGGATGGACGCTGTGATTTTGAGAGACGGGTAGAGGAACAATGGTGTGAAATAAGGCGGAAAATTCATATGGAATTTTTCATAAGAAAAAATGAAGAATTGTTGGGGAAATTTGGATTCATGCTTTCCAGATGAAAGCTGAAGGAACCAAATTTGTCCCATAAAAGAAAGAAAACCGTTTCAATTCTTCCAAAGACTTGCCCTAAATTGCAGTCCCTCCCAATCTCTGGTATCTTAGTTCCACTATTACTAAGTTCAAGTTAAAAGGCAAAGGGGAGGAAGAGGGAAAACCAAATCCAGCAGTTGAAAAAAAAATCCATAAATTAATTGTGCTGCATTATTTTCCATACTTTCTGTATTCTTTTCAAACGCTTTCCAAATCTTCTCAGCACACACACAAAAAAAGAAGCTAAAAGTGCTTTTTTCAAAAGCCACTTGGATTTTCTTTTTCCTTGAAAACGTTTCGCTTCTCGGCCAAGAAGCTTCTTCAGTTCTTGGATGGCAAAACGTCTTCAAGGAAAAACGAAAAAAGTCCAGTTGCCTTTTGGGGGAAAAAAAACACTTTTTTGGGGGACAACCAAAAACAACCAGTCTTCATCCGACTTCTGGTGCTTTCTATATTTTATTTTTTTAATATATTTTTAAAAGTCCATTTTGAAATGTAATCCTGAAAGGTGAAATAAGATAAAAACATTGCACCTACAAAACAGCTTAAGAAAAATCTTGATATCCTAACTAGTTTTTGAGACTTTTTTAAAAAAAGAACATCTGCATAGGTTCATACAGATGACCTGGTCTCGTAGTGAAATTTCATATTTAATAAGTGATCGCTAAGCCCCGTTTTCTTCACCCAAGGAGCCTGGAATTCAGACCGGTTGGTTGTTTCATGACAGCATGCAAATGATTTTACTTGGATGAAAATTAATGGTCTGCTATCATTTATCCCCAAGAGTTGGAAAGAGGTTTGGCAGAAATGCTCTACCATATACCGGCAAGTTTCCACAAAATACTTTGGTATTATCTTCTTAATATCTGGGGGGAAAGTCTTACTGACTTCTCTTAAACTATTCCAGAACTAGCAGCTTGGTGAAGGATCTTGCTCAAGGTAAATAAATACCCATCCGTAATTAATTAATTCACTAATTAATACCCACCCTTCCTTCCTAGTATCTATCTCTCCCCACTTATGACTATAACCATGTTGCTTGTATCTTTCCATTTATACTGTTTTTATTTGTTTCCTAGTACAATTTGACAAATTCCTTGTGTGTCCAATCACACTTGGCAATAAAGAATTCTATTCTATTCTTCTAGTCTAGTCTCATTCCATTTGCTATTCTATTCTATTCCTATTGCTATTCTGTTCTGTTAGTCTACTCTACTTTAGTCTACTCTACTCTACTCTACTCTACTCCACTTTACTATGTATTTTATGTACACTGAAAGCATCTGCACCAAAGAGAAATTCCCTGTGTGTCCAATCACATTTGGCTAATAAAGAATTCTGTCCTATTCTATTCTCTATTCTATTCTCTATTCTATTCTCTATTCTATTCTCTATTCTATTCTCTATTCTATTCTCTATTCTATTCTATTCTGTTACATATTTTAATGTACACCAAGAGCATCTGTACCCAAGACAAATTCCTTGTGTGTCCAATCACATTTGGCTAATAAAGAATTTTTTCCTTTTCTATTCTATTCTACTCTATATACTATTTTCATTCTATTCTATTCTATTCTTATTCTACTCTATTCTTATTCTACTCTATTCTATTCATAGGGGGAAACCACATCTGTCAAAAACCCAAAACGTACCAGGACCAGCTCATATCCTGCTGTGATCTAAAGCTACTTAATTGCAGTCAAAGCTTCACTTTGCTCAGTGCAAAACAATGGAAAAAGAACAGAACAGTGTTGGATCTGAACAATGGGGGATGCATGGATACCAAGCCCTTAAATGTGCTTTTCAGAGGAGTTTGCTTTGCCTTGCATAAGCACAGACGGTGTTGGGAGTGAAGGAATCGCTTCCTTCCTCCCATACGTCTCAGATTGTTTGCATCGCAATGCCCTTCTTCCGTGGCATCCTTTGGCTAAAGCCTCGGGGCACCGAACCACTCCGGCTACCCAGCAAGCCCCTAGAACCCAACTTTCCCGCTTGAGAGAAGATAAGAGGATGCTACTCACAGTACTTCCAGATCCCGCAGCGCTCTGAACGCCCCATCTTCAATGCAGCTGATCTGGTTGAAATCCAGTTGCCTGTTCAAGAGAGGAGGAGAGGAGAGGTGAAGTAGGGGGGGGAGGCTACACACCGGGTGGCTTAAAGAAAAAGGGCTTCCTTAAGAGGAAAAGCCGGCCGTAGAAACTGAGATGGAGTCCCCGGGGCTCTTGAAGGAAGTCCCCCGGCCTCCTGGATTGGATGCGGTCACCAAAAACCCCTTCTTGTTTTGCACGCCGTGCGCAATAAAACCACTTCCCCAGCCCTGGGAAAGCTCCAGTAAATAATAACTGCACCTTATATTAAATGCCAAAGGAATGCAATTTCATTACATCAAGAAAAGCTATCCATTAAAGGCTCTCAGCGTCATCTTGCTGAAACAATTTCATTAAGGTAAAGGGCTGTAAATCACTTAACGTCGTCCATCCCCTCGGTGACCCAACAGAATCCATTTATCAGAGAAGCTGCAGCTGCATGTTAATTCCCCCATCCTTGGCAGGAGGAGAGCGGCCGGGGGGGGGGGAAGCACCCTTCGTTCGTTCGCTCAGGCAGCCTCTCTCCAAACTCCTCGGGCGCAGACATTGCCACGGCTGCCTTCTTTAATTCACCCCTGGATTAAAATCCCTGCCTCTTGCACTTCGTGAAGGTAAAGCCCAGCGCAGGGAGATGGCTGTGGCCTTTTGACGTGGGTTTATAGAGCTGATCAGGGTGGGGTCCGTGCGATATTAAATTCAAACATTTAAGGTACAAATACCCCATAACCAGATTTTGTGAACGGTTATGTTTTGTGACGCGGTGGCTCAGGGGGTAAGACGCTGAGCTTGTCAATCAAAAAGGTTGGCAATTCGGCGGTTCGAATCCCTAGCACCGCATAACGGAGTGAGCTCCTGTTACTTGTCCCAGCTTCTGCCAACCTAGCAGTTCGAAAGCACATGAAAAATGCAAGTGGAAAAATAGGAACCACCTTTGATGGGAAGGTCCGTGCGCCTTTGGCGTTTAATCATGCCAGCCACATGACCATGGAGACGTCTTTGGACAGCGCTGGCTCTTCGGCTTTGAAAGGGAGATGAGCACTGCCCCCTAGAGTCAGGAAGGACTAGCACACATGTACGAGGGGAACCTTTACCTTTTACGTTTTCTAATTCAAACCAGGGGCAATGATGAACATTGCAACACAAGCAACAAACCTCTCTATTGTTTCTGAGCAGCTAATAAATGAGGTGCTGGATTCACGGCCACCTTTGAGTCCAACGTTTATGTCAAGTGAGACCACGCTGAAGTGAACTTTGTCCCATTTTACAGCTTTTCTGGCCAAATTTGCTAAGTGAATCGTCGTAAGTATGAAGCAATTGCCAAGCCTCTGAATTCCGATCACGTGGCCAATGACCATGGGGAGGCTGAAAGGATCATAAGGGTGAAAACCAGCCCTAACTCACTTTTTTTCAGTGTTGTTGTAACTTGGAAGGATCACTAAATAAATTATTGTAAGTCAAGGACGATTTGAATCATCCGAAATTTGGATTAATAAATTTATCCGATTGTGTGTGTGCGTGTGCATAATATATGTGTATTTGTTATCTTGATCTACACTGTTATTATCTTGGAAGCAAAATGAATATAAAAACGGCTAAACTTGCTTTCCTTTCTCTACGCCATGCTAGCAAACTAGATACTAGTGAGAAGTAAATATATACAGTATATTTATTTAAATGGTAACTCAGTTAAAAATTGAGGTCCATAAAGCTTGGCTCCTAAGTGTATTTTGACATGAGCTGGAGTGATTAATCTTTTGCATTTATGTTGTGAATAAGTAGGGGGGGACCTCCAATATATGCTTCAGCTGATCTAACAGTTTGGATCTAGAGTGTTACTAAGAAGCATGTTTTATTTTCCAGTGTCCTTAACTCTAAATACACCACCAAGATTAAGGTTTTCACTAAGGAAGTGAGAAATGGATAGCAGTAGCAGTTAGACTTATATACCGCTTCATAGGGCTTTCAGCCCTCTCTAAGCGGTTTACAGAGTCAGCATATCGTCCCCACAGTCTGGGTCCTCATTTTACCCACCTCGGAAGGATGGAAGGCTGAGTCAACCCTGAGCCGGTAAGATTTGAACAGCCGAACTGCAGATAACAGTCAGCTGAAGTGGCCTGCAGTGCTGCATTTAACCACTGTGCCACCTCGGACCCTTGGACCCTTGTCACGCTAATGCAGGTGTGTCCAAACTTGGGAACTTTAAGACTTGTGGACTTCAACTCCCAGTCCACAAGTCTTAAAGTTCCCAAGTTTGAAGACCTCTGATCTAAGTGGAGAGATTGCAGAGGAAGGGATTGCAAGAGAGTCAGTTATGCTGGCTGGGGAATTCTGGGAGTTGAAACCCACCAGCTTTAAAGTTGCCAAGTCTGGACACCCCAGCGATAATGGAATACGGAAGTTACGCTACCCATGTTGGGAATCCCAGTGTCATAGTTCAGAACATTTCCTTAGCAAAATGTTTCCTGGTGGCTCCTTAAAAAATAATTACAGCCCGTTTAATTCCACAGGACTTGTGGTCATGTCCACCATTCTACGTTTAAGCAAGAAATTCCCACTTCCTGAGCCTTGGACTCTCACACAAGCAGTCAGGTAATAACTCTGGCCTTCAAAACCGGCCTTTGAGTTTTCACAGAATCAGATGGGTGTAAGAGACCTTAGAGGTCTTCTAGTCCAACCCCCTGTCCATGACACATGACCTTATATTACCCCTATACAAATAGTGGTCCATTTTGTTTTCTAGAGAACCTTCAGCAATGGAGAACCAACAACTCCCGGTGACAAGTTGTTCCGCTGATTTAATTGTTTTCGCTATCAGGAAATTTCTCCTTAGTTCTAAGTTGCTTCTTTCCTTCATTAGTTTCCATGCATTGCTTCTCGTCCTGCCTTCAAGTGCTTTGGAGAATAGGTTGGCTCCCTCTTCTTTGGGGCAACCCCTGAGATATGGGAAGACTGCACATTTGAGGGGCTGCCATAATGAAGAGGGGATCCACCTATTTTCCAAAGCACCAGAAGGTATGACAGATGGAAACTAAACAAGAAGAGAAGCAATTAAGGAGAAACCTCCTAACAGTGAGGACAATCAACAAGTGGAACAGAAGTTGCCTTCAGAAGTTGTGGGTGCTCCATCATAGGAGGCCTCCAGAAAGAGAGTGGACAACCATGTGCCTGAAATGCTAGAGGGTCTCCTGCTTGTACAGGGGTTGGACTAGAAGACTTCCAAGGTCCCTTCCGATTCTACTATTCTATGTTCTAACTTCTCCAGTCGCATCTGTGCTGTTTTGGATTGTCTTGCTCCTCCTCATGGAGAAACGTTCGAATAGATACGGACTTGATGGCACATAATCAACCCAATACTCTTTCGTGTTTTTATTACTTCTTAGAAATAATTTTGACAGCAACCCTTATAGCAGGGTTTCTTAACTGAGGGTGTATGGACACCTTGGCCATCTGGGGGTATATTTCAAAAGTTAATGGACTTGGGAGGGGGGGACTTACAGCTTTATTTTCTAGTTATTTTCTATTTATTACAAGCTCTAATTGAAATTTAGCATTTTATCTTATCGATCAGAATACAGAGCTGGAAGGGACCTTGGAGGTCTTTCTAATCCAGGCCTCTGCTCAAGCAGGAGACCCCAGACCATTCCAGACAGATGATTGTCCAGTCTCTTCTTAAAAACCTCCAGGGATGGAGCACCCACAACTTCCGGAGGCAACTTCTGTTCCACTTGTTGATTGTCCTCACTGTTAGGAAGTTTCTCCTTAATTCCAGGTTGCTTCTATCCTTGATTAGTTTCCATCCGTTGTCTCTTGTCCTGCCTTTAGATGCTTTGGAGAATAGGTTGACCCCCTCCTCTTCTTTGGGGCTACCCCCCAAATACTGGAATGCTGCTATGGTGTCCCCCCCTAGTCCTTCTTTTCTCTAGATTGGCCATACCCAATTCCTGCAAACGTTCTTCATGTGTTTTAACCTCCAGACTTTTAATCATCTTCTCTGCGCTTTTTCCCAAAGTCTCAACTTCTGTTTTCTGGATGCAGGATTCCAGGTGTGGCCTTACTAAGGCTTTATAAATCAGCATTAATGCTTCACGTGATTTCGATTCTATGCCTCAGTTTCTACATCCAAGGATTGTATTAGCCTTTTTGGCTTCTGCCACACACGTCTGGCTCACGTTTAAGGGATGGCCCATTAAGGCTGCAAGGTCCCTCTCGCAGTTACTTTTTTTGAGCCTGGTTGAAGCAATTCTTTATCAATTCCAATTGTGCAAGAGAAGTTATATTTAAAATTACGTGGGTTTTCTTTTCCTACTTTGTTCCTGCAACGTAATACTTATATAACCAAAAATGTGTATATGATTTTGCAGGCATTGCAGTTAACCGTTTTAGTGCAATATTTGTGTGGCAGTTCATTTAAATACACAAACATATTCTAAAGAGCTTGCCATTTTCAATAATTAAGGACATTTAACAATTAAGCTAATAGGCTTTTTTTTATTTTAAAGGGCTGAAATAATATAACCAGTCTAGTTCTTTAACCTCTGGAGCCATTTATCAAAGACATTAAATTAGAATGATGGCATGGAATGTTATCACTTGACACAACACAAAAGAAAAATTGTTCTCAGACAAATTGATAAAATCTTTTAATGCTGTCAAATTTGCCTAATGCAGCCCACAGGTCCATCTATAAAAGGGTGAGCGAACGTTGGCTCCTTTCTTATTATCCTGAGCTATCAATATATAAATCAGCTCTGACACGACTCCTCCTAAATCATCTGTATTATACACAGAGGGAAAGGATTTAACAGCATTGAGTGCACTCAAGCTAATCTTGTCCTAAAAGAATCGAAAGGCGGATTTCTCCCCCCCCCTCCCCAAATTGGCAAGAATTCAGGTGCATTAGGGGGAAAAAAAAATATGGGGGAATATTTCTTTTCACGATGCCTTCTAAATGCCACTGTGGAAAAGTTGAAAATTAAGTTTCAAACTTCCTGCTTCCTTGCAAAAAGTTATTTTCCTCTACACTTGGCATCAAGCCCTGGAATAAAACTTGGCACAGTCCATTTTCTTAGCAACAAGATGGTGATTTAAACGTAACGTTTCCTCTTCGTTTTGCATTACTCGACGGGCAGGGAATAATAGCAAAAGATGGTTAAGAGGCGGTTGAAAATATGTAAATTAAATCCAGTTGGATCAATCCCAGACTACAAAACAAAATTATTTTTGCTTAACTCCATTTAAAGAATCAAACTGTTTTCCCCTGACATAAAACTGATGCCTCTTTCGGCGTATTCTATGTGGGAATAATGTCCTCCTGTTTTAAATCATCTGAATCAGGGGCCACCAACCTTTCGGACCTCAGAAACCACTAAATCCATACTTTTAAATCCCGCGGACCACTAAGACGATCTGCCTAATGATTGGCTGGGTGGCCGTGACTAGGTGGTCATGTGACTGGGTGGGCGTGGCGAACTCGATGTTACTCACATTCAGAGGCGCCTCGCCAGCCCCTCCTCGCCCGCCCGCCCAGGCTCCTTAGGGCCCCAACAGGAAGCAGTTGCTGGAGCTAAGCAGCCACCAGGAGAAAGAGTTGGCAAAACAGCTCAGCTCAAATTGGATCTGACTGCGAAAGAGGCTCAGCAGAAGCACCTCACTGAGAACTAGGAGCATAAGCTTTCCAAGCAGAGGGAAGACCTGTGGGAGTGCAGGGTCAGATACCGGTGCCTGGAGGCTCAGTGGGCTGAGATGCTCAGCCAGTTCCAGGCCATGATAACAGTCCCACTGGAACGAGGCCCTCCAGCTCTTCCCCACCAGCCATACTTCCCTCCAGCCTTCGCCCAAAGCCCCCCACCAGGATGCCGAAGCAGACCCCAAGTTGGAATTTCTGCCCCCCTCTGCACAAAAAGACCCCAAATGGGGAGACTCTCTGCAGCAACACAAGCGTTCATTGCACGTATCCGTCCCATCGGTCGTAGTTTGAGGACCCCGGATTTAGTGCCATATAAAAAATGTGAATAACTTTTCTGCGGACCACCAAATTTTTCTTGCGGATCCCCAGGTGGTGACCGCTGATCTGAATGAGCAAAATGTTTCTTCTTCTTTTTAAAGTGCCAATAGTGAAAGGGCAGCTAAGGTTTGCTTGCAATTATGGACACCAAATGGTCAATTCAGCCTTTAAAAACCCAGAGAGGAGACGGATTCTCATAGGCACAAGATTCAATCCTACCAGATTGAAGAAGGCGGACGGTTCTACTAGCCTGAATGGAAACGGAAGGGGGGAAAAGTGGATTCCAATGGGAAAAGCCATTGGACTGTGAGCCAGGGTGACTCAGGAAGAAAGTAATCAGTAAAACTGCCACCCACGGTTGCTACAAGGTGGTGGCTGGCCTATTTCATTTAGGGGATTTCTTCTCCATGAATTGCAATCAGGACTGGAGCAATTTTATATTTCTTTACTACCCAAAACCCTAAACCGATACAGAAAGCAATCCAAAGTCGCCAAATATATATAGGATGCTTTCCAGTGCTGAGACCAGTTTGCACCAGTTGGGGAGAACCGGTTGTTACATTTCTGAGCAGTTTGGTGAACTGGATTTGTTGGAAGAAATTATTAGGGGAAAGAACTGGTTGTTAAATTATTTGAGTCCCACCACTGATGCTTTCCACATTTCATATTTACAACCTGAATTTCTCAACTTATATCTACTGCTGAGGAAATATACAGTATTTCACCCTATCTACACAACTCTGATATAATATACAATGCCAACGTATGATTTAAAATGCCTGTTTGTTTTTTCAGTTGTTTTAGAACACCACTATTAAGCTTCTGGTGGCTTTAGTTTAATTTCCGATCTCAGCATTCTCTAACTCAGTGTTTCTCAACCTCGGCTACTTGAAGATGTCCGGACTTCAACTCCCAGAATTCCCCAGCAGTGGTTAGGACAGTGTTTCTCAACCTTGTCAACTTGAAGATGTCCGGACTTCAACTCCCAGAATTCCCCAGCCAGCGAATGCTGGCTGGGGAATTCTGGGAGTTGAAGTCCAGATATCTTCAAGTGGCCAAGGTTGAGAAACACTGCTCTAACTGACTGCAGGTCTATGGAGATTCTCCATCATCCAGGCCATGGCGGTCCCAAAAGTGTTTTTCCAAGAACGGCAACTGCAGTGAGGTCTTCCCTTGAACCGAAGAAACTTTTTTAAAAAGTTATTTACTGTATTTATTTATTTTTTTACAGACATATCAAGGCGTGAACAGTGTGGCCCCTGGCTGTCATACATTCTAATACAAATAAAACTAATAGTATTAGTTATTACTTCCAACCAACTTATATATATTTTAATAGTTGTACATATTTTTATAAAGTTGCAATGTCATTATTCGATTGTTCAGTTTTCTCTTATTATTGCTCGTATTTTATTATATAAAAGTGCATATACTAAAATTCCCCTTTTCTCTTATTTCTATCTCTTATTCTATCTTTTAATTACTGTATTTTTCGGAGTATAAGACGCACCTTTTTCCCTCAAAAAAGAGGCTGAAAATCTGGGTGCGTCTTATACACCGAATACAGCATTTTCTGCTGCCTGAAGCCACACTCCTTTCACCAAAATGTCGGTGGATACCCCTATGGAGGCTTTCAGAGAGCTCCTGGGGGTTGGGGAGGGCAGAAATGAGTGAAAAATGGGCCATTTTCCCCCGCCCCCAGCAGCAATCTATAAGCCTCCATAAGGCTATGCATGCAATTTTTTTGACAAAAAACCAGCCCGTTTTCACGAAAAACGGGCCCTTTTTTTTGCTCTCCCTCCCCATCTCCCCAGGAGCACTCTGCAAGCGCCCCCCCCCCAAGGCTATTCATGCCTTTTATTTGAAAAAAATGGGCACGTTTTCACGAAAAACGGGCCGTTTTGGGGAGGTTTGCAGAGTGCAGAAACTTTTTTTTCCTTTTTGAAAAGCTCTTTAGTTAGAGTCGTTGATGAGAATGAGATTGAACAAGTGCCATGCCAGCAGAAACAAAGTCTTAGGTGCTGCAGATTGTCAGCGATTTCCTTCTCCAGCACATGGATAAATACCCCTGGAAACATCTACCTACCTACCTACTGTATTTCTCTCTATCCCTCTACCTACCTACCTACCTACCTACCTACCTACCTACCTACCTACCTATCCTCTCTCTCCCTACCTACCTACTGTATTTCTCTCTCTCTCTCTCTCTCTCTCCATCTACCTACCTACCCTCTCTCTGTCCCTACCTACCTACTGTATTTCTCTCTATCCCTCTACCTACCTACCTACCTACCTACCTAACTACTCTCTCTCCCTACCTACCTACTGTATTTCTCTCTCTCTTTCCTTCTACCTACCTACCCTCTCTCTGTCCCTACCTACCTACTGTATTTCTCTCTGTCCCTCTACCTACCTACCTACCTATCCTCTCTCTCCCTACCTACCTACTGTATTTCTCTCTCTATCTCTCTATCTACCTACCTACCTACTCTCTCTCTCCCTACTTACCTACTGAATTTCTCTCTCTCTATTCCTCTTTCTATCTACCTACTTTTTTTAAAAAATTGCCTTTTCAAAACCTTGGTGCGCCTTATACTCCGGTGCATCTTATACTCTGAAAAATACGGTATGTCATCCTTTGTTAAAAACATTTTCTTTCTATTCTACCTAAGTTCTAATCATGCCAACTACCTACAAAAAAAGAAAAGAAAGGAAAGAGAGAGGAAAAACAAAGCAAATCAAAACAACACCAAAAACGAAAAATTATCTATCCATCATCTCTTGCCCACTGCAATACTTTTATCGCTATGCTTTTCTTTTCTTTTTGACTTGTGTACCATATTCGTCTCTAGGATCTTTATCTCCTTCTACACCCGCTTCTTGGCTGTTCAATCAGAGTACGAAGAAACTTTTCGATGAGAAGGAAAATGTTTTCAAGGGAAAAAAACAAGAAAGTCCAGTTGCCTTTTGGAAAAGCATCTTTGGGGTAACTAACTGCAGTTAATTGGTTTGTCAGTTTAATTTTCAACTTCCTCATAGGAAGAAGAATAGGGAATGCATTACCAAAGATCATAGTAGCCCATTCCTAAATGCAGGATTAGTAAACAGTCAAAAATCTCTCTGTCTCCCTCTCTCTTTGTCTAGCTACCTACCTATGACCCCCAACCCTTTTAGCACTACAGGCATGGCTGTTCCCCATGGATTTGGGTGAGGGGGCGCTTTGTTGGTGAGATGAGTGAGTGTTTTTTGGGTGCACCAGGGGCTGTTTGGGTGCTTGTTTTAAACTTGTAAGCCGCACAGAGTCTGAGACAGGTGGCTGTGTAAAATAAATGAATGAATAAAAGAAGATGCAAATACTTACAGATTTTTAATGTCAACAGCTCCACGGAAGGCCTTCCTCGGGATGGCATGTATCTGGTTTTCACTGAGGTCCCTGAGAAAAAAGATAATAAACACTTTCAATACAACTTTTGGCTTAAGAACAGTTGTGTCAAATCAACCCAAGCCACTGTAATTAATTGTATGCATTTCATTGTATTCTGACAGTTTTTGTCAATTGCCATACACACAAACATGTACAGTCTACTGAGGAATACCCCAATTTCTGAGCACAAGGGACATTTTAAAGACTCTTAAATGTTTGAGTTAAACATAAAAGGGAGAAGGAAACACCAAATATTCAACATTAATTGCACTACATAATTTCCCAATGCATCCATTAGAACAGTGTTTCTCAACCTTGGCCACTTGAAGATGTCCGGACTTCAACTCCCAGAATTCTGGGAGTTGAAGTCCGGACATCTTCAAGTGGCCAAGGTTGAGAAACACTGCATTAGAATGTGTGTGTGTGTGTGTGTGTGTGTGTGTGTGTGTAAATTTTGCCCCATTTTATGATCTTTCTTGCTACAGTTGTTAAGTGAATCACTTTGCTGGTCAGAAGGTCACAAAAGGGGATCACATGACCCCAGGACACTGCAACTGTCATAAGTGTGAGTCCGTTGCCATTTCAGACAAGTGGCTGTCCAATCTGCTCTTGAAAACCTCCAAGGATGGAGCACCCACAACTTCTGGTGGCAAGCTGTTCCAATGGTTAATTGTTCTCACTCCAGAAGTTTCTCCTCAGTTCCAGGTTGCGTCTCTCCTTGATTAGTTTCCACCCATTGCTTCATGTCCTGCTCTCAGGTGCCTTGGAGAATAGCTTGACTCCCTCTTCTTTGTGGCAACCCCTGAGATATTGGAAGTCTGCTATCATGTCTCCCCTGGTCCTTCTTTTCATTAAACTAGAGACATCCCCAGTTCCTGCAACCGTTCTTCATATGTTTTATCCTCCAGTCCCCTAATCCTCTTTGTTGCTCTTCTCTGCACTCTTTAATAAGCATATGGCATATTCCTATATGAGTAGTTGCAATTCTCCAAGGATGTAATTAAATGAATGTGTAAGAAATATAATGTGTTTTTAGCTTTAATGAACACAGGGCTTTTAGTAGAAATCTTTCCTTCCAATTTGCCCTGAATAGTTGATCAATGCACAATCTTAACAGAGATCAATAACATATTTTGTTCTTTCCTTACGATTTTCATTTAAGAGCGACTAAACATACATGACGTTATATGCCGTTTGCTTCTTTCAAGTGTTTTCTTCGTGTTAGCGAATAGATTGCTGCATAAACAATGTTTTACCCCTGGATGTATAATTTGCCCTGGAAATTATATCACGTTTTGATTAATTATTGAATCTGCAGCATTGCTACACAGAACGCGAAATGTTATTTATGAAAGTGTGTACTTACACTTGCCTATCAGAGAAATAACTGGAGGATAAACTAGGACAAACAATGGTTTGTGTGCAAGTTTTAGAAATTTAGAGAGCATTCTCAAACAGCAAACTGCACCCAATTCAAAACAGACGATGCTAAATTCTGAATTCATAATAAAGTGAAGTTCTAAGTGAATAGTCATAATAGACGTTATTGTCCATTTAATGAATGAACAGGGGGCTCCATTAGAGAGAGAGGTATTCCTTTGCAGTGAAGTCAGCTCTGCAATGCAGCTATTTCATTACTCACCACCCAATATCTCCGTTGAATATGCTATTTACTTTGCAAAGCACAGAACGCTATTATTTTAATTGTCTTAATGGAAACTGCTGTGTGCAAGAGTGAAAGCAGGCTTTTCTAAAGTTGGGATAAGACCTTTTCTTCCTTGCATAGTTAAATCAACATTACTTTAAGACAATAAATTTCCTGTAGTAGGCACACCTGCTTCTAAATTTAATTACTGGTAATTTTATTTTCCCTTTATGGCTTAACCTCTCTTAAGAGACTGAGCAGTAGTACCATAAATCTACAAAAGCATTCAATACTTTGCAGAAACTACCCGGGGGAAGCGGAAGGAATAAAATGCACTTATTTTGTGAGGTCATAGTAGAAAGCAAAAGTATCAGGCCTGCATCCATCTTTTCTTTCGGATCTCTGGCCTGCCACACTTTCTGTTCTTCTACTACGCCTTTTCCATTGTGGGAAAATGGGAGCGGGGATTGTAAGGAGTTAGATGCTATGTAGCCATAACAACATTCTTTCTAGAAAGCCAAGGTCATCCTTTGTCTCTGCACCTGACTGGAACGGATGGGTGGAAGCTGCCAGCGTGGCAATAGAAGATTGGACCATGGGATGGACTTGTGGGTGGGGGGGGGAAAGATCTTGGACTTCCAACTGGGTGGGGAAAGTTGGGAAGCTTTCAGATTCGGGTTTCCCCAGATGTGCCAACGTGGCTCTCTTCATCAATGGGAACTTTGATCAATACTTTGCCTTGGACTCTGATTTACTTTTGGATGCCATTTGGAGACCTGACACAAGAATCATAACTGAGCACCTAAAATTGAATCCTCCCACACAACGTATGACCACAACCGAGTCCCAAATTTAAAACAATTACAGGCAGCCCAAAATCTCCCATGCTAAGTGAGACATTTGTTAAGTGAGGTTTGCCCCATTTTACGACCTTTCTTGCCACGGTTGTTATGTGAATCACTGCGGTTGTTAAGTTAGTAACATGGTTGTTTTAATGAATCTGGTTTTCCCATCGTCTTTGCTGGTCAGAAGGTCACAAAAGGGGATCACGTTACACTCCCCCCCCCCCCAGGACACGGCAACCGTCATAAATACGAGTTAATTGCCAACCATCTGAATGTGTATCACGGGGGATGCTTCAACGGTCGTAAATCCCTTTTTTCAGCGCCATTTTAACTTTGAAGGGTCACTAAAAAAAAGTGTTATGCGTGAAGGACGGACTACCTGTGCTATCCTGATAATAGGAATTTAATATCTAAAAAGAATGCCACCATGAAGTGGGAAGATTCTCAGCTGAGTAAATTGTTCTAGTTGTCTATTTTTTGAGAAATTAACTAAACACATTTCCTCATTATACAGACTGGTAACAAAACATCTGCAAGAAGGAAACCAACTTAATAGAATGACAAAGTTGGAAGGGACCTTCGAGGCCCTCTAGTCCAACCCCCTGGCCAAGCATAAGACTCTAGACTTTTTGCTTCCCTCCTCAATCCGTCGCCTTGGAGAATAGGTTGAGCCCCTCTTAATTGCAGCAGCCCCCCGAGATATTGGAAGAACAAAAGTTCAGAAGAACCTTCGGGATCCAACAATTCAACCCTGTGCTGCATTTATTCTGGTTCTGTTTCCCGAAGATGGGCTCTTCTACTTAATATTCCAATTCTTGAAGTCGTGGGATTTTATTTCATCGCATCTGCCTGCAACATTTTTTATACCTAAAGTATAAAGTTACATCTGGCGTTAACTTGGAATTATATGTCTATTTCCACTGGAGAGAGAGAGAGAGATGGCAAGGTGCATATAACATTTTCTCGTAACATATTTTCACAACAGGAGTGAAAGAATAAAACTAATTTGGGAACTAAAATAATTTCTAGCATAAACCAGAGCCTCCTTTGCTCAGGCATTTACTATAATTCAGAGTTTAATTTACAGAATGCCAAGCCTTTTTCTTAAGTTTGGGAGTTTAATTTTTTTATTTGGTAGTCCCTGTGATATAACATTGGTGAAATGCAAACTCTTTCAAATCTTCTCATTTATTCCTGGAATAAAGCAGCATATTAGTAATTCTTGAAGCAGATCAATTCCGTTCTCGGATGCCTCCAGAAGTGCACTTAGACTAATTCACCAAGAATATAACAGCATAACACTGTTTTAAGCAGGCCATAAATATTATTCATTATAGAAAATTAAATTCCTAAGCAGATTTACTGTTCGTATTACAAAGAAGTCGCAATGGTTCAAGAAAACAGAGATTATGATAAAAGGAGAAGCAAAACAGTAAACATGATTTTCAGAAAATCACACCCTGATGAAAGACTCGAGTTTATGCAGTTTTCTATCTTACAAAATGCAACATTATGGATAACTATTAAGTGCACGATGTATTAAGCAACCTGTCGAAAAGACCGATCCTGTTTCCTTTTCTTTTTTAAAAAAAAACCCTACAACTATTTAAATACGTTCTCCTTATATAGAATTTAACAAAATTCTATCCCATTGCTTACTTATTACTACAGCATGAACAAACTTCTGTAATTCTGTAATCTATGGAAAATTGGCACGTGGAATTCTTTGGGTTTTTTTGAAAAAATAGTTTCTATTAAACATTACCACCTTTAAAAACAAAAGAAAAAAAACACAACAAATAGAGAAAAAACAAGACAAACATAAAAATATAAAATAGTTTTACAGCCTTCTGGATGGACATACATGTTTAGCCTTTGTAGTTCTCTATTCTACGTTGCCTTCCTATCTGTTTATATATATATATGTTATATTTATGCTGATAAATAAATAAAGGGAGACTAGTATAGATCTATTTCAAGCTATTTAGCTCTCATCAGCTAGCCATACCCAAGTTTGGGAATCGAATCCTCCCATACTTGGGCATACCAGGGGTTGTGACTTTAAGTATATATATATATATATATATATATATATTGATAAGAAGCCTTTGATTTCTGGTTTCCCATGTAAGTTTCCCATAAAAAACTGCCAGAAGAGCCTTCCTCAACTGAAAAGGTCATGATTGAAGGGGAGAAAAATATATTTTTAAACTTTTTTACACGCTTCTAGCGTGCTGCTTCGTTGTTGTTGGGAATACTGACAAATATGAATCATGCAGGTTAGATTTGAAGTGCATTGTGAAATTTTCATATTTTTTGCTATTTTTATGCAAGGCTTCCCTGACACCTGAGTGTTATTACAAGAGTAAAAAAAGGCTTTAACAGATTAACAGAGTTGGAAGGACCTTGGAGGTCATCTAGTCCAACCCCCTGCCCAAGCAGGAGACCCTACTCCATTTCTGACAGAGGGCAGTCCAGTCTCTTCTTGAAAGCTTCCAGGGATGAAGCTCCCACAACTTCTGAAGGCAACTTCTCTTCCATTGGTTGATTGCTCTCATGGTCAGAAAATTCCTCCTTATTTCCAGGTTGAATCTCCCCTGGATCAGTTTCCATCCATTATTCCTTGTCTGGCCTTTGGGTGCCTTGGAGAAGAGCCCCTTCCTCCTCTCTGTGGCAGCCCCTCAAATATTGGAAGACTGCTTTCCTGTCTCCCCTGGTCCTTCTCTTCTCTGGACTAGCCATGCCTGGTTCCTGCAACCATTCATCCTAAGGTTGAACAAAAGGATTGATGACTGTGAACTTGTAGAAATCCCTGCTTTTTTTTCTGGGAACGCAGCGCCTCTCACTGTGTCCACTTCCACCATTGCTCCAGAGTTGGAGGTTTTCCATGCAGGAAGAGATCCAACATCGTTCTCACCACCTGAAAAGTTTTTCACTCAGCTCCTGCCCACCTAGAGTCCGAAAGCAAGTGAATGCAAGTAGATAAATAGGTACCACTTCAGTGGGAAGGTAACCATGTCCGTGGGCCTTTGACGAATAGCCACGAAAGCCACATGACCATGGAAATCATCTTTGGACAATGCAAGCGCCCTCAGCCAAGAAACAAAGATGAGTCAGGGGCAAGGAACCTTTACCTTTATATATTACAACATGGTATACAAAAGGATGTAGCTCCAGCATATTTTAGGGTTTGGGGGATTTTGCCATATTGTGCCAAGATTTGATTAAACTTTTGGAGAAAAGATAGCTGCAAATTTACTTTCGGGGAGAGAGTATTCAACAATGGGGGGATCCAATTACACTTGGCATGGAAATGAAGTTGTGTCGAACAGGCTGTCTCATGAAACCGCTGGGCGAGATCATTCGGAGGCACGGGATAAAATACCATCAATACGCGGACGATACACAGTTGTATCTGTCCGCCCCGTGCCAACTCAATGAAGCGGTGGACGTGATGAACCGGGGTCTTGAGGCCGTTAAGGACTGGATGAGAGCTAACAAACTGGTACTCAACCCAGACAAGACCGAGTGGCTGTTGTGTTTCCCTCCCAACAATTTGGCCAACGTTCCATCACTCAGGCTGGGGGATCAAAATTTATACCCCTCAGACAGGGTCCGCAACTTGGGAGTCCTCCTGGACCCACAGCTGACTTTTGACCATCATTTGTCAGCTGTGACCAGGGGGGCATTTGCCCAGGTTCGCCTGGTATGCCAGTTGCGGCCCTACCTGAATCGGGAGGCCCTCACAACAGTCACTCGAGCCCTTGTGATCTCCAGGCTGGAATACTGCAATGTGCTCTACATGGGGCTGCCCTTGAAGAGTATTCGGCGACTTCAGCTAGTCCAGAATGCAGTCGCGCGAGTGATTGTGGGTGCACCACGGTTCGCCCACATAACACCGATCGTCCGTGAGCTGCGCTGGCTCCCTGTTGATCTCCGGGTGCGCTTCAAGGTGCTACTTACCATTCATAAAGCGCTCCATGGTAGTGGATCTGGCTATTTGAGAGACCGCCTTCTGCCAATTACCTCCCTTCGTCCCATCAGATCGCATAGAGTAGGCCTCCTCCGAATCCCATCCGCCAGTCAATGCCGACTGGCGACTATGTGGAGGAGAGCCTTCTCAGTTGCAGCTCCGACGCTTTGGAACGATCTCCCCGTGGAGATCCGCACCCTCACCACCGTCCAGACCTTCCGCACAGCCCTCAAGATCTGGCTATCCCATCAGGCCTGGGGATAAGATCCTAATCTGCCCCGCCCGAATGCTGAATGAATGTTGTGTTTTACTGGTTTATTTTTTTATTCACATTTTTTTTTCTTGTGTTTTGTCTTGCACTCCCTTCCTATTAATTGTAAGCCGCCCTGAGTCCCCTCAGGGAAAAGGGCGGCCTATAAATGTCAAATAAATGACTAAAATAAATGACTAAAAAAATGACTTCATCTTCCTACACGTGTGTGTCTTAAGGAATATTAGGTATTGCAAAGCTTATGACAAGGGCGCAATGAAATTTAATTATACAGAAAGCTGGAGCAAACTACTTTCTGACAAGACAAACTTCTGCCGGTTGGAAAGTTTTCAGAATTAATTGATTTTATGGCAAAGCCCAAAGAAAATTAAATTATATATTGGAACATTTTCATTAGGAATGGGGTTTGGAAAAAAAGAAAGCGGAAAAAGATGGAAAGCTTTCTGCAATTAGAAGTGACAGCTGCACTCCTTTTCCAGAGCTCTTAAATCACGTCAATAAGGAGGGCCTGTCCAAAGAGTTAGCAAAATGCATTGGTGAAAACTCTTCTCCGTTTACTCAGCCTTCGTGGCAGAGCCTGCGATCATATTGGTACGTTCGTAAAAGTTGCGCCATAAAGCATGCGCCTCACACGGCATCATTCCCTAAAGAGCTGAATAAGCACCGTGCCTAAGAAAATGTATGGCTTGTGATCGTTGTGTTTCATCTCTTCACACTTCATTTGTCAGCACAACTTCCTGCTAATGTTTTAACCAGCGCCGTATTTATAAAAATGTTACTTAGGCAGCTGTTTGTAATGCATCATTTTAAGTAAACACCAGTCATGCCTTAATGCCCATATATTTGTATTTTGGATGAAGAGATCCAACACAGCTTTTTTGGAGCTTCATTTCAGCTGGAAGGCTACCCCAAGTTGACATAAGAGGAGAGTTCATAGAAGATAGAATATTATTGTTCAATGTTCTATGGAGCATAGTGGGAAGAGACCTTGGAGGTCTTCTAGTCCAGACCCTTTCAGACAAATGGTGGTCCATTTTTTGAAAGCCTCCAGCGATAGGGCACCCACAACTTCTGAAGGCAACTTCTATTCCATTGGTTGATGGCTCTCACGGTTAGGAAGTTTCTCCTTAGTTCTAGGTTGCTTCTCTCCTTGGTTGGTTTCCATCCATTGTTTCTCCGAGAGCCGAGGTGGCACAATGGTTAAATGCAGCACTGCAGGCTACTTCAGCTGACTGCAGTTCTGCAGTTCGGCTGTTCAAATCTCACCGGCTCAGCCTCCCATCCTTCCGAGGTGGGTGAAATGAGGACCCAGACTGTGGGGGCGATATGCTGACTCTGTAAACTGCTTAGAGAGGGCTGAAAGCCCTATGAAGAGGTATATAAGTCTAACTGCTATTGCTATTGCCATCCTGGATGGTGGAACCCCACAGCCGCCAATTGGCTCTTTTTCCCTGCAGAAAGGCCGCGTGTCTTTGGGAACTTAAGATAACGAGAGATAAGTCAGAGCCAACGTCTTCTCTCAAAGTATCTCTGCAGGCAGGGACAGGAGGAGCCCAGAAGGAATGGAGACACAACGGCAGCAGAAGATGAGAGTGGGAAGTCCACAGCCCTCTCCCGTCTCATGCCGGCTTCCATAAAATCATCGTTTTAAATGGTTTTTAAATCATTTTTGAAAAGTGCCGCTGATTACAAATGTCTTCTGATAAGACATTTTCTTTTCTTTTTTTTAAAAAAAAAAGTTTTTTTTATTTTTTATTTCTCATACATACATTCACAAATATGCAATCTCATAACTATTATTAATAATAGGTGTCATCTTTTAACATTTATAACAATTTTTCCTTCTCCTAAGTTTAAAAATATAATCGAGATTGCTTTTCTACCATCCCGTACATCCATCCTATTTTACAACAACCCTACTTCTTCTTCCTTCCTTTCCTCCCTCCTTCTCTCCTTTCTTCTTTCCTCCTCTCCTTTCCCTTCTCTACTTCCCCTTCCTCTATCCCACCCTTCCCCTCTTCTTCCCTCTCCTCCCCTCTCTCCTACTCTTACTTCCCCTCCATTTCTTCCTCTTCTTTCCCCCTCCTTTCTCCTCTCCTCTCCCTACCTTTCCTTCTCCTCCTCTCCCCATTCCCTTTTTCTGTTGTGTTTACACATTTTCCTCTTCAATTATGATAGACATTTTCATTCTGTATCGTCACTTTCAAGCCAAGCCAGCTGACTGCAATTGATATCTAATCTGCCAACTTTCTTTAGTATAAAGAGGTAAAACAACACTGATGGAACGTTAAGTGTATTTAGTTACATAAAATAAACAAGAAATGGAATAGACACACAGCAATATAGTTTCCTACATTGCTGTTGGCAGGACCACGAACCCGTGCACCCGTCTAGCTGACCTTGGTTGCCCCCAAAAGCAATGCAGGAGGCATCCAGTTAGTGGTTGCACAATAAACGTACAGGGAACACCAAATCAGTGTGTCCTTAATAATGCCGACTTAAGACAGAGTAACAAGTTTGCTTGGGGGGGTGGAATTCAACAAGTGTTATGAAAAACATGATACCCCTCCTACTGCACGTGATTCGACTGTCCCAACTAATAGACGCTAGGAACTTCAGCTGCCACAAGTTTTTCTTCTTTTCAAACTTATCCATATCACATTTCAGTAAAAAAAAAAAGGCACACAGGTAGGTAAATCACAAAACATAGAATACAAAATCTGAAATCTCAACAGGCAGATTGCAAACGCATATATCTAAGTCGCAAATTTAATTTTTTTTAAAAATTTCGTTTGTCACAATCATAAAATTAGCGGAGCCTCCCTCGTAGGCTCTGTCACTCTGCGAGGGCTCCTTCGGGCTCTCTGAGCTGCCTTGAGATTTCTTGCAGATGTTTCATTGCCCAAACTAGGTGACATCATCAGCGGAAGTCCTGCAAGAAAACCACCAAGCTCAGAGACCACCTCATGCCAACCCTGAGCTACAAATATCCTCCTTTAATCTTTCACTATGTGTTGGATATAGTGACACAGTGGCTCAGTGGCTAAGACACTGTGCTTGTCGATCAGAAAGGTCAGCAGTTCGGCGGTTGGAATCCCTAGCGCCGTGTAACGGAGTGAGCTCCCGTGACTTGTCCCAGCTTCTGCCAACCTAGATGTTCGAAAGCACGTAAAAAATGCAAGTAGAAAAATAGGAACCACCTTTGGTGGGAAGGGAACAGCATTCCGTACATCTTCGGCGTTGAGTCATGCCGGCCACATGACCACGGAGACATCTTCGGACAGCGCTGGCTCTTTGATTTGAAACAGAGATGAGCACTGCCCCCTAGAGTTGGGAACAACTAGCACGTATGTGCAAGGGGAACCTTTACCTTTATGTGTTGGGTATCCCAAAGGTGCTTTGTTTTTATTTTTTGTTGTCGTTTTTGCCTTCAAGGAAAAACAAAGTTGCCTTCTGAAAAAGCACCTTTGGGGCAACCACGACCTGGATGCCTGAGAATCTCCACCATTATGTCTTGGATAGTTTGTTTTTCGGCCACACCGTTGCGATTTGGGGGGTAGTTTTTTGCCCCCCTTACAGAGGGCATCTGTGCATCTACCACGCCTGTCCACATCTGTGACATTCCTTGAGTCCCATGTGTCTCCTAAGTAATCCTTTCAAGACTTGAAGAGAAGGCAGTCAGTCAACCTTACTCATCCTAGCAATCTTCTCACTGCACCATGTCATGCCAACCTTTTTACACCCTCCAAGATGATAGAGAACTCACTCAGTTTGAGATATCAAATACTATTATTACCTTTGAATCACAGGGAGTAGAGCTTCATTTGATCTGCCCATAAACTCCTCCTGCCTTGAATTTGCTTCCTTAGAAGCAAATTATAGCAATCACCTGTTTTTTCCACACCTTGTATGAGCAAGGACACCAAGGTCCACATTTTGTAGAAACCAAAAGGGCTCAAGATTTTTCACTCTCTCTTCCCCTCCCTGGAGAATGATAATTCTTGGTTTGGCCATTTCAGCAAAGGTTTTCTCCACCTTTGACAACTCTAGAATATTTGTTTTCTGGGTGCAGACACCACAATGGCTTATTCATTGTCTCTTATATCGCCAGACTTGATTTAGAAAAGAAGATTCAACAGAAAAACAATGGAAGAAAAGGTACATAAAGATAAGGTGGAAAAAAGAAGAATTGAAAATAAGATGCAGATAGAAGATTTCACTGGGATTTACAGTCACAAAGGAAAAGTAGATAAAGGGGAGATCGCCCTAAAAAAGGATCCACAAAGGAGTAAGGAAAGGAGGGGAACAGGGGAAACCGTGGGGGGGGGAGTTACAAGTAAATATGCTGGAGAAAAGATACAATAACCACAAAAATAGGGGAAAGAAAAAGAAGAAATTAGGGGAAAGGGGGAGAAGAAAGAAAAGAATTAAAACTGGGATTTTAGGGAGCCCAAGAGAAAATGGTTAAAAGAGGAAGAAAGGGAAAAGGAGTTATATTAGTAGGATCAAGAGAATAGTAGTAAGATTGTTATGGTTACGTAACTAATTAAGAAATAAAGAATGATAGTATATTGTTAATAGTAGAAAAAAAATTGCTCTCTCTGTTTAAATTTAATTAGAGGATGTATGCTCCATATAGTAAAATATACCAATGGAGAAAATAAGAAATGAAAGTTTGGTGTAATTTTGAAGGGGCAATTGAAGATATTGTTTAGGTATTAAGAAATAACAACTATAAAGATGGAAAATAATGGAAGAGAATAATTTGGCTGAAAGTGAAAACAAAATTATGGTGTAAAAAGGACGATGTAATTGAGAGGATGTAAAAGAAAAGACCTGGACAATTCTTTGTTTCTATAATATGGATAATTTGTATATAAAAAAATAAAAAACCTTCAATGGAAAAAAAAATGCAATATATGTATATGGGATAAAACCTTCTGGAACTTCAGCTTAAATTTATCAGTCCAAAAAATGTCTCTTTTAAGCACTGCTCCAAAAAATATCACAAGGCACATTTTCGGAGCAATTAAACGGAGCAATTAAACCTGAGCCTTTTTTCTTAGCCTCTCTTGTGATTTAATATAAATTAATTAATGTAATGAATGCAAATTAATAAATTAAATGAATAAACTAATATCAATTTTATCTAATTTAGATTTCTAATTTCTAAGCCCTGAGGATATTTAGTAACTAAAACTTCCTTCGCTGATTGGAAATTTTTTAAAAAGAAATTGCAATGAAAAACCGAATTGTAATGTGTACTCTAAGCAAAAATACTACTTAGGCAGTACATATGTCACGTACCTTCATGCTAAATATTGAATAGATCTGAATAAACGGAGGGTCCAACCTGGGAGCGGACTCCTCATTTCAACCCCCCCCCCCCAGCTACAAATATTCTCCTTTATTGGATTATGAAAATAAAACAGTTGTAGAAATTTGTCAAGACTTTCTGTTTTAGAATGGAGGACTTCGTGAACGTGCATTCATTCTCACCGTAGAATATTTCCCAGGTGATGCTTCCGATTGTAACAATGGGAATGATATATAGCTAAATGAGATAACACGGCTAAGTCTGGATAAGCATTTAAGTCAAACGCTTGTTATGTTAAAATGGAATTTGATGATGTGGGCTGCATATAGAAATTAGAAATAACAAATGGAAAATGAAATGACAAAGTCAATATACTTTTTTTTTCTGAAAGGGCGAAAAATGATTTGGTTTGTTTGTTAAGAAAAATTTAAACTTGAGATGGAAATTGGGGTAAGAAAGTGTGTGGCCGAATTCGGAAATGATAACGTGATGTAAAATTAATTGTGTATAAGAGAGAATGTTTAAAAAAGGGGGGGGGGGAACCAGGACAACACTTGGTTTGTAAAGAGGTTTTAAAATTTGTAACCAAAAATAAAAAACTTGTATAACTAAAAACTTGTGAGCTCACTCCATTACGCGGCGCTCGGGATTCAAACCGCTGAAAGGCCAACCTTTCTGATTGACAAGTTCAGAGTCTTAGACACTGAGCCACCCGCTTCCCAATAGCTCATTCTTAGGTAAAGTTTAGGGTCAGAAAAGCCGAATTCCTGGAGGTCTTTTGCCCAAATGCAGAGTTTGGCTAAGAAAATCCTTGCCTTCCTCACTATCCATCCCACCTGGAGCTTAACAAAGAGAGATAGGACAAACTTCTTTTTCCATGCCGTGGAACTTGCATTCCAGATAAAGAGCAGAAGTTTTGTGGGTTGCTGTTGGACTTGGGTTTTTATTGTATATATTAAAGAAAGGAAATAGCCCAAGCATGCTTGTCTGCATATTTCTCCCTTCTGCTTCTGCCAAGAATTATAATGTTAGGATTTTTCAGGGGAGTTCAGGCTTGCCAAGTTTTATATAAATAGTTTCAAAAGGCTTCATGCAAGAACAGCCGGTGGATGTTTTTGTGAACAATTGTTACAGACACAAAGTATGGGAGAGCCGCAGCTCAGGTGAAGCTTCCTGCAGGATTTAAAACAGAAAGAAGGAGGTGTTTTTTTGCAGAGAATGGAAGCTTTAACGTTTGAGGAGAGAGAGAGAAATTTGTATTTTTTTTAAAAAAAAAGTTGGGTCTGTTTGTAGGAAAATGGCAGGCATTTTGCAAAAGAGGCGTCTTGCCAAAGACTTGCAAATGCTTGGAAAAATGCTACTTCTTGAAAAAAAAGTTTATTATAAAAGTACACTACAGTAGTGGCCAAAATTGTGGAAACCTTTTGGGGAAAAGTGTACAGTATTTTTGAGGGTTGAAGGCTATTAACACCACTTTTTTTGGAGTAGAACCATAAAATTATATATCATTGGAAAGACAGTTTTATCAAGAATGTAATGCAGTAACTTTTATGAAGGATTTGCTATGAGAATAGCAGTTATGAAGAAGAAAAGTGAAACCCGTAGGAAAAACAAGTTATGCAAAAATTATCACCATAGAAAAAAAATGAGATATACAAAAATTATCACCATGTCAGTCAATACTTAGCTGAGTAACCTTTAGCATGAATTACGGCCTTACAACATCTTCCCAGGGAGTGAACCAAAGTCTTTTAGTTCTGCGGCTGTTATAGTGTGAAACCAAGATTGAATGATGGCTTCTATTAACTGGGTTTTATTGCTGGATATATATTTGGCTGTAGCTTTTGATAGAATACAGATAAGTGAACAAACCTTGTTGCATTAGATTCTTGATTAAATTATCTTTCCTCTGATATATAATTTTATGGTACTACTCCAAAAAGAAGTGGTGTTATTAGCCATCAAACTTCAAAAATACACTTTCCCAAAATGGTTTCCACAATTTTGGCCATTACTGTATAGTCAGTTCTTTTCATTCTTCAAAGCTGATAGGGAAAGAATGAAGACAATAGGTAATCTTTGACTTATAAAAATTCATTTAGTGACCGTTTGAAGTTGCAACGGCAGTGAAAAATGTGACATGATTCGTTTTTCATATTTATGACCGTTGCAGACTCCCTGTGGTCACATGATCAAAATCCAGATGCAACTGACTCACACTTATGACCGTTGCAGTGTCCTGGGGTCACATTTTGCAACCTCCTGGCAAGCAAAATGTCCACCGGGAAGCCAGATCCGTTTGACAACTCTGATAGTAACTTAACAACTTAAATGAGGGCAAAGAAGAGCAGTAAAGATAGAATAAAGTCGAATAATGAACAGAATAGAATATGAAAGAACAGAACAGTAGAGTTGGAAGGGACCTTGGAGGTCTTCTAGTCCAACCCCCTACTTAGGCAGGAAACCCTACACCACCTTCAGACAAATGGTTATCCAACATCTTCTTAAAACTCCTTGACAATCCTGTAAAGTCCAGTTTAATGAAATGAAAATAGCATTTGAAAATAGAAGAGCGTGGAAGAGTTGAGAGTAGTTTTCCCATTTCTGTTAGAGGATGTGACTTTATCTCCACAGCACCCAAGAGTTAGAGAAGAAGAAGAAGAAAAAAAAGCTTTTGTAGCATGGAGAACGTTTCTCAACTTTGTCAACGTAAAGATATGTAACTTCAACTACCAGAATTCCCAAACCTGGGGAACGGCTGGGGAACTCTGGGAATTAAAGTCCCCATATCTTAAAATGGAGAAAGTTGAAAAACGCAGCTGCAGAGGGGGAGCCAAACATTAAGACTAGGTGAAATTTTGAGACGTATTAAGACGTGGAAAAGGCTTTTCTCAATCCCTGCTGATTTTCATGCAAAGGTTGGTCCAGACCTATTATGGGAGATGCTCATAAGATGCCTCCAAGCTCTATTGCAACCCATAACCTTAAGCTGCAAAGGGAAGTAGGCACCATTTCGCCAAAAGAAATAAAACGAGATGTATTAATGTGAGCTTTCAGCGCTTAACTCAACGCGCTGAAGATGTCACAGTTCAAAGAAGCGTCAGACAATCCGTACTTCAATTTCTATTCTTAAAAACCCTGATTAAAAAATGCTGTGGGGTTTTCACTGAGTCATTTACACATCGGATGAGAGATGGGAAATTGTGTTTAAGCGCCCGGAGCGGAGTCTTCATTGCAACTATTGCTGAACTCCGAAACGGAGTCGTCACTTTCCAGAAATACTTCCTGCACCTGTTCAATTAAGACACCTTCTTTTGTACCTCCAGGTGCCTTCATGCCTTCCGTTATATCTCCGGTCCAAAAGAGTGAAGCCTCTGAAATAATGCAACGTACTCCAAGATCTTTTCAAAAGACTAACAGTCAGCCGAGGCCTTCTTAAGTGGGTCTTATGAAATTCCCACACATTTCTGACCCATTTTTTTTCCTATGGCTTTTCATTGAACAATTTTACAGCATTACGGGGATAAGAGTAAACTAATTATCTTGTTTAAATCCCTTTGCAATGCTTCTAATCCTATTAGTTTTAAGAATGTATGAATGCTGATATATAGACAGATGCATATGCACTTACATGAAAGGAAATTAATTTGAAGGACTGTTGGTTCCATCAAAACCACCATGAAAAGGTCTGTGTTATTACTTTTTAAACATTCCCATGCTACCTGAAAATGTACGAGCCAAAAAAACATGTTCTTGGGCTTTGTTACTGATTTAATCTGAATTTCCTTCGCTCCCCCATTTTAATGAAGGGGGTGATTATAGTAAAGTGTTACAGAAAAGCTGCACTAAATAGAGGTAAGGAAGTAATGTTGCGACGGAAATTCCTTAGTCCTCCCTCTTTTCAAAAATCCTTGCAAGATTTATGAAAATCTTTGGAGTTTGTTCCTTTGGAGGTTCTGGCCAGGACTCCTGCTGACCAAAGCTGAGTGAACTTTAATCCCTTTTTGCTATTTTATTCAGGGAAGAAACTACGTTTTAGTTAGTAATAGTATGTGTGTGTTTGGGAGAAGTGCAGTTGATGATAAGGAAGGAAAATTTTAATAGGCGTGTCTCTTTAAACTTTAGTTTCCCTACCGATAGCCATGCCCTCTTCCAAAAACAAATATTATTATCACAGATAAATTTGCATTCCTGAAATCATTCTTGTCTTTTCCTTCCTTTTCTTCCTCAATGTTTTTCTTCTTCTTGTTCCTGGAAGTACGGCCACGTTTTAGGAAAACCAAGCTATCTTTATTACTTGTCTTTTGAAAAAGGATTGTACATACATACATACATACATACATACATACATACATATTTAGTGTCACAACCCCTGGTAAGCCCCAATTATGGGAGAAAGCTCACTAGAGTCCATCACGACAGAAACCCAATATTTTTACTGTTGCCTTTGTTATATTTGTGTTCCTTTATTATATTAGTATTATTATTATGTTATATTTGTCTCCCTTTATTTATCAGCATAAATAACACACACACACACACACACACACACACACACACACACAAACATATCAGACTTTCCTGCGAGCTGTAACAAAAAAGCAGGATGCCAAAAACAGTTCATTCCCTCTGCAAATAATCATGGCTTTTCTTGACTTTTCGCCAGTTGATGGAGGAGTGCATTTTAATCCATTAGCCACTGCTGCACATACTCTTGCGTGCAAAACATATGGCTTAAAGAACATTAGAGTAGTTACTATAGTTATAATGACTACTATGCTAGTACTATACTATAGTAAGTCCTATAGTAATAAAACTAGTTTTAAAGGTAAAGGTTCCCCTCGCAAATATGTGCTAGTCGTTCCCGACTCTAGGGGGCAGTGCTCCTCTCAGTTTCAAAGCCGAAGAGCCAGCGCTGTCCGAAGACGTCTCCATGGTCATGTGGCCGGCATAACTCAACGCCGAAGATGCACAGAACGCTGTTCCCTTCCCACCAAAGGTGGTTCCTATTTTTTCTACTTGCATTTTTCATGTGCTTTCAAACTGCTAGGTTGGCAGAAGCTGGGACAAGTCACGGGAGCTCACTCCGATATGCGGCACTGGGGATTCGAACCGCCGAACTGCCGACCTTTCTGATCAACCAGTGCAGCATCTTAGCCACTGAGCCATCACATTCCTTATCTCATAATAGATGAATAAGATCTGTATGTGGTTGGTAAGGAACTTCTCCACAGCCTTCTATGGCTGACGTGGATTATTTCAGGGATAATGTATTCCATCATGTCCCACCATCACTTTTGAGTGACTATACAGACAGGGAATTTTTTTGTCTATATCAAGATAGGATTAATAGATTAACTTTATTTTGCGAGACCTGAAAAGTGAAATAATTGAGGTCTCTTCTTGCTTGAGTTCAAGATTAGATTTTTGTGGTTGTTCTCAGAGAGGGCAGGATCATGGACAACAGTTTCGGCTTTGTAAATAATTACAAGACATTTTGAAGCAATTAAATGTAGAAATTCCTGTTACTGAACTCAAAGAAAACACATTTCTTTATCTTGCAGCCCTTACAAAGAACATAAATTTTGTTCAGAATACAGTATCAACCCCCCCACAAGAAAGGGCCACCATAATAATAAATAAAATGACTTGATTATTGTCCAAAAACTATGTTTTCTATCTCAGCATTCCCTTCCAAACCACTAATGACAAATTTCCTGTTGTATGGTGTGGGAAACACATTTCAGAAACAGAATTAGTTGACTTTTGATTACTAAACACTCTACAGAATGGCTCAACCATTTCTAAGTTTCTGCAACTATATTTACTTTTATTTTATTTCATCGCGTGATGCACAAATATTTTGACAATCCTATGATGCACCTTCGAAACCCAGGTAAACCTTTGGAGACAGGAAAAAACAAATTACACCAGCCAATCGAAACAGAGTAAAGTTTGAAAAGAGGTGCAGGAGACAAATGGCTTTCTAAAGCAAGACTGAACAGTTCATGAGAACTAAATTAGAACCCTAAATGGGAGAAGGGGAGACCTTCATTCTGGAAAGGCATCAATCTCCAGATCAGAGTTAATGACAAACAGATGCTCTCTGTTAAACAGCAACTTCCCACAAACATTTCCTCTCCATCCTTAAAGATGTGCAAATATATGCAGACTCCTCCTGGACATAAACGGTTTCACATTTTCCCTTCAAGATGATGCTACAGGGCATTGCACACCAAAACAGCCAAAAGGAGTCCCCCCCCCCCCCATGCCATCACTTTACAATTCAACTAATTCCAGCAACACTCCCTACAGTAGTGGCCAAAATTGTGGAAACCTTTTGGGAAAAATGTATTTTTTGAGGTTTGAAGGCTAATAACATAACTTCTTTCTTGAGTAGTACCATCAATGGAAAGATAATTTAATCAAGAATGTAATGCAATGAAGTTTGTTCAATTATCTGTATTATATGAAATATTATAGCCAAATGTAGTCAGCAATAAAACCCAGTTAATAGAAGCCGTCATTCAATCTTGGTTTCACACTATAACAGCCGCAGAACTAAAAGACTTTGGTTCAGTCCATGGGAAGAAGTTGTAAGGCCGTAATTCATGCTAAAGGTTACTCAGCTAAGTATTAACTGACATGGTGATAATTTTTGTGTATCTTGTTTTTTCTACGTGTTTCACTTCTTCATAACTGCTATTCTAACAGCAAATCCTTCATAAAGGTTATTGCTTTATATTCTTGATTAAACCACCTTTCCATTGATATATAATTTTATGCTACTACTCCCCAAAAAGTGGTGTTATTAGCCATCAAACCTCAAAAACACTCTACACTTTTCCCAAAAGGTTCCCACGATTTTGGCCACTACTGTCTGCCTATCAAATCATGTGGTAGGGCTGCATTACTAGTATCCTTCTCATCTTTCCTGTTACTCCTTTAGCATCTTATGACCATCGCTTTGTTGTTTTTGTCTTACGATCTATGTTGATTGCTTCTATTTAGTATCTTATATCCCTGACTATTGTATCTTGGGACTTACGGTGATCGGAGTTTATTATTAAGGTCGTGATTTATCCCTTGTTGCTTGTATAGACACTGAGAGCTGGAGACAAATTTCTCACTTGGCCTTTAAAGAATTCTCTTCTAGGAAATCTGAGCATCAATTGGTACGGCATCCATTTTTAGATGTTTAGATGTTTGTTTAGATGTTTATTAACATTTGTAGGCCGCCCTTTTCCCTGAGGGGACTCAGGGCGGCTCACATAAAATCAGGAAGGGGGAATACAAACAATGACGTAGACACATATAATAAAAGTAATAAGCAACATACATTTTTGGTCACCACACTATAAAAAAGATGGTGAGACTCTAGAAAGACGGCAGAGAAGAGCAGCCAGGATGATGAGGGGACTGGAGGCTAAAATATATGATGAACGGTTGCAGGAACTGGGCCTGGCTAGTCTAGGGAAGAGAAGGACCAGGGGAGACAGGAGAGCGTGTTCCAATATTTAAGGGGCTGCCACAGAGAGGAGGAAGGGGGTCAAGCTATTTTCCAAAGAACTTGAAGGCCGGAAAAGGAACAATGGATAGAAACTAATCAAGGAGAGATTCAACCTGGAAATAAGGACAGTGAGAACAATCAACCAATGGAACAGGAGTTGCCTTCAGAAGTTGTGCGAACTTCGTCACTGGAAGCTTTCAAAAAGAGACTGGACTGCCATCTGTCAGAGATGGTGTAGGGTCTCCTGCTTGAGCAGGGGGTTGGACTAGATGACCTACAAGGTCCCTTCCAACTCTGTTTATCTGTTAAATGAATAAAGGACTTTGGAAGTTCAGCTCAGTTATAGGCATAACCAATCCAGAAATGCTGCAAATTCTGTTTTCGCCACACGGGGGCGCCCGAGGCCTTAGAAACGCTTTGAAGCCCCGTCATCATTTCTCCCTATTTTACTCCTAAGAGAGAACAAAACAGAGACTTCCCCAAAACCAGGTTGTGTGAGGCCCCTTAGATGCACTGTTTGTTAATCTCACTTTATTATTTGCTTCCCCATTGCTGTCTTTCAACTGCATAGAAAACAGTTCAGGTTATTCTCTGGAAAGGAAGAGGATGGTTTCAAAGACAGATTTGAGTTTCCTTACGAAGTGGATCAACTTTTATTCCAAAATACGGATAAATTATTGTTTCAAATATTGAAAATCTCCACAGACTTTTATTCCAAAAATCTTTATTTTTCCAGGATGCCCATTTCTAAATAAGGTTTGGCCCAGGAGGTCTGAGCCCCACAGCTTCCTTTCCAGAGTCAAATGAAATTCCTGCAAGCAAACAGGAGCGAAAAAACGAGGAAGGAAAAAGGGAATAAAAGAGAGGCTGGAAGACAAAAAAGCCTCCAAGCAGAAGGGATGGATGGGATGAGGGAACCGGCACCTCTGGATGAAATCACACAGTTGTGAGACTCAAAGATCTGCAGACAAGGAGAATTTCCAGCAGACTTAAAAATATGTTAGAAGGATTATTTTATACTGACATAACCTGCCTCCCTCCCTCCCTCTCTTCCTCCCTCCCTCCCTCTCTCTCTCCCTCCCTCCTTCCCTCCCTCCCACTCTCTCCCTCTCTCTCTTCCTCCCTCCCTCTCCCTCCCTCCCTCTCTTCCTCACTCCCCCTCTCTCCCTCTCTCCCTCTCCCTCCCTCTCTCTTCCTCCCTCCCTCCCTCTCTCTCCCTCCCTCCTTCCCTCTCTCCCACCCTCCCTCCCTCTCCCTCTCTCTCTTCCTCCCTCCCTCCCTCTCCCTCCCTCTCTCTCTCCCCCTCCCTCCCTCTCTCCCTCCCTCCCTCTCTCTCTCCCTCCCTCCCATTCTCTCTCTCCCTCTCTCTCCCTCCCTGTCTCCCTCTCCCTCCCTCCCTCTCCCTCCCTCTCCCTTTCCCTCCCTCTCTCTCTCTCTCCCTCCCTCCCTCTCCCTCCCTCTCCCTTTCCCTCCCTCTCTCTCTCTCTCCCTCCCTCTCTCCTTTCCTCCCTCTCTCCCTCCCCCTCTCTCTCCCTCCCTCTCTCCCTCCCTCTTTCTCTCTTTCTCTAGTAGAATGAAAAACATTTGGGGTTTGTGTGTTGCAATTGATGGAATTCAGAAATCCTGCACAAACATGAAGGAGATCTCACGGTGAACCTCATAGAGGCGTTCGATTTAAATTGAAACGGCTTGAAATATTTTAGAAATATGAAGGGAAAGGTTGAGATTGTAGCTCTTTTTTGTATTATACAGCACAGGAAAAAAATAGGATTATTTTTCCTTCTTCCTTTCCCTCGGTACCTTCCTACTTTCTTTTTCAACTTTCCAACTTTTGTTTCTAATTACATTTTATCTTACCATGAACATTAATCACACGTTGGTTTTAGAAAAAGCATCTGATTTAAGATCTTTGTAGCTGGGCTTTGTATAAACTATTTCTGTGTCAAACACTTTGCTTACTCAAGCACTTGGTAAGAAAATCAATGTATGAATAATAACACAGGAAAGACGAGGTTGTGCAGGAATATAGAGGAGCTGAATAAAAATTAAATTCGGGAGGAGACCGGAGAGTATTCTGTTTTTTAAAGTCTTATCACAAGTTTTTGAGAAAATTATTTCAGAAAGTTAGCACAATGCAAAGAATGAAAACAGAGGCAGAAAATGCAGCCTTTGTGTGTGTGGGGGGGGGGGGGTTAGATATGTGTATCTAAACAAAATTAATTGCATAAATTGTACAATTTGTATTACTAATTGTTCAGACTTCTATTACTTTTAATTGAAAGAGGGAACCTACCCATGTTTAATTATGCATCCGTTTACAAAGAACTAATGGTTTTCCTTTTGTTTTCAACGTTGATAACCTACCTCAAGGTTTGCACAGAACAAGAGAGAGGAAAGGAAGAGGAATGGAACAAAAGTCAGGACTCAAGACAGATTCCCTCCTGAAATCTCTTGTGGCCAAACCTGGTGTGGAAAATTAAAAAGCTGGGGTGGGGTCAACATTCTTGGAGCGGGGAGAGAGGTGGCCACATATCTGTCCAGCTTGATGGTATCTCACAATTCTCTCTCAGTGAATCGAACAGGAGCTCCATTCACCTGGAATGGGTTGGATAGCAATAGCGGCAATAGCCCTTAGACTTATATACCGCTTTATAGTGCTTCATAGCCCCCTCTCAGCGGTTTACAGAGTCAGCCTATTTCCCCCAACAATCTGGGTCCTCATGTTACCCCCCTCGGAAGGACGGAAGGCTGAGTCAACCTTGAACCTGGTGGGATTTGAACTGCCAAACTGCTGGCAGCAGTTGATCAGCAGGAGTAGTACTGTGCTCTAACCACTGTACCACCGAGGCTCAGGACAGGACAGAATATTTTGTCTGGAGCAGCAGTTCTATTCTATAGAGTAGGGTAGGGTAGGGTAGGGTAGAGTAGGAGTAGGAGTAGAATAGAATAGAATAGAATAGAATAGAATAGAATAGAATAGAATAGAATAGAATAGAATGTAGAGTAGAATGTAGAGTAAGTAGAGTAGAGTAGAATAGAATGTAGAGTAGAATGTAGAGTAGAGTAGGATGTAGAGTAGAGTAGAGTAGGATGTAGAGTAGAGTAGAGTAGAATGTAGAGTAGAAGAATGTAGAGTAGAGTAGGATGTAGAGTAGAGTAGAATAGAATGTAGAGTAGAGTAGAGTAGAGTAGGATGTAGAGTAGAGTAGAATAGAATGTAGAGTAGAGTAGGATGTAGAGTAGAGTAGAGTAGAGTAGAGTAGGATGTAGAGTAGAGTAGAGTAGAGTAGAGTAGAATAGAATGTAGAGTAGAGTATAGAATAGAATGTAGAGTAGAGTAGGATGTAGAGTAGAGTAGAATAGAATGTAGAGTAGAGTAGAGTAGGATGTAGAGTAGAGTAGAATAGAATGTAGAGTAGAGTAGAGTAGAATAGAATGTAGAGTAGAGTAGAGTAGGATGTAGAGTAGAGTAGAGTAGAATAGAATGTAGAGTAGAGTAGAATGTAGAGTAGAGTAGAGTAGGATGTAGAGTAGAGTAGAGTAGAATAGAATGTAGAGTAGAATAGAATGTAGAGTAGAGTAGAGTAGGATGTAGAGTAGAGTAGAGTAGAATAGAATGTAGAGTAGAATGTAGAGTAGAGTAGAGTAGGATGTAGAGTAGAGTAGAGTAGAATAGAATGTAGAGTAGAATAGAATGTAGAGTAGAGTAGAGTAGGATGTAGAGTAGAGTAGAGTAGAATAGAATGTAGAGTAGAGTAGAATGTAGAGTAGAGTAGAGTAGGATGTAGAGTAGAGTAGAGTAGAATAGAATGTAGAGTAGAATAGAATGTAGAGTAGAGTAGAGTAGGATGTAGAGTAGAGTAGAGTAGAATAGAATGTAGAGTAGAATGTAGAGTAGAGTAGAGTAGGATGTAGAGTAGAGTAGAGTAGAATAGAATGTAGAGTAGAATAGAATGTAGAGTAGAGTAGAGTAGGATGTAGAGTAGAGTAGAGTAGAATAGAATGTAGAGTAGAGTAGAATGTAGAGTAGAGTAGAGTAGGATGTAGAGTAGAGTAGAATAGAATGTAGAGTAGAGTAGAGTAGGATGTAGAGTAGAGTAGAGTAGAGTAGAATGTAGAGTAGAATAGAATGTAGAGTAGAGTAGAACAGAACAGGATTTCTAACACTATTCTAATCATGACTAAAATCACAATTAAGTCTTTCCTTGGTATGACTACATGACTACGTGTGTGTGTGTGTGTGTGTGTGTGTGTGTGTGTGTGTGTGTGTGTGTGTGTGTGTGCATGTGAGAGACCGACTGGCAGACAGACGGACACAGACTGACAGAACCAAAGCCAGGCCAGCAGCAACAATAGTCCCTCCACAGTTTCCGTGGCCTCCTTACATTTTCTGACCACCGGTTTATTTCAACTGTGCATGAATCAGTTAGGTGCGCATGCTCTTTATTATTAACATTGGCAAGAAACATCCATGCCACCCATGAAAGGGAGACAAAAGGCTTTGAATCGGTTCATTCAACGTCTTTCCCCTTGTCTACCTTTCCGCTCTCAGAGAAACAAGCTGCCTTCCCTTCTCATCTGTGGTGAGACTATGGCCAATAATTTTAGCAGATGCCCCTGGGAGGAGGAGGAGGAGGAGGAGGAGGAGGAGGAGGAGGAGGAGGAGGAGGAGGAGGAGGAGCCCTGTGGGGACCATGGCGGATCTATGAATCTCGCAGAGGAGTTGAGAGCGGCTGCAGGGGGCCAGAGGAGGGAAGGGAGGAAGCCGCTGAACAGGAAGAGAGGAAACATCAAGAAGCTTCTCTGAGCATCTGGTCATGGAGGTGCCTGCAGTCTAAGCAAAACCAGGACAGACATCAGGAACAAATAAATACGGCCCAGATCTCTTTTGCCGAGACACAGAGAGAAAGGGTAGGGTTGTGGGTACGGTTGATGCAAGCTATAGATATAGGGAGGGGAGGGAAAGAAGGAGAGAGAGAAAAGGAAGGGAGGGAGGGAAGGTGAGAAAAGGGAGGGAGGGAGGAGAAAAGGGAGGGAGGCAGGGAGGAAAAGGAGAGAAAATGGAGAGAGGAAGGAGGGAGAGAGGAAGGAGGGAGAGAAAAGGGAGAGGGAGGAAGGAGAAATGGGAGGGAGGAAGGAGAAGATGGAGGGAGGGAGGAGAGAAAAGGGAGGGAAGGAGGGAGGAGAGAAATGGGAGGGAGGGAGGAGAAAAGGGAGAGAAGGAGGAAGGAGGGAGGGAAGGAAAAAGTGAAGGGAGGGAGGGAGGGAGGAAGGAGAAAAGGGAGGGAGGGGGGAGGGATTCTGCTTTGAGCAGAATTTTCCTGTATGTCTTGTGCGTCTCAGTGTATTTAACTTTGCTCTATTTTGAAAATTGAAAATGTATATTTTGCCCAATGAATTGCCACTGGCAACAGACTTTGGCATCAAGCACAACCGAATGAAATATAAATATATTTAATGTGTACTCAATATAATATAAGAGTACATTAATCAGTGGAGCTGTCAACAATGTGATCTTCTATTAGCTTGAGAGAGTTTAGTTTGTTTAAACTCAAAATTATAAAAATATTCTGCTATAAATTCATCTGCAGCTGTGATTTTTCTTTTAATTTTGTGGTGCCTCTCTCAGTAACAATATAAGTATTATAAGCCAAACACATGTATACTGTCTGATGATAAGCGTAGTCATAAAATACAATAATGAACATTTTAAATAAAATGCAGATGTTTGTATTTTGCTTCTTAAGTTGAGAAAATGCGGGCAGACTAGATGAAGATTAAAATGCTAAAAACAGACTGGAAATGGACTGAGGCGTCCATTCCTAATCTAACATTTTATTATTAAATCTTACACACTATGATATTGAAATGTATATTTTCCATTATATTGCAGTGCTTTATGGAAGTTGTAAATGTAATCATTTTAATATAAAACGCTTTTTCCTTCCCAAAGCAATGAAAAATGTTGATGTAAATCAGGATGGAAGGGAATTAAACCCCGACAGCAACGATAAATAAAATATATTTTCTTTTAGAAGTAGTTATTTCCTGACTAGCATTATCCTTACTGTATCTTCTAACATATTAGGAATTGTTTGAACTCCTCCATCGGTATTTAAAACAGGCGCCCAACAACACAAGAGGATTTCCCTCCTCTGAAAGGAACAATCCTGCTTCGTTTCACAAAAACTTTCTTAAGAGTTTCCATCATTAAGCCATGCGGTTGTACGGTGTGACGTCCCTTAGCAGTGTCAATCATGGCCGTTCTCATTCCTGTCGTTAAGTGAGGATCACCATGGGTTGCTAAGTGAGGACGTCACATGGCTGAGACGCAGGAAGATCTGGGAATGTGCTTCCTTACACCACTGAAATCACGTCGGAGACTGACTGAGAGTGGCTGGCAGGCGAATTATGGAATTTGTGACTTTAAACAAACCTCAATAGCTTTTTTTTTTGTTTCAATAAGCTTCTCTCTTACTTCTCTCTTACTTTTATAGATCCCCAACCATTTGCTATTGCATATTTACAATGGGGGAATACAGTAAATAGCTACAGTAGTGATTGTTGTGGCCCTCCAACAACAAAATTGAACTGCCCTCCCTCAACAGAGATGGCGGGATACAGCATCATCTATCTCCAGTTTACAACACAGTCCTTTCAGCAGTTCCAAGAAGATGTTGTGGCCTGTGGAGAGTGAGGAGGTTGTGGGGGAACCTGGGCCAGTCCTGGAGTCTGGGGAAGGCTCGGAGGAGGGCTCTGTGTCGGAGGCAGAGAGGGGGCCAGGGCCAAATGCCAGTTCTCAGCTGCCTTCGGAGTCAGACATCAGTGGGGCAGAAGAACAGCTGGAGACTGTTCCCAGTGTGCGCATGCGCAGAGTGGCCAGACAAAGGGAAGAGCTAAGGAACAAGGGTTGACTTGGGAGTAAGGCCACAGGGGGACGATGAATGGCCCCTCCCAGAGGGAATAAAAGAGGAGCGAAAGGGGAGTGGAGTTTGCAGGAGGCAATTAGTTCCCTTAATTGGTTTCATGACTCTCTGAGACTCCTTGCCAAGTTCTGCAGAGATCGGCCTGGCAGCTCTCCAAGCCAGATAAGGTCTGTGACTGTAAATCCTCCCTAGAAAGACTTTGCTGGATATGAAGGAGCGGAATCCACAGCCAATTAATAAAAGGGGTTTTTTGTCAGGATAAGGAGTTGTTTCACGCTCTTGGGAAGCCTCGATCAGAGCAGCAGAAAGCACTGTTCAACAACACAACTAGGGCTGTTCTCCATTGCCTGCCTGTTTACTCTCTTGTAATTCCTTTCTCTCCAGTGCAATTGTGGTTGCCCAATGAGGGCTCCCTGCAGGGAGAAGTGTAAATTAGAGAGGAACTAAGCCACAAAAGAACCGCTTCCTCCCTCTCAATCCAAGGGCCTGGGTAGGATAGTAGTAAAAGTAGTAGACTAGTAGTAGACGAGGAATGGGGAGACGCAGGTTGAAGTTCTCTCTCAGCTCCGTGGAGAACTGCAGCCGGTCCCAGCCTACTGCAATTGCAGGGGGCATTGGGAGGCAGAGACACTGGCAGAGCCGAGGTGGCGCAGTGGTTAAATGCAGCACTGCAGGCTACTTCAGCTGACTGCAGTTCTGCAGTTCGGCTGTTCAAATCTCACTGGCTCAGGGTTGACTCAGCCTTCTATCCTTCCGAGGTGGGTGAAATGAGGACCCAGATTGTTGTTGGGGGCAATATGCTGACTCTGTAAACCGCTTAGAGAGGGCTGAAAGCCCTATGAAGCGGTATATAAGTCTAACTCCTATTGCTATTGCTATCCTGTGCAGGACAGATGAGTAATAAACAGAAATAATAAATAAAACAAAGGCCCTGAGAGTCGCTTCTCATAAATGTATCCCACCTTTTTTTTTTAAGGGAGAAAAAAGAATAAGACACTTGGCTCCAATTAATAATTATAAATTTATGAAAAGATTTCACTCTCCCTCACTTCTAATTGAGCAAGTTTGTGGTCATCCATAATGTATGAGATGTTGCTTAGTAGAATGTGGGAAAAGCACTTTATTGAAAAGGGAGAGATTCTCTCCCCCACCCCTATTAGATGATCCGTAATAAATCATCTACGGTTTCCCCAGTTGCCATGGATGGCTGTGAAGGTTGGACCATAAGGAAGAATGAGCGCCAAAGGATGGAGGCCTTTGAACTCTGGTGCTGGAGAAGAAGACTCCTGCATTGAGTCCCTTGGACTGCAAGGCCATCCAACCGGTCAGTCCTAGAGGAGATCAACCCTGACGGCTCTTTAGAAGGCCAAACCCTGAAGAGGAAACTCAAATCCTTTGGCCACCTGATGAGAAGGAAGAAGGACTCCCTGGAGAAGAGCCTCATGCTGGGAACGATGGAGGGCAAAAGAAGAAGAAGGGGACGGCAGAGAAGGAGGGGGCTGGATGGAGTCACCAAAGCAGCCGGCGTGAGCTTCAATGGACTCCAGAGGATGGGAGAGGACAGGAAGGCCTGGAGGAACGTGGTCCATGGGGTCGTGATGGGTCGGATATGACTTTGCGACTAACAACAACAATAAATCAGCTAAATACTTTTTTGAGAGCTTTGATAAAGATTGATAACTGGCAGAAGAGGAATTCCATCTACGGAATGAATGTATGAGAGGTGTCTGTTTTAAATTGTTTTGTTGTTATGTGTTCTTTATATTTCTTGTAAGCCGCCCGGAGTCCTTCGGGATTGGGCGGCATATAAAAACTCCAAATAAATAAATAAATAAATAAATAAATAAATAAATAAATAAATAAATAAATACGTACATACATACATACATACATACATACATACATACATACATACATACATAAATACGGAGGTCGAAAAGGGAGACCTGGGGATATTACAAGCATTTTGTGCTCCGAAGGCTGCATTTAGGTTGCCTGTAGCAACGAGAGAGGCTGAAGGAATTCTTTTTGCAAAAAGAGTTGGCCAAAGTACTTGAGTTTAGACACATTTGATTCTGTGTAGACCGGTGGTCGGCAACCTTAAACACTCAAAGGGCCATTTGGACCCGTTTCCCACAAAAAAGAAAACACCAGGACCCACAAAATCCCTCCCGTGCCTGACCATTTCCTGAACGGCCACAGAACTAGCATATGTAGTTAAATTAAATGTTCCGTTTTCTTCCGAAACTTTTCTTTTCCTGGATTTATCCATAGTTGGGTTAGGGTTAGGTCTTTCAAGGCAGTTTTGCCCCCCCCCACAAAGACCACCTGCTGAATGCCTGCCACCTGTCAGGAGGTCCAGAACACAAATGGCTGAACACACAACCCACAAAGTCCCTGCCGGTTTTCTCGGGACCAGCTGATTTGAATTTCTCCCAGAGGTCACAGACGCCTTGGTCCTTTCCGAAAGATCTCCAAGGCTGAGTGAAGTAGAACAACTCTGTCTGGAAATATTTCCTCACAGCAGCCCTGTTACAAATAAGGTTATGAAGATTTCCCTCTCCCCATGTAACTGCATCCAAGAGTACATGTATAATCCTGTTTTGAATTTCTTCTCCTTCTGAAGCCTTTTAGCCTGGTGCTTCATGTTTTTCTTTGTTGAAACTGTCAAGGATGCTAGACATTATAAATGCTACGCACTCACCTTGGGGTTTTACATCCTTGGCCAAATATGAGCTCAGTTTAGCTGGAGGGAAAATCCTACTCTGCACAATTTATCACCCATTAACTCCGCGGGCACAGAAAATACATATTCACTTTGAGTCTTGTGAAGAGGGAAGTTCTTAACACGTCAGCCGAGGACTGCAAGAGAGACTGAACTCAAAACCCAAACTGCCAATTCCTGATTGGCCCTTGTGAAGAAAACAAGAGTGTTCAAGAATTATTTTCCAGTATTTTTTTAACCAAACCACAAATCCCACCCAAGGAGCTGGAGTTCAGCCAAAGTTGCCTGAAGTTTCAATATTATTGAAGTTTCACATCTGTCTCCAGCTGGAAAAAGATAAGTTGAAAAAAAAACTATTTTCTTCACCTGTAGTTATGGGAAAATAAAATATATTAAGATTGGTTTTGGTAGGTAGGGTAAAAAGAATTTAAAATCTTTTAGTCCAAAGTTACAGTGAAAGCAGTAAAGCACAAGCAATGAGTAGCAATGGAGCACTTAAAACCTTCGCATTGACACAGGCGTTGACCTCTCTGTTCCTGAAGTCATATTTTCTGCAATGGAGTTTGGGACGGTGTACCTTAAGTTTACCTGCTACGTTGGCAGAAGCTGGGACAGGTAACGGGAACTCACTCTGTTACGAGGCGCTAGGGATTCGAACCGCCAACCTGCCGACCTTTCTGATCGACAAGCTCAGCGTCTTACCCAGTGAGCCACCACGTCCCGATATTCATTTTACTGTGGCTCTAATTATTTATAAGTCGCATTTTCAAATGTGAACTTTGGGGCTACATATGCACACCCTAAATATGATTTTTTTAACGTGGCAACCTTAATCACACATCTGTAGATACCATTTTAAAATATTTAAGGGCCTGATGCCATTGCTGAGGATTTATAGGCCAGTGTTTTTCAACCACTGTGCCGCGGCACACTAGTGTACCGTGACATAGTGTAAGGTGTGCCGTGGGAAAAACACTTTATACATAGTCAATATAGGCACAGAGTTAAATTTTTTTAACATTTTCTAATGGTGGTGTGCCTCGTGATTTTTTTCATGAAAAAAGTGTGCCTTTGCACAAAAAAGATTGAAAAACACTGTTATAGGCAATTCCAGTTCTGTAATCCGTGTTCAAAACGTTCCAGGAAGTTTCAATGTTTAAAAATGTGATTCAGCTTCTGATTAAGATACGTTGCATTCGGATCTTATTTCTGTAGTGAATTCCATTAGAAAAGACGTCAACTCAGGTGGCTCTGAAGCAGCCAGAGCCCCTGGTCCATATTGATCTGTTAGAAGAGCTATGATTATCTTACTAAAGGGGAATTAGAAATCATTAGAGGCTAAGTATAATGAATATCACACGTATTTCAGCACTGGCCCTATTATTTACGCCTCTTCTCACCTGACGCAAAGACATTTTACAAACAGAAAAGTCAGGCCAACAGGTTGTAAGCGATACAACATATCATGTTCCTGATGGATTGAGTGCGGCTGATTGAAAGCAACGGCTGATTAGTTCTTCCAGAGAGAGAAAACAATGTGCTAAGACAGGACACGGAATTGCAAAAATAGAAGGTAGCAATGATAAAACATCTGACTAAGAACTGTTTTCTTTAGGATAATAAGGAGCAAAACAACGGAAGCAGGAGATAAACACCTTCAGAAGACTAATAGACCCCTGGAGAGGTGAAATACAACAATTAACGGCCATGAATATTTGATAAGGTATAATTAGATTCAAGGCTGGGAACACGATATGAAACGGGAGACAACGAGAAATATTTCACTGCAACAGGAGGGTGAAAAACGACGGATTATATGTTCATTTACAGAAATTAGGTAGGAATTCGATCTGTCATGTGGATCTTTTTTTTCCTGTTTTGATGTGAACGTTAACCTTCCAAAGAAGGGAAATTCCCTCATAAATCTAGAATTTTAAATGAGAGAAACGGCAATTAAGATAGCAATAAGTAAAACAGATGAAGTAGTAAGTCACATATCATTGAGAAATAAAGATAACATAATAGTTGCAGGGATGAGTATGGAGTAGCCTGTGAAGCTGTTTGTTCGTTTGTTCAATTTTTATGACTGTCCCATCTCTGTTAATGACTTTGGGCTTCTTCACCGAACTATCAAAGACCTTTCAAAACAATCAAATCAATCAATCAATCAGAAGAGAGCTGGAAGGGACCTTGGAGGTCTTCTAATCCAACCCCCTGCTGAAGCAGGAGATCCTACCCCATTTCAGGCAATTTCCCATCCTTGCTCTAAACTCTTTGCAGAATTGTGTCATTTTTGCAAACAATAAAAAACCTTTCGGACACGCTAATGTGGTTGCTGTGATTTGGCTGAGATTTATTCCCCATATCCTCCTTTCCTCTCCTTATTTCCTTGATACATGAAATTGCCCTGGCAGCCTGCTTTATGACTTATGCCAATCGTAGCTCATAAACATGAGTGGCCGCTGCTGTGAGACCCAGGCAGAGATCGGTTTTTACAACTCCTGATTTAAAGCGAACCAAATTGAAAAGCCATGTTGCTTGGCAATGGCGTGTATCGGCCTCTTAGTGCATGGAAGCCACCAGACGGATAGATGTGCTTATTTAAACTCATCAACAACAAGATTGTGATATTGACTAGTAATAATGATATCATCACATTAATAATCACCACGGTGCTAGTAATGAAAGTGGAAACAGCGAAGGAGGAACAAGGGAAGCAGAAGCAAGTGGGTAAGAAATTTCATGCGTGACATTAATGGTAACAAATGAAAACCGAAATGCAAATATAACGGCAATAGCAATAATTATTCGACTTGCCCCTACCATTAGCAGGGAGCGGAGAAAGTTTGAGTAATCCTATGTGGTGGCAAAGTCAACTCTACAACCTGAACATTGCTGCCTTAATAATAATAAGTCAGCTATCCCACTTTTCACAGCCCAATTTACAGAGCTGCAATTTGGGTGCATCTGAATGTAGTCCCACCCACCCACCTGCCTCCCAGCAATTTCCCTCCTTGCAGCAAACGGGGAAAATGGGGCTTGTGGGGGCTGCAATGGGCTCCCTGCAGCCTGAAACAGCTGATGATCGGGAGGGAACTGAAACTGAAAGTGAAACTGGCTGTTTGTACCATGAGGCAAATTGCTGGGAGGCAGAAGCAGATTTTTTTCCTTGTGCTAATCAGGCTGTTTGCTGCAAGGAGGTTAGTCAATAACTATAAATGCCTATAGAGTGTTCAAATTATTAGACTTATTTTTTAAAGACTGCTTTATTATTGTTCTAGACAGCTTAACAAAATGAAGCTTTTTAAAATAAATGCTTGATCTGAAGAGGCCCAGTGCTCTTGTATCTCCTTTTAAATAGCAGAGAACAGCGTATACTTCCAGAAAGCCCCATCAATTTTAACAGCATCTGTACGAGTATAGCCTGAAATGTAACACCACAAACAGTGTATATCGTCCTTACTATTTGCTGTTTGCTGCAAGGAAGCAAATTGCTGGGAGGCAGATATTTTTCCCTTGTTTTTCTCCCCAAAACTAGGTGCGTCTTATACTCCAAAAAATACGGTATTTGTCTTCACTGGGGAAGAAAGCAAGAAAGGCTACTAAAAACTGTGCCTCCAAAAACCCACAGGTTGAACAAATAATGCAAACAGGAGACTTGAAGAGATTTTATAGATTAGATCTTAAAATCCACTTGGGAAATGAAGCAGAGATTGAAATAGTAAACTATTTGAGATTACTTTCTATCAACGCTGGCAGAGATGCTGCAATCCTCAAACAAACTTCCAATTTTGGCATAGGCTACAAAAATAAAACCAGGGCAAATAAAATAATTTTTAAACAGTTTATCTACAAGCATCGTACATCCAGTCAAGTATATTTTCCCGTCGGTGCAGAAAGGTTGTTCACTCATGAATCCTGAAGTGCATCATTAAATCCTCTTCATATATTGCGATGCATTGACTTTGAATCTCCAAGATTCAACTAATAGATTATTTCTAGGCTCCCAAGTGTTCCTGTTTAGACACAGCAAAAATGCAAAACGTGTGAAGCTGTCATGTTCTCATTCGGGGTGTTAGCATCTCTCACAGCCATCTATAATCCTAGAAAGGGCTTTTAGTCTATCTGGCTTCATCGTGCCTCTAAACCAGTGGTCTCCAACCTTGGCAACTTTAAGACCTGTGGACTTCAACTCCCAGAGTTCCTCAGCCAGCTTTGCTGGCTGAGGAACTCTGGGAGTTGAAGTCCACAGGTCTTAAAGTTGCCAAGGTTGGAGACCACTGATCTAAACAATCGAAATAATTCTCACTGCCCTGGTTTAACCATCCTAGTGCAATTGAATTATGAATTTATATAAAGTGTGAACGGATAAATTGGTAAAGGCAAAGGTTCCCCTCGCACATGCGTGCTAGTCATTCCCGACTCTAGGGGGCGGTCCTCATCTCCTTTTCAAAGCCGAAGAGCTTTGTCTGAAGACGTCTCCGTGGTCATGAGACCAGCAGGACTAAACGCCGAAGGCGCACGAAATGCTGTTCCCTTCCCACCATTAGAAGAATGATCAGGCCATGGACCTCATGTGCCAGTACCACAGTAGCCCCATTCTGGAACGATGTGCAGGATCATTGTTCTGTCCTAGGCATCTCAAGAGCAGGGAGCAAACTTCTTGTTATCCTGAAAAAAACCCTTTTTATTAATTGGCTGTGAATTCTGCTCACTCACATCCAGCAAAGTCTTTCGAGGGAGGATTTACAGTCACAGACCTTATCTGGCTTGGAGAGTTGCCAGGCCGATATCCGCAAAACTTGGCAAGGAGTCTCAGAGAGTTATAAACCAATCAAGCAAACTAATTGTCTCCTGCAAACTTCACTCCCTTTCGCTCCTCTTTTATTTCCTCTGGGAGGGGCCATTCACCGTCCACCTGTGGCCTTCCTCCCAAGTCGACCCCTGTTCTTTAGCTGCTCCCTTCATCTGGCCACTCTGCGCATGCACACACTGGGAACAGGCTCCAGCTGTTCTTCTGCCTCACTGATGTCTGACTCTGAAGGCAGCCAATAACTGACAGACGGTTCTAGCCCCTCTCTGCCTCCGACACAGAGCCCTCCTCCGAGCCTTCCCCAGACTCCAGGACTGGCCCATCTTCCTCCCCAACCCTCCTCACTGTCCGACTCTGCTCCCAGCTCCGTTGACCAGCCACAACAGTCATTATAGTGGTTAACACAAATCCAGGGACCTGGCTATTATCATTTCAGACGATTCAATGCAGTGGAAACATTCCTAGATATATTTCTGTGGAAGAAGAAGAAAATGTGGCTTTGCAGAAACGCAAAGTTCGCCCTGTGGGGGACTTTGCTGATGGCGACTGTTTCTTGTAGATCAAACAAGTAAGATTTATTCAGTATTGAATTGTTGTGATGGGCTGGAAGGGATGAGGGGAGGGTGGAGCAGGTTAGAGCAGTTTGAACAGTGGGGAAAATATTCTAAAATCAAGGCCAAGGTTGAAGGAGCCCACAAAAACACCCGAATGCAACAGGACTGCTTGGCACACGCACAATTCATTTGTCACACAACCAGCATTTTGTTGTGTTGCATTCAAAAGAAGCAGGCCATGACTCGGGCACGCGAGTTCTCTTTAAGGTGACCCAGATGGAATAAAAATTGCAGAGAGGGGTTGGGAGTTTTGTGGCAGTCAAAGGCTACAAGAAGCAGCCATAACACACGGACCGGTTTTATGCTAAACTCGACAACAGGTTTTGAATTTAGTCTTTGTCTAAAGGGCTGCTTTACAAACTCAACTTTGAGATAACTTTTAATCATGATTTTCATTATTTTTTTTAACTTTTTAAAGGATAATTCTTTTCTGTTGCAAACTGCTTTAACATGAACTTCCAACCGAAACAAATGAAAAGAAGATCAAAAGTTTGTTCTTGAATTTCATTCATAAAACAGCTGAATGTAGCTATTATCCTATTTATTTATTTATTTATTTTTGCTTTGCAAGGTATCAAAATGTACAAATTGTTTATCTTTATTGTAGTTCAAAAAGAGCCTCGTGCATTTTTTAAAACCTTCCAGTCAATCGTTTTGTTTCAGTGTTTCATTTTAAATTGTGGTCATCCTGGGCCATTTTGTTGGATGTAAGTTCAACTCAAAACCTGCTATTTGATTAACAGGTACATTTCTAACTTGATATTATAAAGCAATTAAAATTTATCTGGAGACGAGAGTAATAAAGGAAAGCAGGCGGAGGGGATGCGATGTTCCCCTTTCATCCCCAAATGAGCACAGAACTAGTTAAAAGAATTGCAATCCCAGCCTCTCCAAAGGCAAATTTAAAGGATCAGCAGACTGGAAAGAGAGGGAGGAATCTGTCCCATTGTTGGGCTGGTGGATCATCTCCATGGGATGCAGCTCTGGATATAACACCATATGCTGGCAAAGTCAAAGTGCCTTTTGGGGTCAAAAACTTCACATTAATGACTTTGTTCATCAGCACCTGTTCAAAACAGCCCCATCAGTCAGATTTTCCCTATTCTATCTCTTTTGGCATCTTCAGAATTATCCGGTTGACCTAGCAGAAGTTAGGTTGGTTTTAAAATTTTGAATCACAAGAACAGCAGGGGGAAAAGTCTCAAATTCTGTCTCAGGATAACTTTTCCTCTTGGTTTTTTTTTCTTCCTCTTTTCAACATGTTCAAAGTGACAGGGATATTTCACGAGAAGAGCCCTCCACTCCTCTGCTCACTACAGAATCCCTGATGCCACCAGGCTCGAAATTTTGGCCTTGGGACAACCTAGAACTACACAAACTAAGGTCTGACCAAAGCGAGTACACAAAATTGTCTGCCACAACCTCCTACCTGTCATCGACTATTTCAACTTCAACCACAATAATACTCGGGCAAACAAAAGATACAAACTCAAGGTCAACCGCTCCAAACTCGATTGCAGAAAATACGACTTCAGCCACAGAGTGCTCAACGCCTGGAATGCTCTACCTGACTCCGTTGCAACATCCTCAAATCTCCATAACTTTAACCTTAAACTGTCTACTGTTGACCTCACCCCATTCCCTAAGAGGTCCTTAAAGGGGGGCATGCATAAGCTCACCAGCGTGCCTTCCGTCCCTCTCCTACTGTCCTCACTTATTCGTATCCATTTCCTTCATACTCATGTTTATTCTTATACCTGTTGCAACTGATTGACAAATCAAATATATAAAATAAATATAGAGATGAGTGTTAAACTGTATTTAGGGTCACGAAGAGTCGGACATGGCTTAGTGACTAAAGGACGACAATATTTACGCTCTCCCGTATCCCTAGGAACAGAGGAGACTTTTTTGAACAACAGAAAACAATAAAAACGTGGCAATTGCTCATTTGATAAAGAAACATTCCTTCCAGCGGTTTACTAATTTCCTGCTATGGTTCCAATATTGAATGCAGTTTTCTCAAATTTCTTCAGTCTGTCTGTGAACTGATTCTGCATCATAAACCTCCTGCTTGCTTTCTCTCTTTTAAAATGCACTAGATAGGATCACAGAAAGAAGTCTGTTTGCAGGGTTAGGGCTAGGGTACATATGATCAAAGACCCATCTCCTTTAACCAGCACCACACATTCTACAATAATTGTTTTTTAAGAAAACCAGAGGGACACAGCTGTAATCTTGCTGTCTTTGACCAAATCTCCATTTTTAAACTCTTCCTGCCTTCTATATTATTATTACCTCATGCTTTTTGCTGTTAGATTTAGCTTATCCCCAAAGTGCCTTTTTAAGAGGCAACTGAACTTTCTTATTCCTCTTTGAAGACATTTCCCTTCTCATCTAAGAAGCTTCTTCAGCTCTGACTGGATGGTGAACTCCACAATCACTTGGCCGAGGAGGCTCCACACCCATTTCCACCACTCAGGGGACCCCGAGGACACAGGCGAACCTCCAAGTGGCCTCAACGACCCTCTGAAAGGATGCAAATGACCAGTTGTCTGCAAGGAGTATACAATAATACAATACAATAGCAGAGTTGGAAGGGACCTTGGAGGCCTTCTAGTCCAACCCCCTGCCTAGGCAGGAAACCCTATACCATTTCAGACAAATGGCTATCCAACATCTTCTTAATGACTTCCAGTGTTGGGGCATTCACAACTTCTGGAGACAAGCTGTTCCATGGGTTAATTGTTCTCACTGTCAGGAAATTCCTCCTCAGTTCTAAGTTGCTTCTCTCCTTGATTAGTTTCCACCCATTGCTTCTTGTTCTACCCTCAGGTGCCTTGGAGAATAGCTTGACTCCCTCTTCTTTGGGGCAGCCCCCGAGATATTGGAACACTGCTATCATGTCTCCCCTGGTCCTTCTTTCTATTAAACTAGACATGCCCAGTTCCTGCAACCGTTCTTCATATGTTTTAGCCTCCAGTCCCCTAATCCTCTTTGTTGCTCTTCTCTGCACTGTTTCTAGAGTCTCTGCATCTTTTCTACATCGTGGTGACCAAAACTGGATGCAAATATTCCAAGTGTGGCTTTTACCAAGGCCGTATAAAGTGGTATTAACCCTTCACGTGACCTTGATTCTATGCCTCTGTTGATGCAGCCTAGAACTGTGTTGGCTTTTTTGGCAGCTGCTGCCCACGGCTGGCTCCTATTTAAATGGTTGTCTACTAGGCCTCCAAGATCCCCCTCACAGTTATTACTGTTGATCAAGGTACCACCTATACTGTACCTGTGCATTTCGTTTTTCTTGCCTGAATGTAGAACCTGACTCTTATCAACTCTTCCGTTCCCCACCATCCAGTCAGAGCTGAAGAAGCTTCTTGGATGAGAAGCAAAATGTGTTCAATAAAAAAAAAAAACAGAAAGTCCAGTTGCCTCTTGAAAAAAAGAAGCCCCTTTGGGACAACTGTGTACCTGGATGGATTATATCTGCAGGAGTAAAATACACGGTTCATGACAAAACTTGCAGAGCTCACTGGCATAAACTAAAATCTAGGATCAAGTAAACTGCTATGAAAACCTAAACAGTAGCAATAGCGATATAGCAGTAGACTTATATACCGCTTCATAGGGCTTTCAGGCCTCTCTAAGCGGTTTACAGAGAGTCAGCATATTGCCCCCAACAACAATCTGGGTCCTCATTTTACCCACCTCGGAAGGATGGAAGGCTGAGTCAACCCTGAGCCGGTGGGATTTGAACCGCTGAACTGCTGATCTAGCAGTAGCCTGCAGTACTGCATTTAACCACTGCGCCACCTTGGCTCTTGAGTTCCAGTAAATAAACTGGAACTCAAGTCTTCATGATACAAGGATCAAGTTTTCGTCTTTGGTATACTATAAATGACTTGGTGATCTCACTGTTTCTCTTTCAATCTTTCCTTCGTGTAGCTTTTTCCTTGCATGTAAAGTTGTGACCTCTTCATACAGCAGCAGAGCTGATAAGCACAAATAAATGCAATTATACCTGTGCATGGCAAGCACACTTATCCTTTTGAAATGATTGGAATATCCCTAGACCATTTTTTCCCACCTTAATCTTGTCAGGTTTTGGGGGCAGAGTGATAAGAGAGTCTTATTTCCCTTCTCTTCTGTGCAATATCATAATCTCTCAGCTAATCCTGTTCATTCTTTAAATCTGATGCGTGTCCCGAATTGCTCTCTTTTCCTTCAAGGGCCAAAATGTCTTTTATAAACATCTGCTGATTCCCCCCCCCCCCCCGCCGACATTCGATATTAACTGGATATTCAAATTAAATATGGCCCCTCATCTCAGATATATATGACTCTGGGAGGCTTATGGACAGCTTAAACAATGTTTAAAACTCATCTTCATATTATTATAAAACTATTCCTCATATTATTCCAGTTCTTAAACGACGTTGATCTTTCTATTTGATTTTTTTTATTTACCGTATTTTTCAGAGTATAAGACACACTTCCTCCCCCCCCCAAAAAAGAGGCTGAAAATGTGGGTGCGTCTTATGCTTTTTCTAAACTTTTTTTCATCCCTAATGAGGCACTAACGAGTGAATCATCTTCCCTGCTTTGCCTGCTTTTCTCAATACTGCTCCCTCCTACGATCAGCTGTGCTTTAGATGCTGTTTTCTAACCCCAACCAGGGGATAAATAGCATCTGTTTGTGCGCGCAAAGCCAGCAAACTTACGTCCTGAAGCTGACCAGATTAAAGATGCTCACCGGATGAGTATCTGGTAGCCAGAATTATTATTTTTTCCTATTTTCCTCCCTCAAAAACGAAGGTGTGTCTTATACTACGGTCCGTTTTATACTCTGAAAAATACAGTAATTATACTGTTAAGTTTATAGCTACCAAGGCTTTATTCTACATTTTTTGGGGGGGGGCTCTAAACACGGTGTTTGTTGTTAGTAGCCAATGGGACTTTCCAAAGGACTTTCCTACAAGCAAAACCAAAGCAAATCAGAGGTCTCTCTTTTTTCAACTAACCATGTACACTTCAACTGGACTACTGCAATGCGCTCTACATGGGGCAGCCCTTGAAGAGTATTCGGAGACTTCAACTCGTCCAGAACGCAGCCGCATGAGCAATTGTGGGTGCACCTCGGTTCACCCACGTTACACCTATCCTCCGCGAGCTGCACTGGTTACCGATCAGTCTCTGGATACGCTTCAAGGTGCTAGTCGTCACTTATAAAGCCCTTCATGGTATTGGATCTGGGTACTTGAGAGACCGCCTGCTGCCAATTACCTCCCAAAGACCCATTAGATCTCACAGGGTCGGCCTCCTCCGGGTTCCGTCTACCAGCCAATGCCACCTGGCTACTACCCGGGGGAGGGCCTTCTCTGTGGCAGCTCCGGCCCTTTGGAACGAACTCCCCACAGGGATTCGGACCCTCACCTCTCTCCAGGCCTTCCGAAAAGCCGTCAAAACCTGGCTTTGCCGGCAGGCCTGGGGGTGATGAGTTCCCTCCCCTCTCGACTTGTATGGTTGTGCAACTGTTGTCTACTTTTATTATTTGTATTTTGTCTTTTATGTTTCCCCTTTTTTTCCCCTTTGAATTGTTCACCCCCTTGAGTCCTCCCGGAGAAGGGCGGCATACAAATAATAAAATTCTATTCTATTCTATTCTATTCAACCAACTGCCCACTGAAAAGGTTTTGAGCAATAGTAGATGACACAAATGAACTGTTAGCAAAACATATGAATTAAATATGAATTCTGGTACGTTCTGGAGGGAGATAATTTCCCTGAGAATGAGATCCAGGATGGATAAATCCAAAAGCTTGGAAGGCTAAACTTCTGGTCCTGGTAAATGACCCAGATTGGATCCATCGAGTATGAAAGAATATGAAGTTTTTGGAGAAATTAATCAAACTGAAGGACATATAATTGAAATAGCCACATATATTGATTCAATTATCCTTACCTCTGGTTTTTTTTCCCATGTCTGTTTTCACGAACTCCTTATAGCTAAATCTGTTATTTGCAAAGTATTGAGAGCTAAATATATATTTCTTAAATGAGCCGCAGTGGCTCAGTGGTTAGAATGCAGCATGGCAGGCTAACTCTGCCCACTGCCAGCAGTTCAAGTCTCACCGGCTCAAGATCGACTCAGCCTTCCGTCCTTCCAAGGTCTGTAAAATGAGGACCAAGATTGTTGGGGGGGGGGACAAGGGGCTGACTCTGTAATCCACTTAGAGAGGGCTGTGAGCATTGGGAAGCGGTATATAAGTCTAAGTGCTGTTGTTATAATTCCCTATCCTTCCCTCCCCACCATAAACCCAGGTCTAAGAGCACAATTATAGGATAAATTGAAAGTTAAGATTAATTTATCCACTACTAAAACAACAACAAAGCACAAGGTTCATTCCGTAAGAGGACGGGGCACTCCCACCAACAACCGAGAAAAGATTTCAGCAAGGAGGAGGCCTCATTGGCCCTCAAAGTTCAAAGCTCCTTCCACTTGAATCTCCTCAGAGGCAGCCGTAATGATGTCCCCTTCATCTGCTCATTTGCCTTTTCAGCCTCAATCCCCGGGTCATCAAAGGGGCTGCTCCCTGCCCTGCAAACTCTACTTTAATTACCCTTTTTGCTTCTACTTTCTGAGCTCTCGTCTGTCTGCCGGGGGCCGGGAAGCAAACCCATTGCTCCCTTTTTCAATGCATGAAAAGCAAATCCAAGAGATAAATGATCTATTTGCATTGCCAAAGGAAATGCCATTTCATAGGCTTACATTTCCCTCCACTAAAATGAAAAGTACAGCATAAATTATCTGATTTGGAAAAATCTGAGGAGTGGGGAGATGGGACATTTTTATTCCAGAACAAAGCAGGCCATCTTTTGCCCAGAAAACTCCATGGACAGAACTTTTCATGAAAAAGATTTTAATTTTTAAATTAATTTTATTGATTATATTCTTTATGCATACAAATATTCATGCAGCACATTTTCCCCCCAAAAAACATTGCTATCCATTTCAGCAGCAGAACCTTCGTCCACTAAAAAATTTCTTCCTTAAAATTTGCAGCCCTAATTGCTGTGCATCCCCAATACAGTTGAAATTTAAAAACGTGAATGTGTAAATAGAACTTTAAAACTTTTAACGTTAACCACAGGGGCTGAATTGTAAAACATTTGAAAAATATATATTCAAAAGCTCTTAAATTTTGCTTTCCTGCCTTAAAATGGCTTTGAGTAGAATGTTGGGTAAGTAGTAAGCATCTTGAACAGAGAGACTCAAAACTGACCAGTTCAGAAATTCCAGCTTTATTCAACTCTACACTATATTGGTACGTATTTCTGAAAAGATATTGATATCTTCTAGGTATTTTTTTAATGCATTTATTTAAATATTTCTAGATATTTATTCATGGTTATAGCAATAGCAATAGCAGTTAGACTTATATACCGCTTCATAGGGCTTCCAGCCCTCTCTAAGCGGTTTACAGAGTCAGCATATCGCCCCCAACACCAATCCGGGTCCTCATTTTACCCACCTCGGAAGGATGGAAGGCTGAGTCAACCCTGAGCCGGTGAGATTTGAACAGCCGAACTGCTGAACTGCAGTCAGCTCAAGTAGCCTGCAGTGCTGCATTTAAGCACTGCGCCACCTCGGCTCGGTTATAGGTAGCCTTCTCTTCGTAGCCTTTCATTCATAGCAATGGTTTGAAGCTGTGCACATTGCTGAAAAATGGGCCTTAGCAGTGGTGGGTTCGTACCGGTTCGGACTGGTTTGGCAGCCCGGGTCGCTGTAACCGGCTGCAACCCAGGCCTGCCACGCCCCTGAACCGGTTCTCCTACGGCAGCGCCATCTTGATTTTTGGTTCTGCGCATCTCCAGAACAATTTTCATTGCAGATTTTTTTTCATTTTCTACCGGTTTGCGCACGCGCAGACCTATTTATGAGGAAATGTGCACATGCACGGAGCAAATTTTTTGCACGCACCAAACCGGCGGTAATTCTGGGAACAACCCTCCCCTGGGCCTTCGGGGTTTGTCCTTGTCTTTAAAATGGGGGTAGCATCCCTGCGAACTTTACTACGGACCAAGCAAGCGAGGAAGGAGAGGTTTATGCATGCCAAGGGTCCTTCGGTGCTCTCTCTTTAATGTCTCTGTGCGCAACAACAGCGTGACAGAATGATTTGTGGGTGTATGTGTCAATAAGGAATCAATTAAGGCATTGCCTCATCTGACAAGCGATTAACGTTAATCGGTGCTTATTAATTCAATTGGTACTAATTGGCTTTTCTCACTAGCTCTGCCCTTTATTTATTTTTTTGAATGAGGCCTCTGGCAAGAGACACATTTGTGTTCACACATGAATAGACGCGCAACAATATATAGGACTGTGTTTCTCAACCTTGGCTACTTGAAGATGTCTGGACTTCAACTCCCAGAATTCCCCAGCCAGCATTCGCTGGCTGGGGAATTCTGGGAGTTGAAGTCCAGACATCTTCAAGTTGCCAAGGTTGAGAAACACTGCTATAGGATACATACATACATACATACATACATACATACATACATACACACATACACACATACACACATATACACATATACACATATACACATATACACATATACATATATATATATTTGAATTCTACTCTATTCTATTCTTTTCTATTCTAAATGAACTGCTGTAAATAAAAAACCTACCTGCGTTGCTTATGATATTTTCTACATTTCTACATCCCCACCTTCTATCACTGTAATCAGAGATAAGGGACAATATTAGTTGGGATTACTTGTGAAGAGATGTTAGAACAATAATATTTCTAAATACTAGAAGTGGTTCAGTGCAATTCCCAAGGACTCCCTGTACGGAAAGCAGTAATTAGAATCTGACAACTGGTGTTTTTCCTGCTGGAAGACTGCAGCACATTTTAATAAACAAAATTAAATTATTAATGGGGATTTTCACCACTACTTTTTAAGAGCAATTATTACATTCACACAAATGTAGAAGGCAGCCTGGGTCACTGCCAGAGGATTAGTCACTGGCATATTTTTCTGCCCTTTATAAAAGTTCCCCACTCGCGTCTCATATCACTGCACACCAATGCACAGTCACAATTGTGCTATTCTTTTTTGGCGCTGAAAGAAATACACTGAGTGTACACCATAATCTCCTGGAATCTTTTGATACTACAGATTGCAATAGAAAAGGCCATGCAAGGATCACTCAACCACGTAATAAGTCTTCCCAGGAAATCTCATGAGTGATAAAGATAATAGAAAGAATCTTCCAAAAGTTTGACTGGGGACACAGCTACCATAACAAGGCTGGGCCAGTTAAAATACTCTGCCTCTAGGAAGGACACTTGGGGTCCCTCTGCAAAATACAGACCCACCCACAATAGAGTCACATACCTTTTCTCCCCATATTTATTTCAGTATTGGTGAAAATCTATCTATATAAATGGCTGTGTGTGTATATCTATGTTCCAGCATAACTCTGGAACGCCTCAAGCAATTTCAACCAAACTTGGTACATAGATGACTTACTCTCTGGAAACAAACACTGTGGGGGTGAGACACCCCTAACACCCCTCGGGGGAGGGTGTCATGTGTGTGTGTGTTCCAGCATAACTCTGAAATACCTGGGCCGCTGAAATGAAAAGGACTGAATTATATCTATAGTGTCAAGACACAGTACTTTTGATTTTCGATTCAAGTTCTGTTAAGATACAGCCTGTTGTGCCTTAAAATGGCTTCTACTGTACAGCACAGTGGTGTTGCCATGGTAACGGCTTCACAATACTCCACAAGGGGGCTCCCTGTAATACAGGATTGGGATAAATACATACTTGGGCTACGCTGTGTTATCAGCTAGTAACATATTAAAATCCAGAAGAAAATGGATGTGTCAAACTCTGAAATTTCATAATATCTCATCCGCCGACCGTAGAAACATGTTTGCTAGGTGCAGGAATTCCTTATTAAAAGGAAACATGTAAAAAGACGTTTTTTGAAAAGTTCTTGGACGTCTCTGAGCTTGTTGGTTGCTCTGCAGATGCTTCATTGCCCATCTTGGTAACGTCATCAGTGCAAGTTAGTGATGTTGATGTCACCTAATTGGACAATGAAACATCTGCAAGCAAGCAACCAAGATCAGAGGATACCAAAAACTCCACAGTTCAATTCCAAGCTCCAGATATTGTCTTCTACTGGTTGTCCATTAGGCTTCATATAACTGAATCTCTACTGTGGACTGAAAGAGATCGTTTGCCACTTTTCTTGTGGGTGAATTATATTTTCTGCATTTATATCCCCCCCTGACTGAAAGGAGGAGGAGGAGGAGGAAGAGGAAGAGGTAGAGAAGGAGGGGGAGGGTGGAGAGGATGAAGAAGAAGAGGAGGAGGAAGAGGAGGAGGAGGTGGAGGAGGAGGAGGAGGAGGAAGGAGGAGGAGGAGGAGGAGGAGGAGGAGGAGAAGAAGAAGAAGAAGAAGAAGAAGAAGAAGAAGAAGAAGAAGAAGAAGAAGAAGAAGAAGAAGAAGAAGAAGAAGAAGAAGAAGAAATGGTTATGATCTTAGGGGGAAAGGAAAACAGACTTTATTTGGTATAAATTTGATATAAAAAAAAGTTTTACTATCCATATAGCGCAATTGAAGCAATGAATCCATCTCCAAATGGCTCTTCTCAAGAAATCCAGAGAATATACCCGGCCATTTTAGTTTGGAGATCTGAGATCACAATAAAAACAGAAATTGGAAGCCGGAAGGAAGCAAGAGCCGTGATCTGGATACTTTAAAAATGATCAAATCTCTCTTTTGGCTTTCAGAATGAACCCAAATAGCCATCAATAACTTTTTCTAGAGGGATGCAGTAGCTCAGTGGCTAAGACGCTGACTTGTCGATCAGAAAGGTCGGCAGTTCGGCGGTTCGAATCCCTAGCGCGGCGTAACAGAGTGAGCTCCCGATACTTGTCCCAGCTTCTGCCATCCTAGTAGTTTGAAAGCAGGTAAAAAATGCAAATAGAAAAATAGGAACCACCTTTGGTGGGAAGGTAACAGTGTTCCATGCGCCTTCAGTTTTGAGTCATGCCGGCCACATGACCACGGAGACGTCTTCGGACAGTGCTGGCTCTTTGGCTTAGAAACGGAGATGAGCACCGCCCCCTAGAGTCGGGAACGACTAGCACAGAAGTGCAAGAGGAACCTTTACCTTTAACTTGTTCTAGGAATGATAAACCTATACTGGACAGGACGGTAGTGAAATATTATAATTTTCAGCAAGATAAATCTCTTAGAAGAGGGATGATCTGTATCTCATTTATATGGTAATTTTCAAAAGCAAATCTTTTCCCCTTTGTTTTTATTTTTATAAGCTAAGTGAAGTTTATGATTTTTCTGTTAGCAATTGTTCTTTTTTATCCTGCAGTTTATAATATTCCCTAAAGAAATATTCTGCCACATAGACACAATCCTTCTGCCTTCTTGAAAATAATTCCAATAACTCCAAAGAAATATCAAAAAGGACATAAAGGAAGGAATATTTGTGCTTCTTATGCCGGAAATTACACAGATGGCAACTAATCATCCTCTGTCCTCTTCTCCCTCTGTGTAATGTTTCCATTTCAAAGAAGAAATGAAGGCAGAAATAGAAAGGGGGACCTGGATAAGAATCCCTGCCATATACTGTATATTCAGGGCAAAATCCCCTCAGCCGTAACCCTTTGTGACAGATCTAAATGCCGGAAGCTGAATTTCCTCCATAAACATTGGGAAATGCGTCATCTCCTCGTAAGAAATTGAGATTTCAATTTTAGGGTCTGTAAAGTTGTATAGCTGGTTCCCCTTTCATTTTTGCTTTCATTGAATCATGATTAACCAACAATATCAGGTAACTTACATTAACATAAGTCCAAAATGCGTATAAAGGGAAAAAATGGAGAAAATTTTAAAAAAATACTGTTATAATGTAAATAAAGGTATCATACATGTACAAAGGTACCATATATGTAAAGTATACCATATTATCTAGGGACGCAGTGGCTCAGTGGCTAAGACGCTGACTTGTCCATCAGAAAGGTCAGCAGCAGTTCTGTGGTTCAAATCCCTAGGGCCGCGTAACGGAGTGAGCTCCCGTTACTTGTCCCAGCTTCTGCCAACCTAGCCATGTTGCATAATTATTATTTTGGCTGCTAAAATTAAATAGATCATAAATTCTTTATTTGTAAACTTTAAGTTTTGTCCTGTAAATAAATGAGGTTAAGTCTTGAGTCTGGAGAACATTCAATTCTTTGTCTAATGACGTTACTTATTTCCCCAAAACTTTTATGCCCAAAAGGCATATTTGTTCATCACATGATCACTACAAATGAAAAAAAACACTTTTTTTGACAACCTCTCCAACAGTTGGAAGAATAATTTTGTTATCTGTGTGTGCCAATTTAACAGAAGTCAACCGTGAGCAAAGGATGATCTTCCATAATGGATCCCCGCCATCCAAGATCCAAAGCTTCTTTTAAATCATACGGTGGGCTTCCTGTTTCTAGTTACAATAATAATCCCGGCATTTTTGAAAAGTTTTAAAAGAACTTTTGGGTTGTTTTAAACAATGAAGAATTAAATTCTCCTGAAGCTCTAATATTTCTATGGCCCAAAAGATATTTGAGTTGATACCCAAAGAGCCACGGTAATTTTCTGATTGTTATTGCGACTATAAAAATCTCTCTCTTTCTCTCTCTTTGGTCTGTAAAAGGCTAGGCTTGCTAATCTCAAAATGGGTTGTTGCTAATGGCTTTGACAATCTTCAAATTACTGTAAAGCAAGTTCAGTTCTTCACAAAGAATGTGGTTAACCAGGTTTTTCCAAGTCAGGGTGACAGCTGGAGGGTTTGGGATGCAGAGAGCAAATTTATCACCATGTCAATCATCTTCTGGACAAAGAATAGAATCCCGGCCTAATGATACATTTCAGAGCTATTTTATTGTCTTAGTAACCATCTTGGGCTGCTCTTAAGGCAACCGTCCCTATTGAAGCAGTCTGCATCATTACAGACATAATGCATTTCTGCAAAAAGGATAGTATGAAATGGTTCTTTGCAGCTGAAAAGGGGGGGTGGGGGGATTGAACAATCTCCAGAAAAAAATGACAAGGAAGTTTTTTTTTTAGTGGTGATCGTGCTTTTAACAATGAGATGAGAACATTTAGTCTATTTCTCTCTAAAGCTGCAAACAGTGGAAGGCAGTCTTTACAAGCACAGACGGAACTAAGTTTAGCTGTGATTTTGCTTTGAATCAATGTGGAGTTTTCTTTACCAAAAAAATAAGTTATTTTCAGTTCAAACCCCCATTTCTCTGCTTGGGTCTCTCTCCTTCCACCCTTAAAAATGCAAGGATTCAACTTGGATTTTATTGCTAGAGCCCAGATTCAGCAGACATCTAAAATATTAAAATTCTAGCAATCTCCAAACCTGAGGTGACTGAATGAGACAGCTGATTGAAAATAACTTCCTTTCTTAATGTATATTCTAATTTTACCAGGTGCATCATGTTTGAATTACCTTTAAAATGCCTCAAAAGGACACCAACTAGCATTTGTGAACAGGAAACCTGGTTTAAACTGACAGTGTAATCTTTCTTATTGTGTTTGACTCAGAGCTTCTTCCACGATTAGAAATCTCATGTATCCTTATGATTTATTTCACTTCACGGGAAGATTCACCTGCCTGCGTCCATTTACTTTCAGCTCCTTTTATTTAAATACCTAAAATGTGTTACTGACACAGTGACATCCCTGGAAACTAGGAAGAATAACTACAAAACCATAATTATATTTTCTTGACGACTGTCATATCTGAATGAAACTGAACCAATGGACTTGAACTCTTTTCCGTATCTTTTATCCAGCTTCATTTTAGCATTAATAGAGCAAACATTAAACAATATTTCTTTCATGACACTGCTGTGGCTTTTTCCCAACTGGTTTCTGTTTTTGCTTTCAGAACCTTCTTTGGTAGCTGCAGATGTTTGCAGCTGGAATGTATTTCATCTTGAATCTAAGCAACCTTGTCTCGATTTTGAAGCATCTGTAGAGGAATTTAGCTCTGGCCATTAGGAGGAGGAGGGGGGAGAGGGGGGAAAAATAAAATAAAACAATTCCCAAGTCCTGGGAAAGTAGAAATTATGAAAAATAAGACACAGCAGCCACGCCTTCATCTTGATGTCCTTAAAAAGAAGCATTAAAGATTTTGGAAAGGATTTTAGATATGGTTCATATAATAATAAATAAAGTTTCTTGGAAACCCAGCAGTCTCTGTTTCCTGACAGGTCTATTTCACCATTCTGACCTTGAGAGGTGATAGAATAGAATAGAATAGAATAGAATAGAATAGAATAGAATAGAATAGAATAGAATAATCAAGTTGGACGCGGCCCCAGGGATTCAAACCGCTGAATCTCCTACAGATCCCAATATTTTCCCAAATCTTAAGGAAAGCTTTTTTGATGACACATTGAAAGAAGGGCAGGTTTTTTAAAAGGGCAAGATGTGTTTTGCACCAATTGTCCTAATGTAAATGAAAACACAGGTAGTAAATAATGGAATTGTGAACGAAAATGCATGTTGAGATAAATTCCTGCTTAAATTATATAAGAATCAGGGCCTGGTTTATTTTTCAAGGTAAAAAGTATAAGGACCGGAACATAACAAAGGGCATGTCACTCAGGGTTGACTCAGCCTTCCATCCTTCCGAGGTGGGTAAAATGAGGACCCAGATTGTTGGGGGCAATATGCTGACTCTCTGTAAACCGCTTAGAGAGGCCTGAAAGGCCTATGAAGCGGTATATAAGTCTACTGCTATTGCTATATTGCTATATGTCCCATTTGCTGCCAGGTGAATTGTATGCAGAATGTGGTAAAAAAGTTCTGAAGATCTTGGCTATTTTGGAATTATTTTGGGATTTCTTTTGGAATTATTTGGAGATTATTGGAAAATATTGGAATTATTTTCTAAATCAACCTACCAAATCATTACATTGTTAAGGAAAATGGAAATTAGTACCAAAAAGTGGTAATTTGAAAAACTTTGGATGTCTGTGCAGGAATCGGCAACCTAAGTATCTCAAAATCAAAAGCTTTAAGAAATTATTCACAAGATAGTTAAGCCTCTTATAGCGATGTCCAAAGGGTTTCAGATTCTATCAAATTAGATGTTCAAAAGTATAGAGAAACACGAAATGGAAAAAAAAACTGGAATGTCTGATTCACTGCATAAACTTAACTGTAAACTCATTTTGGCAACTATTTCTCCTGATTTAAAATTATAATTAATTCAACAGCCTTCAGGAGCCTGGAAGGAAGAAATTGGATCTGCAAAAGACCCACCGGAGGGTCATTCTATAGTAGAGGGGTTGACTGTAGCATTTTTCTTCTATTGGAGGTGCTGAGGGTGTACCAGCCATTATTAAAATCTGCCATATGGCCTCAATGTATGTTTATAAAAACATTCACTTTTTGCAAGAAATTCAATCTACATTTTCTCAAAGCTAAATTTTTGGTTTCAAGGTGATTTCTCAAATACACGCCTGTGTTTAGGAATAGGGGCCTCTCTGGAAATACAGCCTCAAATGTACGGTTTCAATTTTTTTAATTCACAATCTGCATTATAGCTATCCATCTCATTTGATTTTTCAAGACATTTGACTCTCAATTAGGGAGACAAAAATCCAGGAGCCACTTCCAAGCGAATTTTTGATAAAACTGGGCAAAAGCAGAAATTAAAGAAATGTGGATTTATACAGATAATCAAAAAGCTTTGGGAATAACTTCTAGATTTTGTAGATTGAGAATGTGTGGGAAGCTTCTATTCCCACAAGGTATGCAAAAAGGGAAAGGTTCCCCTCGCACATATGCGCTAGTCGTTCCTGACTCTAGGGGGCGATGGTGATCATCTCCGTTTCAAAGCTGAAGAGCCAGCGCTGTCCAAAGACGTCTCCGTGGTTGTATGGCCGGCATGACTCAACGCCAAAGGCGCACGGAACACTTTTACTTTCCCACCAAAGGTGGTTCCTATTTTTCTACTTGCATTTTTTATGTGCTTTCGAACTGCTAGGTTGGCAGAAGCTGGGACAAGGAAGGGGAGCTCACTCCGTTACGCGGCGCTAGGGATTCAAACCGCTGAACTGCCAACCTTTCTGATCGACAAGCTCAGCATCTTAGCCCCTGAGCCAGCGCATCCCTTAATAAGGTATATACTTACTTACTTGCTTACCTATTACATCCCACCTCTGTTATTTTTACTTCTGCCTTCTCCTACTTTTCCACAACTCCGTGAGGTGAGTTGGGGTGAGAAAGAGGGACTGGCCCAAAGTCATCCAGTCGGCTTTCATGGCTAACGTGGGACTAGAACTTGTTATGCCAAAAGTAAATCGAGCCAAATAAAATCCACACCGGTCGGATAGATCTGCCCTTGTAGATTTGGAGAACGCCATACGATGTCCCCGTGGTTGCACTGCCAACTGACTGACGGTATTTATCAACTGTCCCAATCCATACGGCCTTGGGGTGGCAGGCAGCAGCTTCCTGGCAGGGGGAATCATTAAATCGATGAAATTCCAGACTTCTGGCTGCCCCATTAATGAAGGTTTTGATAAATGGATTGGAGAACCATCTAATCGAGATGGTCTCCTGTTTGAGCAGAGGGCTGGCTGGGAAAACTTCCAAGGTCCCTTCCCAATCCTGGGAAGTCTATCGTCTATACAATTAAAGTAATAATAACCCAGCCTGAAGAGGAACTCAGAAGGAAAAGTGCAGACCAAAAGTTCAGTGGAACAGTGTGGCTTTGATTTCCTGCACGGCTGCCCGCATCTCTCTGTCCAGCGCAGGGAGTTCCGTAAGATGGAAGCACTCTCCAAGAAGGCCTGTCACTGGGTCGATATCCCACGATTCTCACGAGGGGTCAACTCTCTTTGGGTTCCCCAAGGTGAGGAACTGTGGCCTGATATAACCTGATGAAGCACAGAGAGGAACCTGCCCGGCGGCTGTGTGGAGAGGGTTTCCTCTTTTAAATTCTTGGGAGTGCTTATTAGTCAAGATCTCACCTGGAAAAACCACACGTTCCTGGTGATTGGAAAGGCCCAACGGAGACTTCATTTCCTTAGTGTCTTGCGGAAAAATCTGGTGGAACAACGGCCGATGACCTCTTTCAATCGGTCCACCATAGAAAGTGTCCTCACATACTGTATTACAGCAGGATATGCTGGTTTAACAGCTGCAGACAAGAAAGCACTACAGAGAGTGATCAATTCGGCACAAGTAACCATTGGTTGCCCTCTGACACCACTGGATGACATCACCAGGTCTCTCTGCTTTAGCAGAGTAAGGAAGACGCTCAGAGATGATTCACACCCTGGTCACTGTCCCTCTGCACTTCTACCATCGGGCATGGTAGGCGTCAAAGTACAGCCAGCTGAACAAATTGGTTTAAAGATAGTCTCTATCCTTGGGCTGTCAGACTCTTAAACACAACCACAATCACTCCATGCACACACGGAAACGTATGACCACTTTTTTTTCTTTTTCGTTCTTTTTTCTAATTACTTGCATAGGGATTATTCTTTATGCTATTTATGTTGTTTGTATGTATCATGGATTGCACCAGTGAGGCTAAAACAATTTCATTGTATTTATTTTGTACAATGACAATAAAGGCTATACTGTACTGTACTACGCTACGCTATTACTATTACTATTACTATTACTATTACTATTACTACTATTACTACTATTACTACTACTACTACTACTACTACTACTACTATTACTACATTACACTATGCTACACTATGCTACACTATACTATATGATGCACACTGAAGGGGTTTCAAGGTACTCTGAAGGGATGAGCTGACCTCAGAACTGGCACGGTACCCCTTCCTCAGAAGTGATTTCTTCCTGGTTCAAGTAACTGTTGGGAATGCTTATATGTACTAATTTTGTCACTGGTTGGGGTTTGGTTAGTTGGAAGTTTCTGAACTTTGCTACAGAACTGAGAGAGAACGCAGAGCGTAAGAGTTTAAGAGTGAGTTTAAGAGTTTATTGGTTTTGTATGCCGCCCACTCCCGAAGGACTCCGGGCGGCTTACAATAAAAGGGGAAGGGGAATAAATAAGACAATACAAAATTTAAAATACAACAACATTCACAATTTAAAGTGGGGCTGGATACTTCAACAGCCCCAGGCCTGCTGGAACAGCCAGGACTTAGTAGCTTTACGGAAGGCTGGGAGGGTAGTAAGGGTCCGGATCTCCATGGGGAGCTCGTTCCAGAGGGCCGGAGCTGCAACAGAGAAGCCCCCCACCCGGGGGGTCGCCAGCCGGCATTGGCTGGCAGATGGAATCCGGAGGAGGCCTAGTCTGTGCGATCGAATCGGTCTAAAGGTTTGATGGAATTAGTTTGATGTTTTTTCCTTTCCTTTTTGGTGAATTTGATTGGGGGAGGAGGGGAACATGCCCAGGAAGACTTGCGTCTGAAAGCTGGGAGGAGCTACCAGAGGAGGCGTGCCATTGAAGTTTGCAGACTCAGTCCGATCGGATAACAGACATCCATTCCTGGATGCTCCCTCCACCAACAATGGAGAACCAGGCACTTTTTAAAAAGGCAGTAATAAAGTTTAAGAAACTGGGCATAAGAGTCTGTGTGTCTAAAAGACCAACATTCCTCCTGGTCTCTTCTTTTCAGCTTCCGCTTCTGTTAAAACCGATTCCGCATCAGTGTTACCGGTAATCAAGGAAGAATTTCCCACCAGATTGTCTTATCTTGAATGGAAGTCTTCCAAAACTCGCACGCTGCTCACCTTTATTCTAAGCACATACACACTCCTGCTCTTAATTACCGTGATATCATCTTTCTAAAGTTAATCATGAAAGTTATTTTTTAAAGGCATCCAGCGCACTGGGTGTGGTGTTGGGTTTAATTGGACAGACATGCAAATTTCATGCCCGTGTTTAAAGGGTCAATTGCTCAGGGCACCCAAAACAGCCACTCCATTCTCGGGAGCAAAATACCGCGAGTTGGAGAGGCAGGTGAAACTGATTGAAAAAAAGGGAAAAAAGATGGTTTCCAAGCAACCTTGTTGAATTAAGCTGCTTCAACCAGCTTAAAGAATAGCTAAAACCAACACTGGCAATATATTCTCCGTTAAAAGAAACCCTCCACCACCAACGGCCGCAGATCTGGACTTTGTAAAAATGGATCAGAAATGAAAGCCAAACAAATCAAGAGATTTCCTGATTTTACCATATTATTTTATTCTCCTGTTCCAGAAACACAGTCTAATTGTCTGATATTAAACAGAGACTTATGTTGGCGTAGTCTTCATTTGCTAAATAAGACCTGCTTCTCCAAACTTAGATTGCAACACAAAAAAACCCTCACAAATGGGTTTGTAATGATTACTAACGACTTACACCAAGCATTAAAAGGGAGGGAAATAAATTCACTGGTTAAATAATAAATGACTATTTTAGTTTAAGTAGAAGATCCACCTGATTTGCTTAATGCTCTTTCAGGAGAATGAAGTGGCTGCCACTTCATAAAAGATCAAAGATATATTACTAGTTCCGCCTAATTAGTTACAGCACGATTAATATACCTTGAAGTTCGTAGCATAAACAATGCCACATGTACTATAAGACAAAGCTTAGGCGGAGTATATGGATCCTGTGCTTTTTTCTTCTGTCTTGGGAGCATAAAAGCATTTTTCAGAAGCCTTCTTGGTGCTAGATTAAAGTCTGCGCTATTTTTATTTTCCTGCTTTTAGTTTGTTTGTTTTTACTTTTTGGTCATTTTGTTTTTATGTTCACTTATTCAATTTTTATCATTGTTTATCGTAATTGCAGAATAAATATTTTAAAAGCACTTTGTTTGTTGAGACTAAAATTTCAGAAGTACTGATTCCTTTTTGATGTCTGTCAAATATTAGAAAATGAAACAGCAATGTCCTTGCCTAATTTTGTTTTGTCTTTGTTTAAAAAAAAAATTCCTTTGGACTTTGTATTTTAATCTTTTGAACAAAATAAAAATTAAAAGGCAAATGTTATTATTATATTAAGTGAACTAAAGGCTGCCTTACTTTCTATTTTCATTGTTCCTGCAAATCTAATTTTGTAGTAAATATACATGTTACAGAACTTCAAAAATATTATTAAGATCTGCAAGAATGAAATATTATCTTGGCTTGAATAGCAAATACTGAAATTGTGAAGTTTTAAGCTTTTAAAACTTACAAAGTTTCACTTTTCCTTTTAAACAGCCAATTTCCTGAAACCATTTCAAATCAAATCTTCTCAAGTAAGTTAAAATAAAAGATTAGACAGGTGATGGAAGCAAAAGAATAATCAAAGACAAAAATAACTCTCTAAGACACAAATTTACAGCACTCAATTACTGAGTACTAAAAGTAATCTAGAGATAATACAGGCAATTTCAGACAAGAGGTAAAACTTTCTCTTCTAGTTGATATGTCTCAGACTGGTTTTAAGTCCATCCAGAGGAAATGTATTACTTTCAAGACTTGTATAGCGTGATAAACGCCTTAACTATTGGCATATAGCTTCCGAACAGCTCAAACGTGGAAATGTTCCTCCATATGACGAAAACCCCTTTTAAAGTCAAAATCCACCTGGATACGTGCCACTTATTTATTTGTAACATTTAATGGCCGCCCATCTCACCCCAGAGTAACTCTTTGACTGATTTCACATTTTTAATCTCTGCCAACGAATCCTATGATTTGACCTCCCTCCAACTAAGTGAAAATGAGAGTTCTCGTCCAAAAACCTGAAAAACTACTCATCTTATCGCCTTGGAGCAGATGGTGCTGACGCATAATTACATTAAGTCGACCTGTCTGATGAGTTTCTATAGTTTCTTCCCGTGTATTTGTGTGTGTGTGTAAAACTCTTTAGGCGGTTTGCACGCTTTGTTGGCGGGGGAAGGATGCCTGGGGGTCAAGCTGTGCTCGCTCAACCAAGAGGCTGTAGACAAGCTAAAATTAATGAGTTGAAAACCATGTAAAACATTTCATTTGAATAAGGGGGTTCAATAGCCTTGCTTGTGTTTATCCTGCCCTATTCATGAATCAATTCTCTGTATCCTTACAGGCAACAAATTCTACACCGACTTCTGAAAAGCCCACAAAGCTATTGATTTTTGTCCTGCGCCCCATCGTCACGTTAATCAGGTTGCCTCGGGACTCTCCAGCCAGGGATGGAAGCACTTTTAATCCTCCCAAGGTTTACTCAAATGTCACAGCCATCTGGAAGAGGGGAGAGAGGATCCCCGCCGAGCCCACTAACCACTGTTGTCTTTGGGTTCAAAATAGAACAGAAAGCAAACACCGCCGGCCCAAATGTTATATTTACCCCGTTTTCTATCGAAACGAAACAAGACCTTTTGGGGGTGGAAAAAGGAGGGAACAAGAGTGTGAGATCTCAAAGCTACTACGATTTCTTGGGGGGGGGGGGATTTCATTAATCTACATGATTAAAACCTATTCATCTCGTTCTTGTTTTTTAGGGCACAACCTGCCATTTTTTAAAAACAGGAGCTGTTTTCCAATGTCGAACAAACAAACAAAATAATAGCAGCCGGTTGAAAGCCTGACAGAACTCGTAAAAGTTTTAAAGTCTCTTTCAAAACTAACAAAAGGTGAAGCAGCCATCGTTTTTTCCCCGAATGGAGTTTGAGACGTCGCTGGGAAAGAGTTCCTCTCAAGTTGTTTGAGGGGCCTTGGCAGCCACTTGGAAACCCGACCTCTGAAGAATACAAGCCCCCTCATTACAGAACTGCTCTCCCCAAAAAATCAGAGGTTGTTTCCTATAGTCCCTGACCAGCAAGACTTTAGAAGTCAAAACATTGAAAATTAATTCCAGAAATGAATGTGTTACCACCAGACAATGGTGAGGGAAGGGCTTGTGCAAGGCGCCCTCAGCTCTCCCTTAGATCCTCACCGCAGGCGATACTTCAAAATTACCCTTTTCTATCAGTGTCTTCTAGAAAAACTCACGTATCCAACCATGGCAGGAGAGCCTCTTAATTCGGCTTCAATCTCTGAGGTATTTTTTTATTTTATTTCGAGTCCTGTGCTTGAGGGGGGGGGGGAAATGGAATCTAAGAAGGTTCAGAGGAAGCTTCTGGAAACAGCTGTTTGCCCTCTGAGTGGTCTGCCCTTCTGGTAATTAATTATGGTGCTTCTTTTAACCTATTCTTTGATTTTGATTTATGCTCCTAAAACGTGGCACTAAGCAAATCTTGCCTGTTGATATATCGGATTGTTTTATTTATTTATTTAGTTTGTCAAAAATGTACGCGATAACAGGCATAAGTATAAACATGGACATGATTGAAAGAAATGAATACAAATAAATGGGGACAGTAGGACAGGGACGGAAGGCACACTGGTTATGTGCTTATGCACCCCCCCTTTACGAACCTCTTAGGGAATGGGGTGAGGTCCACAGTAGACAATTTAAGGTTAAAGTTTTGGGGATTTGGGGATGTAACAACGGAGTCAGGTAGAGCATTCCAGGCGTTGACCACTCTTTTTGGTGAAGTCGTATTTTCTGCAATCAACTTTGGAGCGGTTTACCTTGAGTTTGTATCTATTATTTGCCCGTGTGTTATTGTGGTTGAAGCTGAAGAAGCCATCGGCAGGTAGGATGTTGTAGCAGACAATTTTGTGAACTACGCTTAGATCAGACTGTTTTGTCCTAGATTGTCGTGCCATTCTCATATACCTCACCTCTAGGCATAACGTGACCTAATTGGGAAAGTGTTCTGTGTCCTTAGATGACCACGTTATTTCTAGACTCCTAAATTAATGCTTGGTATACGTAACCAGGATGGTAACCAGTGCTGATATTCAGAACAGACCTCACGAATCATTGGCTATCAGCCTGCCTGTCATATTCTATCTACACCAACTACAATACCCACAATATTTTAAATCAGTGTTTCTCAACCTTGGCGACTTTAAGTCCTGTGGACTTCAACTCCCAGAATCCCCCAGCCAGCATAGCTGGCTGGGGGATTCTGGGAGTTGAAGTCCACAGAACTTAAAGTCGCCAAGGTTGAGAAACACTGTTTTAAATGATAGTCACATATAGGCTACAATACGGTAATCCAGACAAGATTTAACCAAGTTCAACTACTGTCAAGAAAGGTGCAACGATCTACTCTTAGCCAGTCTGGCCATCAATATCTTCAATGAAAAAAGATGATTAGAGGACTGGAGGCTAAAGCATACGATAGATGGTTGCAGGAACTGGGCCTGGCTAGTCTAGTGAAGAGAAGGACCAGAGGAGACAGGAGAACAGTCTTCCAGTATTTGAAGGGCTGCCACAGAGAGGAAGGGATCATGCTATTTCCCAAAGCCCCTGAAGGCCAGACAAGGAATAATGGATGGAAACTGACCAAGGAGAGATTCAACCTGGAAATAAGGAGGGGTTTTCTGACAGTGAAAACAATCAACCAATGGAACAGAAGTTGCCTTCAGAAGTTGTGGGAGCTTCATCCCTGGAAGCTTTCAAGAAGAGACTGGACTGCCATCTGTCAGAAACACTGTAGGGTCTCCTGCTTTTTGGGGGGGTGGACTAGGTGACCTACAAGGTCCCTTCCAACTCTGTTATTCTGTAATCTGTAATTTTTCACACAATATACTTCTACCCAGAACAAAAGCATTGAGCCTACATCTGAAACAAAACAGCTCTACTCATTCCATAATTGGAACATGTCATGCATTTTTCAAGGCAGACAAGAACCGTCCTGCACAAATTATTCTGAAGAAGCATTTTGTCGTCATAAGTTTCTTATTTACTACAAAAATTTTCTACAAGTCAATTACAATAACAGATAGTTAACAGAATTTTATTTCTGTTGTCATTGCACCTGTTTAACTATTTTTGTCTTCCACTTACGTAGCGTATGACATGTCAGTTGGATTGCAAATAGATGTACAAGCTTATAAACTTTGAATCTGCTTTGCAAGGAGGGAACGTTGCAAAAGATTTGTCAGTGTTCAACTAGGGGATTAATATGTATTTTTGTCCATTGGAGGGTTTTTTTTAATACAGATTTTTAATTATCTTAGCTTTCTTTTGTCTCTTTTCAGTTTTTTCTTTTGAGTTTTAATTTTTTGAAAATAAAACAAGATTTGCTAAGGCCCCCCCAAAAAAGATGCAAAATCATTTTGTATTGGCAGCAAACCATTCATCGAGGACAACGTGCTCTTCTACTGCTTTTAAAGAAGGTGTGCAAAGTGTGCCAAGGCATTTGCAGACTTAATCCACTGACGTCACTCGTCCCATTCCAAGGTTCACAAGAAGGAGGCAGAAATTCAGCCTCATCTCCTACAGCAAACATCTGGCAGCTTCCTCCTTGGAAGGAACGTAAAATCCCCCCAACCAGGGGAAAGAGCTTGTCAGAAGAAAAGTTTCTTCTGCTTTTAAATTCCAGGTCAGTAGCCTTTGCAACAGCCTTTACCAGCCTGCATGAGATCGTGCATTAAAGTGCTGAGTGGTATGGAGCACAGCTTCAGCCGTAATTATGGAGCAGACAATTTTGTAAACTAGATCTCACCTGGTGGGAAACTGCCACGATAGCCTCTATGAATTATGCAGGTATTCTTGGTTCCAGTTGCTCACAAACAACAGAAGAAGAGAGGCTTCCATTTTACAGTCCAACCTTAGAACCTCCTTAGAGTAAGAGAGCTGGAAGGGACCTCGGAGGTCTTCTAGTCCAACCCCCTGCTTAGGCAGGAAACCCTACACCACTTCAGACAAACGGGTATCCAGCATCTTCTTAAAAACTTCCAGTGTTGGAGCATTTATAACTTCTGGAGGCGAGTTCTTCCTCTGCTTCATTGTTCTCACTATTAAGAAATTTCTCCTCAGTTCTAAGTTGCTTCTCTCCTTGATGAGTTTCAGCCCATTGCTTCTTGTCCTGCCCTCAGGTGCTGTGGAGAATAGTTTGACTCCCTCTTCTTTTTTGGCAGCCCCAAAGATACTGGAACACTGCTATCCTGTCTCCCCTGCTCCTTCTTTTCATTAAACGAGACATACCCTTCTTCATATGTTTTAGCCTCCAGTCCCATAATCCTCTGGGTGACTTATGGGCATCCCAGCATCTTCATGGTCATGTGAGAACGATTCAGGTGCTTGGTAACCAACTCACACTTGCAACCTTCGATGGTTGCGTGATGACCATTTGCAACCTTCCCTGGCAAGAGTGGCGCAGTGGTTAGAGTGCAGCACTGCAGGCCACTTCAGCTGACATTACTGGAAAAAAGTAGAGAAAAAGAAAAAAAAACAGATAGAGACAGAGAAGGAGGAAAAGAGAAGGGGGAAGGGTAAAAACTGGATGAAATTCTTTGAATTGTTCCCCCCCCCAGGCTTTTATTAAAAGAAAAAGAAAATAAAAGGCAAAAGAAATGAATATATTAAAAAGATTTTGCATTTTTACTTTTATGTTTTGTGGACAGGCTAAAGGCAATTTCCTTGTTTGCTTGGGGAAACCATATTTGAATTTCAATGCTGCATTTCATAAGTGACTTCCTGAGAAGTTGAGAACGGGGCAAATTGAAGGCAGCCTGCTTGAGAATAAAGGAATGGTAATTTTGTGAAGGGTCCCCAAAGTTTTCTGTTAAATCGAGGCACCTTTGTAGTTTTCCAGAGGGTTTTGCTATTATTATACATTGCTTAATGGCAGCCTCTGAGAATGGTTTAAAAATTCACATTGCCCACATTTGGTGCAGGATCTGAAAATGTAAGCTTACGATAAGGCATTATTTCAAAACAAAGCTTTCATTTTAAGCCTCTGGAAACAAGCATAACACGGATGACAAATATATTCCTTTTGTCCCTTTTATGCTTGCTTGTTCACACACACACACACACACACACACACTAATCAAAGAACTAGACAGCCAGTTTTATTCATGTTTTGATACAGATGAATATTCCTGCAGTTCTTTGTAGAATGCATTTAATGTAATACAAACACCCCAGTTATGGAATTCCTCTGTCTTCAGTTCTGCTTGGTACCATAGAGTCAGAGGGCTGGAGCTGGAGGGGACTTCAGAGGTCTTCTAGTCCAGCCCTGCGCAAGGAGGCAAGTTGAATGTTTGAATGTTGAATGTTTATTTCATTTATATGCTGCCCTTTTCCCCCGAAGGGGGACTCAGGGCGGCTCACAACTCAAACCAGGGAAGGGGGGATACAGACAAATTAACAACAACACAAAAACAATACATGATTTAAAAACACACAACAATCATACCATTCGAGGCGGGGCAACGGTTCTTTAGCCCCAGGCCTGTCGGAACAGCCAGGTTTTAACGGCTTTGCGGAAGGCCTGGAGGGTGGTGAGGGTTCGAATCTCCACGGGGAGTTCGTTCCAGAGGGTCGGAGCAGCCACAGAGAAGGCTCTCCTCCGGGTAGTCGCCAGTCGGCACTGGCGGCGGATGGAATTCGGAGGAGGCCTAGTCTGTGGGATCTAATCGGTCTGGTGGAGGTAATTGGCAGCAGGCGGTCTCTCAAGTTGTTTCATAGCCTAATTGTTCTTCCCCACCGTCAGGAAATTTCTTTCAAGTTCCAGGTTGGATCTCCCTCTCAGTAGCCCCCAGCCATGGCTCCTGGTCCTTTCCTCTGGTGCTTTGAAAAACGCATGACCAATCATTGGAAAGGGTTTTTGGTCATAATTTAAGAGTCTCTTCCATCCAGCTTCCAATTAAATTTGCTGTGGACCCGCCTATCCTTTCTGAATGTTGCGTTCTGTTGGGGGCTTTGCCTGCTACAGAATCTTATTTATCTCATTTTTAAAGAACTTTAAGAATATAGTTGTTATTGGTAATTTTAAGAATCGCTTTTGACATATTGATGCATTGCCTTCCCTATGGTAGCCTTCCTTTTATGGGGTATATAACCCCACAAGCTAAGAAGGCACTTTTTCTTCCTTTCATTTATTTGCTGCATGTTTAATTTATTATTTTATTATTTCTACAGCTTTGGTTTATTTTTACGCTGGAGTATACTGCCTAGATTTGCAATATTGGACCCCTTAACAAAAGTAATAAAAAATAAATAAGAATTTTAAACCTTGATTCTACTATAAATAGGTTTCTTTCACCATGCATAGCTTTTAGCTTTTCAATGAATTCATTATTCATCAGAAGTTCCTATAATTCTCCCATGCTTAATACATTCCAATCAAGGCCCGAAAGTGAAGACTGTGGTAGCAGAAACTTGAGGCGTCTTAATCTCATTTTAGAAAGAAAAGTGTCTTCAAAACTTTCAACCGTTTTAAATGCAAAAAAATGTTCTTTTCAAATGAAATCATTTGAAGAGGTTCCAACCTCTTGGGTGGAAACCTGCTTGAGGCTGAATTGTGAACTGTATGAATACAGAGAAGGTAAATTGGGTGTTTAGAGAAAACTTAACAGATGGGCCTTTACCTGCTCTTGAAGAACCAGGTCAGAAGGCTCTGGACTCCTCAGTTTAGAATGGAGGTGTTGTTGTTAGTTGTGAAGTCATGTCAGACCCAATGGACAATGTTCCTCCAGGCCTTCCTGTCCTCTCCCATCCCCTGGAGTCCATTGAAGCTCACGCCGGCTGCTTCCTCGGTGACTCCATCCAGCCTCCTCCTTCTCTGCCGTCCCCTTCTTCTTCTTTTGCCCTCCATCATTCCCAGCATGAGGCTCTTCTCCAGGGAGTCCTTCTTCCTTCTCATTAGGTGCCCAAAGGATTTGAGTTTCCTCTTCAGGATCTGGCCTTCTAAAGAGCAGTCAGGGTTGACCTCCTCTAGGACTGACCGGTTGGATGGCCTTGCAGTCCAAGGAACTCAATGCAGGAGTCTTCTTCTCCAGCCCCAGAGTTCAAAGGCCTCCATTCTTTGGCGCTCAGCCTTCCTTATGGTCCAACCTTCACAGCCATCCATGGCAACTGGGAAAACTAGTTTGTAGATACGAGAGGAAATTAACTGAATAGGTGTAATACAGTGCACCTGTCTCCAGGAACTGAGCCCACGAAAACAGAAGATGAAATAGGCAGTCAAAGATAGAAAAGAAACAGAGACCTTATCAAGAGACCAAAACAGTCACTGCCAAGAATTTTCCTACTGGAATGAGAAGACAATGATTTGCAAACCAAACCTTCTTGTTACCATTGTTGGAAGGGAAGAAGGGATTGTGAGGTGTGATGCTGCGACAGGAGTGTTCAGAGAAGCAAAATGGTTACCCACTTAGGCCTCAAAAACCTTTCAAAGTGAATATATCATCGATTCTGGAAAACACATAGAGAGAGAGAGAGAGAGAGATGGATAGATGGATAGATGATAGATAGATAGATAGATAGATAGATAGATAGATAGATAGATAGATAGATAGATAGATAGATAGATGATATATAGATATACCATAAATAAGAAATTGGAAAGAAAGCTAAGATGAAACTTAAGGCAAACTCAATACTAGCATTTATTTTAAAGGTAAAGATAAAGGTTCTCCTCGCACATATGCGCTAGTTGTTCCCGACACTAGGGGGCAGTGCTCATCTCCACTTCAAAGCCAAAGAGCCAGCGGTGTCCAAAGATGTCTATATATAATTTTATATCCATAACCACTAGCTTCATCAGAAGTTCCCTCTAACATTAATTATCCCCTTAGATTAACTATATTTTTCAATAAAAGGGAAAAATTACAAAAAAGGTTTTTCTAATATTTGGTTAGGGTTTTTTTATTTTTCTGCAGGGTAGACACAGTGATAGAAAACAAGTATTTGTTTTGCAACATATCAGACAGGGCTGGATATCCAAATGACTAAGCTGTGGTTTATGAAAGCTGGTTGTTTTTTTCTGTAAATGAACCATAAACGATCACTTGGAAGTCAAGAATTGCTAAGGGACAGAATTTGAGAAGCAAGGACACAACCATTAAAACTTCCCAGGGAGTCTTGTTAATTATACATTATGTAGTTTTTATGGTTATGCACTGCCCCAACATGAGCACATGGGGTACAAAAACATTCTTGGATGCATAAAAACAAAATTAATATCAATATCAAGCAAAACTTGGTTTCTCCTCTCAATGAGCCTCTCTACTAAGAAATCAATGTTAGTCGGGAAACTAAGTGCAGAGAATCAAACCGTGAAACCCAAATCCACAAACCTGCCAAATGAAATCTGAAAGGTCAACGAATCATTGGGCTAAATGTTGAACTGCCTCAGCACCTCAAGGACATCGAGGAAAACGATCACTGCCACTTTTCAAGAGTCTTGTTTCCTCAGATGTTCAGGTACTGTTAATATTTTTAAAGACTCCAAAATTAGCATGTAGCTTTGTAACTGCAGTCACAGAGAAAACGCAATTTGCCAATTTGAGAACAAAGATTTCCAACCAAGCTGAATTCTGGGTGGAGACCTGGGGACAAGGATCTAGAACACAATTCCTCATAACATTTTTGGGAGCGAATGTCTATGGAGATTCTCTGGCATCCAAGTCATGGTTGTCCCAAAGGTGCTTTTTTGAGAGCATCTGGACTGCCTTGTTTCTCTTTGAAGGCATCTCACTTCTCATCCAAGAAGCTTCATCAGCTCTGACTGGATGGTGGGGAGTCGAAGGACTTACATTCCTTGCAAGTCAGAGCTGAAGAAGCTTCTTGGATGAGAAGCAAAATGTCTTCAAAGAAAAACCGGAAAGTCCAACTGGCTCTTGAAAAAGCATTTTGGGAAGCTTTGCAGGGGACGCGATAATTCAGGGGTTAAAGATGCTGAGCTTGTTAGCTGGAGAGCTGAGACAGCCCGGTTTGAGACCCAAGTGCTGCGTTCCTGTTATTTGCTCCAGCTCCAGACAAGTAGCTGTCTACTCTCCTTTTAAAAACCTCCAGTGATAGAGCACCCACAACTTCTGGAGGCAAGTTGTTCCACCGGTTAATTGTCCTCACTGTCAGGAAATTTCTCCTAAGTTCTAAGTTGCTTCTCTCCTTGATGAGTTTCCACCCATTGCTTCTTGTCCTGCCCTCAGGTGCCTTGGAGAATAGCTTGACTCCCTCTTCTTTGTGGCAGCCCCTGAGATATTGGAAGATGCTATCATGTCACCCCTGGTCCTTCTTTTCTCTAGACTGCCATATCCAAGACCTGCAACTGTTATTTATAAATTTTGGTTTCCAGGCCCCAATCTATCAATAATGAAATCAGACGAGAGAGATCTGTTCAAATAATCCTTGCATTTTAATTCTACTTCACAAATCTTCATTTGGAGGTAAGGTAAAGGTTCCCCTCGCACATATGTGCTAGTCGTTCCCGACTCTAGGGGCGGTGCTCATCTGTGTTTCACAAGAAACAGCCTGATTAGTTTTATCAGGCACCCTCACACTAATGTTGTCTGCTCCACAGCACTTACTTAGCGTTAGAAAACGGGGCAAACACTGACAGATCAGGGCCTTTAGAACCCCTACAGTTCCACGTTTAGAGTAATCTTAATTCGTTTTAATAAGAAAGCAATAAAAAAAGCAAAGATCATAAGAGCCAAGGTGGCGCAGTGGTTAAATGCAGCACTGCAGGCTACTGCTAGATCAGCAGGTCAGCGGTTCAAATCTCACCGGCTCAGGGTTGACTCAGCCTTCCATCCTTCCGAGGTGGGTAAAATGAGGACCCAGGTTGTTGGGGGCAATATGCTGACTCTCTGTAAACCGCTTAGAGAGGCCTGAAAGGCCTATGAAGCGGTATATAAGTCTACTGCTATTGCTATTCCTTCCAGGATGATATTAGAATCAACCAAGTCTTCAAAAACTGAACAAACTCATCGCCAAATCTTCACATTAACTCTAATTTCCCTTGGATCAGTTATTGTGAAAATAGTATCCATTTCCACTGTTATACTTGATCTAATTCACCCTCGAACTGAGAAGAATTTAATAAAAATGGGTCTCATTTATTGCAAGTCTTACTATCCTTGTATTTATACTGTATGACCATTTGGATTCAAGCAAATGTCTTTTTTTAGGTTCAAACTCTAAATTGATTGAAATAGTAAACGATGGATCTCATACTGCTTTAAAATTTCAGGTACGTTATAAGCAATAAACTAGGAAATGCATTTCAAAAATTGGATCATACACAGGGAAGCCTGAAGGAGATTTCAAAACAGTTACTGAACTGCTTCTAAATTCTTATCAATCCCAAAACACACCCTTATATTGCAATTATCACCAGAACAAGGAAAATCCCTCAGGCCAGAAACAAACAGACACCGTCTCTTTGGTAAGAAGCACCTTTAAAAATAATCCAAACATCAATTTGAATTATTTCCTGCGGCCAAAGGAAAGAATTGATTTAATAAGTCCGAAATCTTGATTCCAAAGTTTCTACCGTTTATGATTGGTGATGGTATTTTCCTTTGCCTGTGAAGAAGACAATTCATATTATAAGCCCATCAGAATTATTCAAGGGTGAATACCTTCCTTGCTTGAGGATTATTCATAAGGGAATATACTATTTGTAAAATATATTTGAATATTAGTAGCTCAGGTTAGTAGTTGGGCTAGTTGAGAGAGAGAGAAAGAGAGGGAGGGAGGGAAGGAGAAAGAGAAACAGAGAGAGAGGGAGGGATGCAGGGAGAGAGACAGAGATAGAGGGAGGGAGGGAGAAAGAGAGAGAGAAAGAGAGAGGGGGGAGAGAAACAGAGAGGGAGAGGGAGGGAGAGAGAAAGAGAGACACAGAGAGAGACACAGAGACTAGAGACACACAGAGAGAGGGAGGGAGAGACAGAGAAAGAGAGAGAGAGAAAGGGAGAGAGAAACAGAGAGAGAGATGGAGGGGGGAGAAAGAAAGAGAAAGAGAGACAGAGAGAGAGAGAGACAGACAGAGAGGGAGGGAGGGAGGGAGAAAGAGAGAGAGAAAGAGAGAGGGGGAGAGAGAAACAGAGAGGGAGAGGGAGAGAGAAAAAGAGACACAGAGAGAGACACAGAGACTAGAGACAGAGAGAGAGGGAGGGAGAGACAGAGAGAGAGAGAAAGGGAGAGGGAGAGAGAAACAGAGAGAGAGATGGAGGGGGGAGAAAGAAAGAGAAAGAGAGACACACAGAGACAGAGAGAGACAGAGACGGAGGGAGGGAGGGAAGGAGGGAGGGAGGGAGATCTTACCTGAGTATCAGTTAGGGCACATATTATATCAACACTCTTTAACACTTTAGGGAGAATTTCAAAATGATTTTAGAATTGAGGAATTCTAAATTCTTTCATACCGTTCTCTGTGCTTACAGTAAATCTAGTTGGAAGACCCGAGAACAAAATAATTCACCCGCCGGTTATTTAGCAATGTTTTATTTATAATGTTTTATTTATAATAAAATGTATAATTTTTTTAAAAATAATCTTTTCTTCAAATAACTCCTTCATGATCACTTCCTGGCTGTTTTTGGCTCTTGGGAAGGGAACTCTCTCAGAGGAGGAAGGGATTCTACAAAGGGAAGGTTTGGGTAGCTCTAAATGGCGAAAGATTCTCTCTCTCTCTCTCTGAAATGTGAATTGATGAACTCGGACAACGGAAAAGCTCATTAACTGGAAGTTGCTGTAAATGGCCACCCTTCTCTCCCTCCCTCCCCGTCTCTTTTTCTCTATTGTGGAAGGAGCAATAATGGCATGAAGTTCAATCTTTTCCCTTTTGTCCTGGGTATAATAGTTGGCTGGCTGCCATTAGCCTAATTCTCTCTGGACCAGAAATTGCAAATCGCCAACCCTCCCAAGTCATTATTTCATCTTTCCTATCTTTGCCCTCAGTATTAAGAGAACCCCCAGGGTTCAAATACACCAACTCGCCTTTATTTCACAGTATCAATTATGCATAAAACATTAGAGTAAATAGTTATTTATATATTTATTTCATTTTAAGAGTGTTGGTCACATTTCCCTCTCTGCAATTCCACCCGTAATGAAATCAGGTGTTATTTCCAATATTGAAGGACTTTTAACAAAAGTTTATCAATAAACTTTTGGAAAGCAGCGTGATAGAAATTAAGCCAAGAGTATAACGCTCTAAGGGCTATGGAAGTTAGTTTCGTGTTTAGCCATGCAATGGTCTCTTTAGATAAGCATTAAAGTTATGCTTGAACATTTGTTGGAACATTATTTTTCAGTTGCCTGGTATTCTTTGGGTGTAATTTGAGTTTTTTAAATAGGAACTTGGACTTTTAAATTAAATTGTTTTAGTAGAAATGTCTCTCCAGGGAAAAGTTTTTAAACAAGCAAGAGAAATTCTTTCACTCCAAAATACTTTATACACTTCTCAACTTCTTTTTAAAAAGTCATGTCTTAAACCAGTCCTTCTTCTACAAGGAGTTTGGCTAATTCTGTGTTACTATATTCATTGATTTTATAATTAAAGGTATATTCACTTTCCATGGTACCCCAACAACAAAGCAAAAATACAATACAAAATTGAGAACAAAATAAAAGTTTACAATATGGTTCAATGAAAAGTGAATCAAAAAATGGATCAAAAGTCCACAGTATGGATCAATTGAAGGAATTAACCCCATCCTGACTGAATACTTGGCTCAAGATCGAGTCAGTTTAAGAATCAAAGTTATGAATTAAAAAAAATGGCAACTGTCAAAAGGGAAACAAATGTAATTAGCAAGTTCTCACAGCCAATTCATTCAGGAAAAGCATTTCCAAAATTTACATTCCATTAGTCATGGGTTCTTAAAAGAATGCAGGCATGAGTAAAATGCATTTACATATTATCCAACTCATTTTATAATCTCTCCAGATTTACTTGGGGAAAGCAAGCTATGGATGTGTCACTTAGTATTTATTTTATATGCAAACTGATTTTCCCTCTTAAGAGTTTGTTATCAATAGTTTTCAAAAGTTGAATATTTTATACCCTTTGTTTCTAAAAACTTTGCCCACAGCAAAATTCTTTTCATCTCTGTCTTCTGTGGCCAATTTATGGAAGGTTTCATATGCCAAAGATTTAAACCCAGTTTTTTAAATATAATCTAGCCCCATTTAACAAAACAACCACTTACATCCCTGACAAAATGTAAATATTGTGACAGCCTGCATTTAAAAAATAGTAATTAATGGTGCGTTAGCATAGTGAAAGAAGGGAACAAATGTTGTAATTTTTATTTCATTTACAGTCTTCAAGAAATTGTCAGCTTTAATGATTTACTCCACTTTGCTTATACATTATGCAGAAAGTATAGCTAACATGAACATCACATTTCCAGATATACTTTTAAATTAAAATAATCTTTCACCCTCAAAAAGCTTTTAAGCTAATATAGCTATGCAAATCTTCAAAAGCAACTTTATCAATAAATCCCCAGGTGGGTTTTCAGACTCACAATTCAGATTGAACCAGATTAGGTACTCTTTCCCCAAATGGAAAGGGGACATGGTGGCTCAGTGGCTAAGAGGCTGAGCTTGTCGATCAGAAAGATCGGCAGTTCGGCGGTTCGAATCCCTAGCGCCGCATAACGGAGTGAGCTCCTGTGACTTGTCCCAGCTTCTGCCAACCTAGCAGTTCAAAAGGACATAAAATGCATGTAGAAAAATAGGAGCCACCTTTGGTGGGAAGGGAACAGCGTTCCGTGCGCCTTTGGTGTCGAGTCATGCCAGCCACATGACCATGGAGACGTCTTCGGACAGTGCTGGCTCTTCGGCTTAGAAACAGAGATGAGCACCGCCCCCTAGAGTCAGGAACAATGAGCACATATGTGCGAGGGGAACCTTTACCTTTTCCCCAAATGAAACCTTTTGCTACAAACACAGAATCCGTTCTGTTTTCCAAATTCATCACTGATCTGAAAGTAAATTAAATAGCTTGAATCCAATCCCAAAAGCAAAAAAACAGAACCTGGGAACTAAAGCTAAAATTATAGAGAGGTGTTTTTCTTTCCTTCTTTAGATGTTAACAGGCGATCTGCACAAGGATTGTGGTGCTATCAGGTGCCTATCAGTTTTTGTTTTTGGGGTGGGTGGGGGTGGTTGGAGGGAGGATTCATGCATTGGGTGTCATCTGCCACGCAGTGAGTTCTCCAATGGTTTCACACAGGTGTTAAATACGTGGGATGAGGAGATCAAACTCTAAGGCAACTCCACAAAGTGAGGGACAATTCGGATACGAAGGTTCCCCCATCAATACCAAGTGAAACTGACCACAGCAGAAGGAGTAGAACCCACATGGCCTGGTGCCTCCCAATCCCAAAACCTTAAGTGAGTCCAGAAGAACACATCAATCCATGGTATCAGCAGATACTGAGAGACCAAGGAGCAGAATCTTCCCGATCCTGCCAAATGTCATCAACCAGCATGACCAAAGCCATCTCCAGATCTGAAACCTGAACTGTAAAGGGTACAGATCAGGGGTGAAATCCAGCAGGTTCTGACAGGTTCTGGAGAACCGGTAGCGGAAATTTTGAGTAATTCAGAGAACTGGCAAATGCCATCTCTGGATGGGCCCAGAATGGGATGGGATTGGAGATTTTGCAGTATCCTTACCCTGCCACGCCCACCAAGCCACAGAACCGGTAGTAAAAAAATTGAATTTCACCGCTGGTACAGATCATCAATTTTTTTAAAATAAACTTCTGCAAGTATCAGACTAGAAATATTCTCCCCTTTCCTTTTACCCTCTGGAAAACTAGGGAAGGTACCTCATTCCCCCATGCCCCTTCCTGTCCTTCTGCGAACCAAACTATCCTTTATAAGGCTGTGGCACAATTGGTGGCTCTTCCTTCTGCCTCCCTCAGTCCAGCCACACTGCAACCACCTTCATCAAAAAAAAAGAAAGGTTGGAGACACGACAAGGTTGGGTAGTTGTATCCATCAAGGGGTGGGTGAGGTGATGGCTTCTTGAGGGGGGAGTTACCACAATCTCCTTCTGGACCCAAGGACACCATGGCCTGCCTTAAGAATCCAGGAGACCCCTGGATTCTTATAAATTGAATGAATTTATTCAGTTCATTTATTAATTCATTAATTAATGAATTCACAGCTTGCATACCCTTGCTCAGGAGTCACAGGTTCAACCTCAGTCCAGGTAAGCTCATGAAATTGCCTGCCCCAGGCACCTCACCATGACCTGTCCAGTCAGAGGAAAAATCTGAGCGACATGCTCTCTGCCAGAGAGCATGAGTAGTTCTCGTCACACAACAATTCCCTGGGGACCATCGGAGAAGTAAAGGTAAAGGTTCCCCTCGCACATATGTGCTAGTTGCTCCCAACTCTAGGTGGCAGTGCTCATCTCCGTTTCAAAGCCGAAGAGCCAGCGCTGTCCGAAGACGTCTCCGTGGTCATGTGGCTGGCATGACTCAACACCGAAGGCACATGGAATGCTGTTCCCTTCCCACCAAAGGTGGCTCCTATTTTTCTACTTGCATTTTTACCTGCTTTCAAACTGCTAGGTTGGCAGAAGCTGGGACAAGTCACGGGAGCTCACTCTGTTACGCGGTGCTGGGGATTCAAACTGCTAAACTTTCTGACCGACAAGCTCTGTGTCTTAGCCACTGAGCCCCCGAGTCCCTTCCAAGAAGAGATCCCCCCTAAATAGGCCCCCTGGATGGCTACTGACAAATGCAGTAAGGATGGAGAAATAGTGACATCCTACAATCCTTACCATGGAATCCCAAATATTAGCTTTTGCTCGTATTTTATAAGGCTGAATTAAACAGGAGTGTTAACTATATTAGCCTTGAGATTATACGGGCATGAACATAAAAGGCGATACAAAACCATTATAAAACGGAGGTAAAACTCATAAATATCTGATTACACAGCAATAAATTATCCTCCAAGTTATTTGGTCATTCGAAATGAGGTCAACCTTCACGTACACAAACTTGTTTTTATCCGAATCAATTACAGAGGTGCGAAGTGAGCTGAGAACCTTGTCCTTGGTGCAAAAACGCTGGAAAATGGACCGAGAAGGCAGGAATTCCAAAGACGTTAAACGGTAAAGACATAAGAGAAGAGGAAACGCCTAGTTTGTTTGTTTGTTTACAAATTTAGTATTGGGTGCTGAAAGAACAGCAAGTTGATTTCCCTCCCCTGCACACAGCATTATAACGCGTATGCAGGGCCCTAAGAAGAGAGAGCAATTTTATCTCTTGGGTAACATTTCATTTATTCAAATCTCACTTCAGTATTGGAACAATTGTAGCAACTCTATTTCAGAAATATCTTTGACAGTGGCCCCTGGAGTTTTTTACACTATCTTGCTGACATAAAGTATATTAAAACTAATAGGTACTTTCCAGAGGAGCCTCTGTAATTTCAGTGTTCTTATAGATGTTAAGAATTGTGATAATGATGATAATAATAATAATAAAGCATTTACTAAAATCCTGCTTTCCGCCTGCCACTATCTAAATAGAGCTATGGAGGAATAAGAGCTCAGGTTCCCAGTTGCAATGTCTAGAGTGAAGGGACATTAGCCATTAGGGAAACAAAACACACAACCACAATATCAATCAGGTTCTGTTTTTGTAGAGCCAGTGCAAGAAAAGCAGGGACCTTCAAAATCCCTGTGGGCATGTTGAGACCACAAAGCATTCTTAGATGCAGAAGGAAATTTTATTATTCAACAGGACCAAAAGAAAAGAGTTTAATTACAACCGTGCCAATAGGTAGATTATGGACTGTGATCAACCCCATTTTGTGAGCGTTACACTGATGAAAATGTGCCCAAACTGACTGGAACTGCCCCTGCTATAGGCAAGAAATTCAACACGTAGCAAAAATACAACGAGATCTATACCATTCCCTATCTTAAGAAAAGCGTTGTCTAAAAAGCCTTAATGGTAGACAATAAGTTGTTAGTAATAGCTGCCTGAGAAGTCCTTGTAAATAGCAACAGCAATAGCCCTTAGACTTATATACCGCTTCGCAGTGCTTTTACAGCCCTCTCTAAGCGGTTTACAGAGTCAGCCTCTTGGCCCCCAACAATCTGGGTCCTCATTTCACCCACCTCGGAAGGACGGAAGGCTGAGTCAACCTGGAGTCAGTGAGAATCGAACTGCTGGGAGCCCGCAGAATTAGCCTGCAATACTGCACTCCAACCACTGTGCCACCACAGCTCTAAAATAATGATACTGTACTGTGGGGGAAACACGTATGTGGTGGAGGAGTTTAAGAGTGAAGAATGAGAATATGATGAACTTAGAAAACTGTTTGAAATACACGGCCTAAGTATACTTCAAATCTATTGTAACCTGCAGTGCACATGATAAAGGAACTGATATAATGATTTGATTGTTTATGAGGAAAGTGAGGCGATGATGTTATTCATTCCGTTGTGTCCGACTCTCGGTGGTTCTGTGACACATCTGGTGTTATGCGCACCAATACTTTCTCGTTAGTCCCCTCTGGTGTGCACGGGATACTGACCGGAACTGCCCCTGCTATAGGCAAGAAATTCAACACGTAGCAAAAATACAATGAGGTCTATGCCATTTTACGGAAAACATTGTATTAAAAAAAAACACCCTTTTATAGGAGCCCAAGTTGGAGCAAGAGATGTGCACCCTTCTCCAGAAGCTCCACAGAACTTTTCTACCATAAACATGAATTCTGTCAATTTGTGCTTTTTTCCCCCTTGATGTCTGCCTTAAGCACAAAGCCCATCTTTTGTTTTTTGACAGTTTTGAATGAATCTGTAAAAGTAGACATGGATTTAGGCCTATTTTCCTTTCATTCTCCTTGGTGAAGTGCGACAGTACAAGAATTTAGATCTAGTTGTTCTTCCCCCCCCCCCCCGGCACTTAACGTTATTTTAAGCGCAATTCTTGACTCAAAGGGTAGCTTAACAAAAATTATAAGTGATCCTTCTTAGAACAATTTGTACTGAAAAAAGTAAATCCTTCCCTAGAATCAATAAAAGCTGAAAAGAATTTGAAAGTCCTAGGCCCCAAAGTCTGTGGGGGAAAAAAAACCCCCGCCCCAACCCTTTAGGTGTTAATTAAATGATCATTTAATCGTGAAGTGTAAACACGGCATTTTCATCTAGTGACAGGACATCCCATTATAAATCCAGGAGAATAAAACTCCCGGCGTTAATATGCTTAGCCTCATTCCCACAACACCCTTAAGGGTGCCTTGTGGTGTCTGAGGTTAAGCATTTCGACACAAAGCAAAGATTGGTGCACTCAAACTTCCAGATCAGTTTTCCCATCGCCAGTGACCTAGGTAACACTTTGGAGCAATAAAGAATAAATTTAATTTCTTCAGCATTTTGTGAGGATTTAAGAACAATAGTTGGCCAGCAATGACTTCTTATCCCTGGGTCCTTTCAGGGTTTTCCCCCAGCTCTAAAGGAGAATGCAGATAGTTTAAGGCACAGAACAAACAGAAGTCTAAATTAGGGGTTTTTCAATCAATGCGAACAGTTGGAGGGGAAGCAATCAACTTTCCCTTTTGAGGTTTTTCTCAGCTATTCAGCCACTGCAAGCTTTAATCTCTCACGGCCATCCATCGCCGCTTGCTGTGGGATACCCATCTGCAGCCTTCCAACTTCATTTCTTTCTCTTTTAAACAAAACTGAGCAGAACAAAACGACATTGGTACCCGTAAATATTCAGTACAAACGAATAGTTGCTTTATTTCTGTTCTACGTAATAAAGGCTGTTATTTATGGTCCCTTTTGCTCTAATTTTTCACAGGTTGGTAGACAGTCAATTTTGTATTTTTGAAACTTTTATCTCCTTCGATCCTACATGCCTTTTATCCCAAAGCTTTCTTCCCTCTAGACATATCTTAGCATAATTGAGAGATGTTTAAATAATTGTCTCAAGCAAATTAAACTTGTCCATATTAAAGATCACTCAAACGGAAGAATGATGTAGATTTAGTCCTGCCTCGTAATTCAAGGATTTGATCCTTACTGGACTAAAGATTAATACTCCTTTTCAAGTTAATAATACAGTTTTCCCCAATGTTCAGTTTGAGAAACCAGTGCAAGAAACATTAATTGAATCTGCCTTCTTCATAACACTAGCAATAGCACTTGGACGTATATGCAGCTTCACGGCCCTCTCTAAGCAGTTTACAGAGTTAGCATCTTGCCCCCAACAATCCGGGTCCTCATTTTACCCACCTCAGTGGGATAGAAGGCTGAGTCAACCTTGAGCCGGTCATGATCGAACTGCTGGCAATCGGCAGAATTAGCCTGCCATACTGCATGATAACCACTGTGCTAACACAGTTTCTATAAGTGCTTCGAGAATGAATTAAAGTCCATCTTGGCTATATTGTTCTAATGTTGCATTTCAAAATAGTATTGTTTTTGTACTTAACATTCATAATAAATTAATGAAAATGATGACCACTGGAATCAGACAATTGATGGCAATTAGTCATCATATCTAAGTAAGTCGTTAATTTCAACGAGTGTTTGGTTATGACTAAATCTAAGCGTTATTCATTGCTCTGGAAAACATTTGCTTTTAGGAAGATTCAAATACAAGCAAATCCTTGTTTTAGTTGTTTAATGGGAGAGGGGGAAATAGCAATAGCAGTTAGACTTATATACCGCTTCGTAGGGCTTTCAGCCCTCTCTAAGCGATTTACAGAGTCAGCATATCGCCCCCAACAACAATCCGGGTCCTCATTTTACCCACCTCGGAAGGATGGAAGGCTGAGTCAACCCTGAGCCGGTGAGATTTGAACAGCCAAACTGCAGAACTGCAGTCAGCTGAAGTAGCCTGCAGTGCTGCATTTAACCACTGCGCCACCTTGTTTAAAATCTCTAATAGCCTCTGTTAAATGACAAGAGTTATTCTAGATCTGCAGCAGGTGGCAAACAGATTTTGCCCGTTGCTTCCAAAGTCCATTAGCCCAGGATCGGCTAAATCAGGGGTGTCAAACTCAATTTCATTGAGGGTCGCATCAGGGTTGTCTTTGGCCTTGCTTGCTATCGGCTGCCAGGTTGGGGATAGGGGTTTCTTGTCCACTAAGTATCTTCAGACTACCCAAAAATTGAAGAAACCTGGACCTAAATACGTGGGTCCTTTCCCCATTGACAGAATTGTTAGCCCAGTTATGGTGCAGTTGGAGCTGTCCAAAACCCTTTGGAGGGGCAGGGGATGGCCAGGGTGGGCGTGGCCAGCTCAACATCACTTGTGCTGGGGTGCCTGGGGAAGCCCAAGCTCTCTTCTGCCAGTGGAACCGGGCTCCCGAGCTCCATTTTTGGCTGCCACGGCCTCCTGAATGCGGCCCTCCCAAGCTCCGTTTTCGCTGGCAGAAGGTTGCAGGATGCCGTGGCAGCCAAAATTTGAGCTCGGGAGCCTGTTTCCAGTGGCAGAAGCACCGTGGGCCATTCCTTGGCTGTCTCCAGGTACCGCAGACCAGATTTAAGATGGATCCACCTGACGGGCCTGTCACCCCTGGTCTAAATCAAGAGATGAAATGATGAAATGAAATCGTATCAACCTTGTGAGCTCTCAAGTTTCCTGCTTCCTCTGTGTATGGGCAGGCAACGGAATTTCATTTTTATTATGTGTCAGTCTGCTCACACTAGGTTTAGGTTTATATTCAATTTATATGCCGCCCTTCTGCCAAGGACTCAGGGCGGCGTACAACATTAAAAAGAAACACATAATACAAAAGTTAAGAAGAAATTAAACAGGATGTCCCAAACCCAATTAAAATTGACAATGACACTTTTTTTGAAAAGAATTCAAATTAAAATTAACACACACTGGCACAAATAACAGTAACAATTATCTTATCGTCTTATCTTTAAAAAATAATGCACTGGAATGCATAGTTAACATCCTGAGGTACAAAATATTTGATGAAAACTTGGTTGTAAATTAATGAGATGAACTTTTTAAAAAAAATAATAATTCTTATTATACATTTTTACCTTTAAAAACAGAAAGAAGGAAAAACAAACCCAGAAGAAAAAACAAGACAAACATAACAATATAAAATAGTTTTACAGCCTTCTGTATAAAGCCTACATGTTTAGCCTTTGTAGTTCTCTATTCTACATTGCCTTCCGATCTGTTTTAATATCTGTACTAGTGCAATAACATAAATGTTTGAATGTTTCTTTCGGAGAGATTCATCTTCAATCCTTTCAGCTTGCTGAAGATTGCAAGCGAAGAGGCCTGGACTTCATAAACAAACACAATGCATAGACTGGGATTTGGGAATCTGTCACTCTCTAGATATTGCTTCAATCAGCAATAATAGCCAAAAGTCACAAATCCTGTGTAGTCCACTATTTACTTACCACAGGAAACTAAGGGCTGATCCAAAAAAGAGGGAGGCCAGCTTATTCTCCAAACTACCAGAAGACAAGACAAGAAACAATGGATGGAAACTAATCAAGGAAAGTAGCAATCTAGAACTAAGAAAGAATTTCTTCTTGAGAACAATCAACCATGACTTCAGAAGTTGGCTTGCCTTCAAAAGTTGTGGGTGCTCCATCACTGGAGGTTTTTAAGAAGAGACTGGACAGCCACTTGAGTGAAATGGTATAGGATTTCGTGCCTGAGCAGAGGGTTGGACTAGAAGACCTCCAAGGTCCCTTCCAACTCTGTCATTCTGTCTCTCATTCTGCCATGAATTATAGTTCCCAAACACACCTGTTGAAAAGACTACTTATAAAACTTTGTTGTTTACTACCGTATGTTGGTAAATAAAACCAAAATTAAAATAGTCATTAAAATTTACTATTTCAAAGTATTACTTTGTCCATAAGTGTATATAGCATTCTATTTAAGCAAGGGGTGTCAATTTCAGGGGAAAATCTAAAAAGATCTCACATGACAAGTTGATTTGAGAACCCAGCAAATTGTATAAGAAGGTTTAATGTTTGTTGCTACTAAGATGCCTCCCAAACATATATGCTTATTAGTATTAAACAGGATTAATGAGTATAGAAATATATTCCTAAAGTTTAAAAAACTACTTTTTAAAATAAAAAATAAAAAACACAACATAGCCAAGTTAAAACATTAAAGACAGCTGTAGAGTCCAGACCACTGCATATTATTATGCTGAAATCCACTTCTAAGAAAAGCCACATGTTGTATAATAAGAAACCAAAGATATCACAGGGCAAAAAATAAGTGGTTGTGATGGGGTTTCTAACTTTTGTATCATCTCAAGTGTTATAAAGTGTTACCTTATGCTGGCTTTACAAAAATGTTACGACCTAGCCTGCAGGCAGATGTTAGCGCAAAATAATACCATATTACAGATTAAACACTTTAAAGAATACCTTAACCCACAAACAAGCAAAGCTGTACTGTTAATTTTTAGACATCAAACCATGTGGAAATGGGATGTGGAGAGAAATAACATTTCAAATGAAGAACACTCCTAGGATTTAAAAAGAAATCTAGACAGAGAACTTTGGAAATTCATACCACAATACTACGAAAAACATTCAACATTGAAGATAATGGTTAAATCATATATTCTTCTAATTCAGCATTCTGATATTACCAGCCTGCACAGTCCAGATACAAAAAGCATCAAAATCCTCCATTGCCATTTGACTTAACTAGACCAAAAATGTTGTCGTTAGATGAATCATAACACACTGCTCTACCTACTAATCTTATCTGCTGAAGTGTTTGTAGTTGTGTTACAAAACAACCAACTAGTTGCATTACAAATCTAACGCTCTTTTTAAAAAAATCAAAAAGAAGGAAATGATATATTTTGTGCATCTTGTTCACACACCAGGTGGGAAAATATATTTGCATATGAAGGTCGTGGATTACCCAGGAAAACACTTCTAATTTAAATTTTGCTAATAAATGTGCAGGCTTTCTTTTCTTAAAAAGCAGTTTTGGGGAATTACAGACCACTGCCAAATTAGTGCATTGGAAAAGAGAGAGAATGTTGAAAGGTGAAAATAATATTCAACTGAACAAATGAACAAATTTCTTCTTCTTACACCTCTTAAAAATTTAATGACATTTGGTCTTAAGGCAGCTTAAAAGTAATTAATGATTTTGTTGGAATTATTATTGGGAGTTGTATGACCGTAGGAAAAAAGGAAACAAAGGCGAACAGAAGTGCTTCGGTGTTGTTGCTGTTTTGCAGAACAGATTTTGTGTTCTGAGCCATTTTCATTTTTCCCTCCAAGTCCATTTCATGTTAACATAAAGGTAAGATAATCTAGGATGGGGGAGGATCTAAACAAGCGTTCACATGCAAAAAGCAGAATCGTTCATTGAAAAAAAAAACCACGTTAACAGTCCTCAAAGTACTTCCACCGCTTCTCCTACTTCGAGTATCCTTCGCGTTCCCAGGAAGAGGAATCAGCGGTAGCTATCATGGTAACTCACTAGATGAGTAATAATGTCGATAGGACTGGACAACGGTAACCGTGGCAACTGTAACCTACAATTGCTGCGTAGCCGTTGCCGGATTTATTGTGGTGAGGGCCAAAGAGGCCAGGAGTAAAATAAATCAGCCAGCGATGCTGTCTGACACTTCGAGTACCCAGCACTTTAATCACAGCTGGCAGAAATTAACTCGGGAGGAATTTTGCAAGAGTTTTCCACCTACTTTCGTGCTGAGGACCCATCAGTGCCAGAGGACAATCGCATGTAGAAGCCTGATTACAAATAAATAGGCAAGGAATTTGCACTTGTAGATCCAAAGAGGGAAAATAAAGTGGTATTAAAATGCAAAATACCCAGAATAAAAACCCAATTTGCAGCAAGAGTTAAGGGTACCTGAGTCTGGTTTCATGGTTTCTGAGCCCGATTGAGGACAGGGCACAAAATTAGCTGCTTTCGTAGAAATTTCCCAGGCTCCATCATTCAGTGGGAAATACACAATTGTTGAATAACACCACTTTCTATGGGTGACCGATCAATAAAGCATATCATGGCACAGGGCTGGGGCAAATTTTTCAACTTTCCATTTGCAAACATTAGGGCTGCTCAAAAGTTGCGACATGCCTTGGGGGCTGTAAAGATATTTTGCTAATTTAACATAATTTAGATGTGCTTAGAAAGTAACTACGTAAATACCATAACTTTTTAACGTGTTGTTTGTTTCACCGACCCAATTCCAATGTCTGACTCTATCTATATCCGTGTGTGTTCTGGTTGGCATTGAATCTTCCTGCCATGGTGTGAAAGTGTTGTAGTAGTGTCAGAGCACAACTATACAACTGAGGCTTTTAGGCATATTGAAATATGGATCCATGAACCCACTGAGGAAAGGAAAGAGGTCTTAAACCACACGACCCCACGTCAAGGGTAAACATTATATCTACCCCTCCTCACTTCAGGCTTGGTCTAAACCCAACATAGACAGGCATTGGGGCAAGAGACCATAAGGGGCCAGGATGAATATTATTTGCCCCTTTGTAGACACTTGTGTTGCTTTACAGCAACTCGCAATAAATTGCTGGGGCCAAAATTTAACTGGCAGAGCCTTAGACAGGCTTCAACAGAGCTCTGCTCAAAGCCCAATTAAGCTGCAAATCATCTCCTCCCAATATTTTTCAGAGCGATTAAAAAGTAAAGTCATGTGAAAAGAAACCAGTTAACTCTTAAATAAACTTCTAGATTATCTATTTTGTGGTTCCTGTATCTACAGATTTTTTTTCTTTTAAATGTGCCTTTTGCTGGCCAAATCTCTTCCCTGCAGCCAAAGGTGATTAATGGGCTGTGGTCTAACCAGTCAAATTAAGCAATCAAAACTCATCTGCCTCAGATAAGCAGTCATGAGGCTATAACGGTTTCGTGAATTAAAAGGCCGCAGATAACGCAGCCGATCCCAGCAAAATACTTGTTGGACAAGAGGCGAGAGCACCGAAATCATTATGCACAACTTCAAGGCTCTCCAAATAGGCGCCGTGTAAAGCAGGGAGCATTTACACACAGTTCAACCTCACTGCACAATAGTCATTTAAACATTCCCAACACATTGCATTGTAAATTTTAGTGTATCACGAAGAGTATTTCTGGAGAAAATCTTCTTAACTAGGAAGTTTTTTAAATGAAATGCAATGGCACCCTCCGGCGAGAATATTTGGGGAGGCTAAAATATGAAAACGTGGAATGGACAACTTTTTGTTCATAACCGACTGCTTGTAGTTTTAGGTTTCTGCTCTACAGCATTATATAAGTGGAGTTGATACTATTTCACTGGGTTCCGTTAATAGGGTGGATAAATCATAATGCTATTTAAATTGGTGCCCTGGCCCAAGACAAGTTCCCATTGTACCAGGGAAACATTTTGACCTGAGCCCATAGTTCGATCTTAAGTCAGCCAAGGAAAAACTGGAGAAGAGAGCAAAAAGGGGCGCATAAAGCAAAGGAACATGTAAAGGGCAGCATCTAATTATCTCTACTATTCCTCTACATAACATATTCTCTTACTTCTGTGTTTCCACTAAACGGCAAGCATAAGAGTCCCATTCTCTAGCAAGTCATTTCTTAATTGTAAATGTCAGATAATTACTCCTGACAAGCTTTAATAACTTCCAAAGGTTTATTGTACACAAAGTAGCAGAGAAATGCTGATTAATGGAATACAATTGATGCCATGTAAACAACTGAATGTGATATAAAGCATAAACATTCTCAAATTGTCTGAGAAAAACATGTCTCTAGGAATACAGATAAATTATTAGACTTATTAAGTTGAGTTAATGCAAGGCTTAAAGATGTTTATCCTGGTAAATTGGTTAACAGTAAGCCTGAGGCTTAAGGAATAATTATCTTATAATTTCCTACACATACTAATTTCACATTGGAGATGCTGCTATAATTTATGAAACTAGAACACTAAAGCTACAATAGTTTTTGGCTATTTAAAATTATATGATACAACTTAAATACTCCCTTTAAAGTTCTACTTATTTTACAACTACATATTATAAATGAAACTTTCTCTTTTTCATAAAAATCATTAGTTTCCTAAGCTTTATAACTACATCAATCCTTTTATGGAATTCTGTACAAGTAGAAACTTGGTCTACCCTGTAGATAAGAGAATGTATGAATGTGTACATCAAACAAAAGTTCTTTTGACTTTTACATCCATCGATCATAGATCTACTCAAATGTCAATTTTTGCCTCCAAGTCCCAAAGCAGTTAGAGCAAAGTATTTTTTTTTAAAGAGCTTTAATTCATTTAGAAAGAAAACAATAACATTAGCACAATGTATATTACAGGAAGAAATAAAAAATAAGAACACTTTGTAGAAACCTACAGATTTAAAATACTAAATGTGGGATACCAGATGTTAAAAACAAACAGTGCTTAAGGAATGATCTTTACTACTTCAATTTCACTATATCCATTTCAGAATTTTTAATGCCATTTTATAGGCAAATCTGGGCAAAGTGACTTAAGGAAACTCAAAACACAATCAACAGCACAGCACATAATAATAAGACTAATAATAAGGGCCATGTCTGAATTTGATTTCTCATATCACAATTGTTAGCTTCATGAGGAAGCTAAGCCTAGCATGCATTTTCAATATTGCCAACAAAATCATTATAAGATTCTAAGAATATAGCAAACAATGAAACATTATGTTTAGTAGAGAAAAATTAAAACATAGACTTTACCAGTAATTATTGCCCATATTGCAATATGCAGCTGCATAACACTAAAGTGAGTAATTCACCACATTCCTTTAGTGTTTCTTGAAAATACATGGATGCAATCAAAATGTGTCAAATGTTGTCAAAATGTGTCACAAATGTGTCAGAAATGTTTAAATACCAGATACCCTCCATTTTGATGATAGATGCCTGTTTCAACACAACCTTTTATTAAATTTAACTACCTTTCTTGTTCAGGGAAAGTTTGGTAGGTGTATCAATAAAGTTTATATTATATTTACTGTGAGGATGGAAAGAGGTTTCGGCCCAGGGATGCCTGTGTGTTTATGTGACCCCTTTAGGTGTAATTTACATATAAAATCTGTGGGATTTTGGTCTCTTCTTCTGAACCACAACCACAAAATGTTCTCCAGGTGCATTCCTCAGTTTCAAACATGAAGTAATACACTGCCAGAAGGTATCAGTTCGACTGCTGGGAAACAGGTGGGAAAATTTTGGTGCCAGCTTTGCAACGGACAAGACTGCAACTGTTGACCAGAGAAAACGTTGATGATGCCCGAAAGGACGCAACACAAATACCCCTAAATATGTCAAAAGCAGATAAGATCCATCCATCATAACCTGTTTCCTTCTCCCTTCTATGGAACTCATGCATCTCATGATTCCAACATTTTGTTGAGATATATATACTGTATACACATGGTCCCCGACTTATGGCCAAAACGAAGCCATTATTTATGTTGCTAAGTGAGACATTTGTTAAGTGAATTTTGCCACGTCTTACGACCTTTCTTGCTAAGTTGTTAAGTGAATCACTGCAGTTGTTAAGTTAGTAAGACGGTTGTTAAGTGATCCCACAGGGTGGGCCTTCTCCAGGTGCCGTCAACTACACAATGTCATCTGGAGGCTCCTCGGGGGAGAGCCTTCTCTGTAGCTGCCCCAGCCCTATGGAGGGATCTACCCCCTGAGATCCGGACCCTCCCCACTCTCTCGGCCTTCCGAAAGTCTACTAAGACCTGGCTGTTCCGGCAGGCCTGGGGCTGTTGATCCTTGAGTTCCAGCCCCACTAAGATTGAGTGCATGTTGTATCCTTTTAATTCGCTTTGTCTTTGTATTTTAACTTCTTTTAATATCTTTTTAAAATTGTTTTTTATGTGAGCCTCCCGGAGTCCTCCGGGATTGGGCGGCATACAAATCCATTAAAACCTTAAACCTTCCCTCTTGACTTTGCTTGTCAGAAGGTCGCAAAAGGTGATCGGGGCACTGCGACCGTCATATATGAGCACAGAAGGTGCAGTGGTCGTAAACGTGAAAAATGGGCATAAGTCCCTTTTTTATTGTTGTAATTTTCAACTGTTGCTAAGTGAACTGTTACAAGTCGAGGGCTACCTGTATAGAATATACGATCCCCAAAATCAAGAAAAAGGTACGGATTAGAATATTAGCATTCTTTGAACCAGAAGATCAAGAATGTTTTCTTTAAACTATTCCATATCAAAAGGAGAAGAACTTTGGACAGATTCTCATTCCAAATGAGAAAACTCCGGATTTTCTCTAAGTCAGATTCAAAACAGGTATTACAATAATCGCAGCAGACATACGCATTATCAGGAAGGGAAAAGAGCAACCCTGAGGTTCTGGGTGGGACAGGACAGTTTTTTAAAATTTTATTAAACAAAATTTAGTTCATAAGGTAAAAGCGTAAAGGAACAGATCAAATGCTTCCGAAACTGACAATAAATAAATAAATCTACTTACAGTCTGTAGAGTTTGGGAGTCCCGAGAAAGAGCAACTCAGAGAGAAGCTGAAGATTATTTCTGTTTAGCCTCCTTTGTCAAAAAGAAAAGAAAAGAAAAGAAGTTACTACTCAAATAATCCTTTCTTTAAACAAAGAACTCTACTAAGAGATGTCAAAACTAACAGCATAATGGAGCTGGAAGGGACCTTGGAGGTCTTCTAGTCCAACCCCCTGGTCAGGAGGCAGGAAACCCTACACCACTTCAGACAAATGGCTACCCAACTTCTTCTTAAAGACTCCCAGTATTGGAGCATTCACAATTTCTGGAGGCAACTTCTGTTCCACTGATTAATTGTTCTAACTGTCAGGAAATTCCTCCTCAGTTCTAAGTTGCTTCTCTCCTTGCTTAGTTTCCACCCATTGCTTCTTGTCCTGCCTTGAGGTGCCTTGGAGAATAGCTTGACTCCTTCTTCTTTGTGGTAACCCCTGAGATATTGGAAGTCTGCTATCATGTCTCCCCTAGTCCTTCTTTTCCTTAAACTAGACATATACCCAGTTCCTGCAACCGTTCTTCCTATGTTTTAGCCTCCAGTCCCCTCATCCTCTTCCTTGCTCTTCTCTGCCCTCTTTCTAGAGTCTCCACATCCTTTTTTTTAATTTTGTGGCTACCAAAACTGGACACTGTATTGCAAACGATCATCTTAGCATTCCCGTGGCCTGAAAACGGAGCTTTAATGACAGGAGTCACTCTAAGAAATGCGAGTCTCAAGAACGAGCCGAATTCCATGTTTTATTTACATGTGTGAATGCAACATGCCCATACATGCATCCAACTCCTTTGTTCTCTTCCATACGGAGAAGGGATCTCTGGCAGCCTGAGTTGGACTCTTCTTATGTGTTCATGGCCAGGTTTTGCTTATTTATATCCCTTTATCTGTGCCGTTTTTTTCATGCGTTTCCACGCTCGTTTCCTTGTACTTGTTGTCAAATAAATAAATAAAACGAAATAAGGAAGCAGGGAGGCTTTTACACAAGGAGGAAGTGACCGGCCTTAAGGAGAAGCCTCACAGTCCGTGTTCCTCCCGAGAGAACTGCTAGCTGAAGGGACAGGAGCTGCAGCGCATCAAAGCGAGGCCCTGAGAGATTCCCAGGGGCGAAATGCGAAATAAAACCCTCCACATTGTGACAGGCTGGAAATGGGGAGCAGGCAGGCAAGAGCCCCCCCCCCCCAGTGGAAGCAGAGGGTTGAGGAGGCCACCACCTCAAGAGTACAGGCATTCCCGACTTATGACCACAATTGCCGCTAACATTTCTGTGGCCAAGCGAGACAGTTGTTAAGTGAGTTTTGCCCCGTTTCCCAACCTCTCCTTGCCACAGCAGTTAAGGCAACAGTAGCAGTCGTTAGATTACTCGCACGGTTGTTAAGCGAATCTGACTTCCCCATGGACTTTGCTTGTCTGAAGGTCCCAAAAGGGGGATCACGTGACACACACACACTCTGGGACACTGTGACCGTCATAAGTATGAGTCAGTTGCCAAGTGCCTCAATTTTGACCACGTGACCGGGGGACGCTGTCACAGTTGTGTGAAAAATGGTCCTAAGTTACTTTTTTCAGTGCCGTTGTAGCTTTGAACGGTCCCTAAATGAACTGTTGTAAGTCAAGGAGTACCGTCAAAGGAAGAAACTATTTCGGGCCCACAACCTGTACAATAACCACCTATTTATGTAAGGGAAGGAGATGTGCAAACCAGGGGTGAAATTCAGCCGGTTCTGGCGAACCCGTAGCGGAAACTTTGAACCAGCAAATACCACCAGAGTGGGGAGAGAATGGGGGTTTTGCAGTATCTGTCAGCCTCCGCTTTGCTGCTGCTTCGGCTGCCATTGAAACGGGGAGGGGGGGGCATGGTATTTGGGAGGGGACTCATTGCTGTGCTGGAGGAAGTTTCGAGACACTGAACTGACCACCTTACTGCGTTACATGTGGAGGGGGAGTGTTTCCCGCCAAGGCCAACGGTCCAGCATTCCGTCCTGGTGATGCCTTTCGAAGTTATCTCACACCTGACATTTGGGAGAATTATGATTGGACTGTGCACGGGATGCCAAGGGGAGGGCAATGGATTATACAATATATTATTTGCTTTTGCGCCTAATTAACCAGATTTATCTTAGCTTCGCATCTATTCATTTATAATTAGTAAAAGTACACTTGATTTCAAACAAATGGAGTCCAGTGGTTTTCTTTCCTGATTATTGAATGAAGGCTGACAGTATCCTTCCCCTGGAGTGGGGAGGGAATGGGGATTTTGCAATATCCTTCCCCTGCCACGCCCATCAAGTCACACCCACAGAACCGCTAGTAAAAACATTTGAATTTCCCCACTAGTGCAAACTACAGTCACCCGCCCCAAACCACTAATTTTGGCTTTGAAATTTGCCATAAGGAATCCGTCATAACGAAATGTAATCTTGCCCAGGGATCCCCAGCCTTTGATTCCCCTCGGGGTCCAGCTACCCAGGAAATTAATCTTTGGAGGCTAATTTCCTGAAGTAGCCATTTGATATTCCCTAAGATACCAATTCTGATTAAACTGTGTTCTTCCAAGCAAGAGGATGGCATGCATGAATCAAGGATAAACGCCAATCTCAGTCTGAGGATGTGATGGAGGAGATCTGCTATTAATCATCAGGTTAGGACATAAATAGGCCAGCCTTTCTGCAAGATGATATATTGCATCAATTATGGATCACAAAGCATTTTGACCATCAAACAACGTCCCTTTATCAATAAACTTTAGAGTAAGGGTGTAAACTGGCAGAAAACCCCGTGATTACTTGTTGGTATCAATTCAGGTTATTCAAAAAGTTTGAAAATTTGCAAATAATATTCTTTGTTACATAGTTCACAGAAAAAATAGCCACTGCCACTGGTTCCTTTCTTCTATAAAAAAAAATCAAACACAAGATATTATAAAGATGAATAGAGCCAAACCTACATCATATTCAGTAACCATGATCTTCTCTGCACTCAGACTACAAAATTGGTTCTAAACGACTTGATTCATTATCCCTTCAGCTGAGTATATTCAGGAGATCACCAGGCTTCCTTGACCCCAAGGAAGGGGTCAAATGTTTCATAAGTCACGAATCCCTTCGCCTCTACCCTGAGTGCCTTTCTTCTCTCCCGCTCATTTCCCTTGACTGTTAGTTGGCCAGATTCTTGTAGAGAGCTTAAGCTTGCAGTAAATCTTTATACACCATTGAACTGCCTGAATCCCCTATTTTCCCTGGCACTTGACATCCATCCATCCATCCATCTATTGTAGGAGATGACCAGGCTGAGCCTGAAGGAAGTGTCAAATGCGTCCTCAGTCATGAGTCCCTGCATTCCCCTGGCAAGAGATCAAAGTCCAACCCACTTTGAACGCCTTTCTTATCTCCCACTCATTTCCCTTGACTGTTAGTTGGCCAGATTCTTGTAGAGAGCTTAAGCTTGCAATGAATCTTTATACACCATTGAACTGCCTGAATCCCCTATTTTCCCTGGCACTTCAGTTTCTTCAACTTCTTCTTTTTTCTTCAGCAAATTCTCTTTGTAAAGTTGTTCAGGATGGTTAAGAGTTCTCCTGGAGGGACACCGCAAGAGCCCCTCTTTCTACCTAAAGGCTCTGCTGTACCTTCTGCAGAAACATGTCAGAATCCAACCCAGCATAGTTACAGTGCAAATAATCACAGTGCAATTAATCACAGAAAACACAGCAACTTAGTAGTAAAGGTAAAGGTTCCCCTCACGCATATGTGCTAGTCGTTCCTGACTCTAGGGGGCGGTGCTCATCTCCGTTTCAAGAGCCAGCGCTGTCCAAAGACATCTCCATGGTCATGTGACCGGCGTGACTCAACACCAAAGGCGCACGGAACGCTGTTCCCTTCCCACCAAAGGTGGTCCCTATTTTTCTACTTGCATTTTTTACGGGCTTTCGAACCGCTAGGTTGGCAGAAGCTGGGACAAGTCACGGGAGCTCACTCCATTACGCGGTGCTGGGGATTCGAACCACTGAACTGCCGACCTTTCTGATCGACAAGCTCAGCGTCTTAGCCACTTAGCCACCACTTCCCTAGCAACTTAGTAAACATCGCCTAATTTTTTTCCCCCCAAAGCATTATCCATTGTGGAAAATGAGATACTGGCAAATAGCCATGCAAACTCTTGAACAAATGGTAAGTGAAAAAATTACAGACTGGAACTAAATGTATAGATCTCTTTCAATATATAAAAATAAGATGCACAATCCTTCCCTGATATGACATCCACCAGATGTGGTTGAGCAGGAATTCCCCAAATAGGGAAATCAACTGGTAATTTTAAGAATCAAAACATCTGGCTGCGAAAGGCGGCTTTGAACCAATTTCCTTATTTCTACCAATTGTCTAATTTCATCCATATAGTTAGATAACCTCACTGTGCCAATTCTCATACTGACCAAATTTGATGACGTTCCTGATCTTTTCTAGCAAAGTGGATTTAATTCATCTTAATTTTATGCTTGAAGTAATGTATAAAGCCATCTCCACAAAAATCGCACTAGTAGCAAGAATTCTTTAAAATGGTTTATATCATCCTTGTCAGAATAAAAAGTATCATATATTGACATTCAATGTACCACTTAATGGTGTAAACCTACGGATAGTCCCTTGTACCCAAAGCGGTGTAGATGTGGTGTACTTACAACAGAGTGTTGCATTGTTCCAAAAAGTAATTCCAGAGGTGTATAAAAACTATATTTGGTAATGGAGGTAGTGACAGATTTTATTTTCCTGGGCTCCAAGATCCCGACAGATGGGGACGGCAGCCAAGGAATCAAAAGAGGCTTGCTCCTGGGAAGAAAAGCGATGGCAAATCTAGACGGCATCCTAAAAAGCAGAGACATCACCCTGCCAACAAAAGTGTGTATAGTCAAGGCTACGGTTTTCCCAGTTGCCATGGATGGCTGTGAAGGTTGGACCACAAGGAAGGCTGGGTGCCAAAGAATGGAGGCCTTTGAACTCTGGGGCTGGAGAAGAAGACTCCTGCATCGAGTCCCTTGGACTGCAAGGCCATCCAACTGGTCAGTCCTAGAGGAGGTCAACCCTGGCTGCTCTTTAGAAGGCCAGATCCTGAAGAGGAAACTCAAATCCTTTGGCCACCTGATGAGAAGGAAGAAGGACTCCCTGGAGAAGAGCCTCATGCTGGGAACGATGGAGGGCAAAAGAAGAAGAAGGGGACGGCAGAGAAGGAGGTGGATGGATGGAGTCACCAAAGCTGTTGGCCTGAGCTTCAATGGACTCCAGAGGATGGGAGAGGACAGGAAGGCCTGGAGGAACGTGGTCCATGGGGGTCGCGATGGGTCGGACACGACTTCGCAACTAACAACAACAAATTGAAACAACAGGTGGCCCCTCAACTTACAACAGTTTGTTTCATGACGATTTGAATTTTCACACTTATGGCTGTTGCACCATTCCTGCAGTCACAATATTAAAGTTCAGACGGTTGGCAACTGACTCACTCTTATGACAGTCGCAGTGTCTCAAGGCCACATGATCCTCTTTCCCGACCTTCAGAGGAGCAAAGCCAATCGGGAAAACAGATTCACTTACCAACTGGCTTACTCACTTAGCAACTGATGTGATTTGCTGAACCATTGTGGCAAGGAAAGTTGTAAAATGGGGCAAAACTCAACTTGTTTTACTCAGCACTTTGGGGCTCTTGTGGTCATAAGTCGAGGACTCTCTGAAACCAGTCCTTAAAACAAATCACACACACACACACAGACGAGGTTTGTGAGACAACTTTGTGGACGTGAGAATTTCAAGAGGATGGAAGGCTTGTATTTGAAGAAAGCCCAATAAGAGCCGAGGTGGCACAGTGGTTAGGGTGCAGTACTGCAGGCCATTTTAGCTGACTGTGATCTGCAGTTCAGCGGTTCAAATCTCACCGGCTCAAGGTCGACTCAGCCTTCCATCCTTCCGAGGTGGGTGAAATGAGGACTGTGGGGACTGTGGGGGCAAGTTGCTGACTCAATTTGCTAAAAAAAATTGTAAACCGCTTAGAGAGGGCTCAAAGCCCAATGAAGCGGTATATAAGTCTAATAAATAAATAAATAAATAAATAAATAAATAAAATAAACAAGCAGGAGAAACCATTTCCTACTTTAAATGTGCTATGACGTATTTCCTATCAGGAATTAAACCTTCTGTCGAAACCCACCCTGTGTGGTTTAAAAGCACAGCAAATAAATAGATAACCTTCCCATGTGGAATAAAAGCCACCGTTTCCCTTTGGCTCTGCATTCATTCCGTTGTGGAGACGGAGATGGAGAGTCTTAAATGAAACGCAAGAAAAAAACAATGCACACTCTCCGATCTTCTTCTTCTTCTTTTAATAAGAGAGACCCGGCTACACTTATTTTGACGTTTTGCAACAGTGCCCTGATTTAAGCAGTTGGGCCCAGAGAGAGAGAGAGAGAGAGAGAGAGCAGGGGGGCTCTCAGAGAGAGAGAGAGAGAACAAAACAGATGTGGGAAAAATAAACAGCCTCCCCGTCTTGGAATTTCTAAAAAGGTCTGCAGAGAGCAAACAGGACTTCTCTCGCTGCAATTTGACTTCTGGGCCCATGAGAACGGGGGCTGGGATGAATGAAAGGCACTGCCGAAGGGACCCCCGTCAGCAGAAAGTACACAGGACCTCCAATATCTCAGCACCCGTTGCCCTTTTCGTTTCAGAGAAGGCTCCCAGGGCAGGTCCCTCCCCTGCTTTGTATCTCGTCCCCTGGGTGGGGGCACAACGGAAGACCACCGGGGGGGGGGGGGGAAGAGAAGGAACACAACTGAGCCCAAAATTTATGGTGTGAAAAACAGTCAAATAGAAAGAATAGGATGGGATGGGATGGGATGGGACAGAATAGAATAGAATAATGAAAATAGGATAGGATAGGATAGGTAGAGTATAGCAATAGCAGTTAGACTTATATACCGCTTCATAGGGCTTCCAGCCCTCTCTAAGCAGTTTACAGAGTCAGCATATCGCCCCCACAGTCTGGGTCCTCATTTTACCCACCTCGGAAGGATGGAAGGCTGAGTCAACCTTGAGCCGGTGAGATTTGAACCGCTGAACTGCAGATAACAGTCAGCTGAAGTGGCCTGCAGTACTGCACTCTAACCACTGTGCCACCTCGGCTCCTTAGAGTAGAGTAGAGTAGAGTAGAGTAGAGTAGAGTAGAGTAGAGTAGAGTAGAGTAGAGTAGAGTAGAGTAGAGTAGAGTAGAATAATGAAAATAAGATAGGGTAGGATAGGATAGAATAGAATATGGAATGAATAGAATAGAATATAGAATAGAACAGAATAGGAATAAGGAATAGAATAGAATTCTGTATTGGCCAAGTGTGATTGGACACACAAGGAATTTGTCTCTGATGCAGATGCTCTCAGTGTAAAGAGAAATAAATACTTTTATCAAGAATCACAAGATACAACACTTAGTGATAGTCATGGGTTACTAATAAGCAATCAAATAATACTAGGAAACAAATAAAACAATATATATATTAAAGATACGAGCAACAAGGGTATAGCCATAAAGTGGGAAGAGAAGGGTACTAGGAAGGAAGAGAACAATAATAGTAATGCAGTCTTAGTAGATAAATTGACAGGGTTGTGGGAATTAGTTGTTTAGCAGAGTGATGGCGTTTGGGGGGGAAACCTGTCCTTGGGTCTAGTTGTTCTGGTGTGCAGTGCCCTATGGCGTCGTTTTGAGGGGAGGAGTTGAACAATTTGTGTCCAGGATGGGAGGGATCTGTAGTTATATATCACCTTTTCAGTGTGGTTGTAACTTCGAATGGCCACTAAGTGAACAAGAACTACCTGTATGTTCCTTATTGTGAAAACTCAGACTAGATCAACTTGTGAGCGAAGGGGTCAGCTCAGGATGTTCCTTTATTAGGTTTCCACAAGAAACAGCATCTTCTCAACCACTGCAGTGACAGAGAATATCAAACAGAGGATGCTGAGATCAATCATTCCTGGTGGACATCAGAAACTTCCACTTGGCCATGAGGCTAAGCCAACACTCCGGGGTCTTGGGGAACCTCATCCATTTCTGCCACATTTGCTGCTAAACCATTGCTGCTCACTCATCTTAGAACTTGCCAGGGGTCTTAGCAGATGGCAGCGGATGGTCCTCTATGGCTGGACATGGGTGACCAGTTGTTAAGGTCAGGAGATGCACAAACAGCACAGCTGTCAGAATTCCAAACAGCATCCAAAAGTACATCAGAGTCCAAGGCAAAGTATTGCTCAAAGTTCCAATTGATGAAGGGAGCCATGTTGGCACATCTGGGAAAACACGAATCTGAAGGCTTCCCAATTTTCCCCACCCAGTTGGAAGTTCAAGATCTTGCCCCCCCCCCCCCACACACACACAGGTCCATCCCATGGCCCAATCTCCCAGTGCCATGCTGGCAGCTTCCACCCATCCAGTTCCGGTCAGGTGCAGAGACAAAGAATGACCTTGGCTTCCTAGAAAGAATGTTGTTATGGCTACATAGCATCTAACTGTGTCCAATCCCCCCTCCCATTTTCCCACAATAGAAAAGGCATAGTAGAATAATAGAAAGTGTGACATCAAGACCACAAGCACAATTCTGATCTCTTAGGACAAAGGTGACAATAATTATAATTTTTATTTGTTTCCTTTTTGGTGGGGGGGACGTACACAAATGTTATAACCTGGCAAAGTTCAGAAAAACAGCAGGAAGGGGGCATTAGTCGTTCTCCTGTAGTGCTCTCTTTCCATCTTTTCTAAGGCAGACAAAACAAATATTGGTTTTGTGTATTTTCCCTCTTGGCCGGGGTGGGTGGGTGGGTGGGGGGGATACATTTAAGGAAAATCTGGCTGTCCTTATTTTCAAAAGTTAAGCTTACTTCTTCAATTTTTCAAACTTCAAATTCATTCTCTTCCAACTCAATGTCCTTTTTAAAGTTGTCTTCCCAAAGACCAAAAGACCAAAAGGGTATTTAGAGCAATGCTCCTCGTGCCCGGATTAAGGTGATATCTTGATTGATTGATTGATTGATTGATTGAATGATCAATGCACATACAATAGTTTCCTAACATGATTAAGAAAACCCGATTAGCATGATACATGTATTACTTCAGTGTAATTGCAGTAGAAATGACAGTGTTGCACTAAATCAAACTAAACGAATGAATTAATTAATTTTAAAAACAGTCGTTTGCATCCATTGGCAGATGATGAAAAAGATGGGGGGGCTAAATGAAGAGGGAGACCACAGCGAAGAGGTCAAGATTTAAGTGTATCCTAGACAGAAAATGACAAGATGCGGTGGCTCAGTGGCTAAGACGCTGAGCTTGTTGATCAAAAGTTTGGTGGTTCAAATCCCTAGAGTGCCACGTAACGGAGTGAGCTCCCGTTCCTTGTCCCAGCTTCTGCCAACCTAGCAGTTTGAAAGCACGTGAAAAATGCAAGTAGAAGAATAGGAACCACCTTTGGTGGGAAGGGAACAGCGTTCTGTGCGCCCTTGGTGTTGAGTCATGCCGTTCACAGGACCACAGAGACGTCTTAGGATGGCTTTGGAATGGAAATGAGCACCGCCCTCTAGAGTCGGGAATGACTATCACACATGTCCGAGGGGAACTTTACCTTTTTACTAAGTAGCGGTTTGATATTAATTCAGACAGTTCTCAACTAACAAAACACTTGTTTAGTTATCATTTTAAGTTACAAAAGCAGTGTAAAAGTGTCTTACGGCAGATCCTCACACTTACGGCCACATCCCCATGGCCACATGATCAAATCAGGGAATTCGCATGTATTTTACAAGGCTCCCCATTTGCAAGCAAAGTCAACAAGGCAAGCTGGGCTCTCTTAGTAACCGCGTGATTCATTTAACAACTGCAGTGATTTGTGGGCCCAAAAACAAATAAATAAAGACTCTAAAACCAGCCACGACTCCCTTGTTTTGCTTAGCGGCGTAAATCCTGAGTCGAACTGCGGTCACCGCCAACCTGTTTTGTGTTCTTGCTCTTTTGAAAATCATTCGACTGGATTTACAGTGGGAGGAAAGAAGGAAGATGCGCCCTCTGCATCCACTTCTAATGGGAACTGGTCTCTTTCAGCCTTCAGCCAGCGTCCCTTATAATGGGGTGAAATGTGATATTAGAGGCCGATTCCACGGTCACGACCGTTTCCATGAAAGCCCCCTCCTCCTCCTTTATTTCCCTGGTGCAATGACCTGGATAAGCCTTCTATGGAACGGCTTCCTAAGAAGGAAGGAGGGGAATACGAGAGGCTTGAAGAGATGTGGAAGTAATTTACTCCATCATCGGGCTCTCTTTTTTTTTTAAAACCACACACCAATCCTGACCAAAACTAAATCCAAAGATTTCTATCTCGGTCCTTTTCTTTTCTCTATTCTTACCAACTCCTCGCAAGCGGTTTTGTCCTTTCGCTGCCTTCTCATTTTCTCCAGCAAAAAAGTAAAAAAAAGTCTCATGCCAACTGCTCTTCCTATTGTTCATTAATATATTGGTTAGCATAAGTTACTAATAAGAGTATTTTAACTAAAACCTATTGACTATTATAAATGTATAGCTTTTTTTAATCAAGGAAGACGTTTGCCATTGTGAAAGTAATACTGAAGCTAGCAAACTCAGGCTGCAGATGACCAATTGCCAGCACTTTAATGCTGTATTAATAAATGTGGGGCTTTTACAACTTAATTATTATTATTTTTAATTAGGAAAGCCCGACAATCAGCTTAGTCAGAAGGGAAGGCTGCAGGTGTCTCTCAGAAGCAGCTGCAATGATTCGGATAACTATTGGGAGGCAAGGCTCAAAATCCGCATGTGTTTCAGCCAGGATTTATATGGATCTTTCCTGCCAACAGCCTGGAGGAGGAACTGCGAAGCTGCAAAGATGTCAAAGTTTCAGCCAGTCACTATTTGAGCACCAACACAAAACTTTGCTGTGACTTGAATATAAAGATATGGAACTCGCAGCGTTTTGCGCACCGTCTGAAGGCAAAGTTAATGCATAAGAAGTGCAGCAAGCAACAAGCATCTCTCTCCTCACTGAACATCTCAACCCTTGGAAAAAGTACATCTTGTTCATGTCTAAACTACATGTAGACTTCCTGGAACATACGAGAGGAAAAAAGCCGATAAAGCATCTACAAAAGGAATCGTATTTTGTTCTTGCTTTGTTAACGTTTTGTTTCTTGGAACGTTATTAAAATCACATTCAAGCTTTTCTTCCTTAAAATTAAAGAGAGAGCCAGGCTGTTACAAACAAGGCCTCCCTTTGTTATTTTAAGCAGGAGCAATTAATATATAGGAAGCTTTTATGAAGAAAAAAAAATACGAAAACAAATACAAACGGATAAAAACACAGAGAACATAACAATATAATTTTACAGCTTCCTGTATCAGCATGTATATTCTGCTTTTGGAGTTTACGCTTCGATTTTTGCTTTCTTATAGATTTTAACATGGAATCTATGGAGATTCTCAATCATCATCCAGGTCACGGTTTTCCTGAATTTTCTTTTCAAAAAAGGCAAAAAAGACTTTCTTGGGGTTTTCCTTGAAAACGTTTCCCTTCTCATCCAAGAAACTTCTTCAGGTCTGAAGTTTATTAGATCTTCAAAATAGTTTCCTTGAAAACATTTCATTTCTCTGAACTGTTGTGGCCGGTCAATGGAGCTGGCAGCGGATTCGGCCAGTGAGAGGGTTGGGGAGGGACCTGGGCCACTCTTGGGAGTCTGGGGAAGGCTCTGGTGAGGGCTCTGTGTCGGAGGCAGAGAGGGGGCCAGAGCCATATGCCAGTTATCAGCTGCCTTCAGAGTCAGACATCAGTGAGGCAGACGAACAGCTGGAGCCTGTTCCCAGTGTGCGCATGCGCAGAGTGGACAGAGGAAGGGCAGAGCTAAAGAACAGGGATCGACTTGGGAGTTAAGGCCACAGGTGGATGGTGAATGGCCCCTTCATAAAAGAGGAGTGAAAGGGGAGTGGAATTTGCAGGAGGCAATTAGTTTGCTTAATTGGTTTGTGACTCTCCGAGGCTCCTTGCCAAGTTTTGCAGATCTCGGCCTGGCAGCTCTCCAAGCCAGAGAAGGTCTGTGACTGTAAATCCTCCCTCGAAAGACTTTGCTGGATGTGAAGGAGCAGAATTCACAGTCAATGAATAAAGGGGGGTTTCCTCCAGGATCTTGGGAAGCCTTGGTCAGAGCATGAACTGAAGCAGCTTCTTGGATGAGAAGCGAAACATTTTCAGAGAGAAAAACCAAGAAAGTCCAGGTGCCTTTTGGAAAAGCATCTCTGGGACATATATGGCATATAACCCCATTTGCCCCCCATCCTGCCTACTTCCTTCTGGAGGCTCATATGGTCTTCTCTTCAGAGGTCTATTTCATATATTATGTATTTCACATAACAATGACTGCTTGTCACAATTAAACAGCAAATCTAAAATAAACAGATAAATAAAAATGTTGGCAGTTTACAGGCAAATTCTTATAAACAGGTTAAGACCACCAACTACAAAGCATTCATTTTTCTTCTTCTCTGACACGCCCCCCCCCCCTTACATTGAAAAGAACTAGGGTATAAAATTGAAGTCAATATTTATTTAGCATTTTGAAATGCAAAGAGTGTGCGTAGAATGGGATCAATAAAAATGACTGACACGCTCATGAATCCTGTTCCAGAGCAAATGCCAAACGCCAGCCTGTCCATTTGAAAAGCCAAAGTGTTTTGCAGGCTCTTCCTCCTTTCTCCCTGATCTTAGAAACGTCTAACCTGTGTGAAGACGACGTTTCGAGGAAGCAAGGGGTGCTCCTCTTGGAGAAACGTAACAGCTGCGTTCACTTTTGGAAAGTTATTCTAACCATTAGAAACTCATAATTAATGATACTCATGAAAACAGTTTGAAGGTTGTAACAAAAGAGAATATTTGAAGCTTGGGGTTGACACGAAGGGCCAGGGGTCTCCTTGAGTCTGCTTGTTTTCTTCAACTCATTCAGCTTTTAAGGACTATCCAAGTAGGGAGCGCCTTGGTGCTCTCTGAACATGGTGGTTTTCTTGCAGATGTTTCACGACCCAACTAGGTAACATCATCAGTGCTAGAAGGGAGTGGGGTTTGCAGAGAGGAAGAGGGGGAGGAGGAGGAGAACTATGGGAGTGGGTTGTGCAGAAAGGAAGGGGAGGAGGAGGAGGAGGAGGAAGAGGAGGAGAACTGTGGGGTCCTTGATGCTCTCTGAACTTTGTTGTATCTTGAAGACATTTCATGACCCAACTTGGTACCATCACCAGTGCTAGAAGGGAATGGGGTTTGCAGAGAGGAGGAGGAGGAGGAGGAGGAGGAGGAGGGGAACTGTGGTTATATCTTGAAGATGTTTCATGACCCAACTAGGTAACATCATCAGTGCTGATCATCATCACTGCCACTGATGATGTTATCCAGTTGGGTCATAAAACGTCTTCAAGAAAACAGCCAGGTTCAGAGAGCACCAAGGAGCTCCCCACTTGGATAGTTCTTCTCCAAAGCTGAATTAGTGACTACTAGAATAAATCGAAGTGACAAATTTGGTCTGCTTTATTAAAATCTCTTAATAAGGCATCAGTTTCCTAGTCCCTAGCTAGCATTTCCATGGCGACAGACCAAACTTGGTTAGAAGTTATAAGGACCTTATTTTACGACGGTCATGAGTTACGATGCAGATTGTGGGCTCCATTGAGCCGTTAAGTCAAGGACCACCTATGCTTTGGGGCTGCAAATATCTAGGCAGCCACTAGAGGGCAGCAGTTAATTCGCCTTTTCCGTATCTCTTTGCTGCCACCTGGAGTCCTGTGGATTTTGTGTCTCTAATTTGAGAGCTCCTACAAGTGGTCCTCGACTTACGACCACAGCTGAGACCAAAATTTACGTTGCTAAATGAGACATCTGCTAAGTGAGCTTTGCCTCATTTATCATCCACAGTTGTTAAGTGAATCGCTGCGCTTGTTAAGTTAGTCACAAGGTTGTGAGGTGAAACTGACTTTGTTTGTCAGAAGGTTGCAAAAGGAGACGGCCCCTGCGACCGTCATAAATATGAGTTTTGATCATGAGTTTTGATCCCCCTCCCTTTTGAATTGTGAGCCGCCCTGAGTCCCTTCAGGGAAAAGGGCGGCATACAAATACAAATAAAGGCAAATACATGGCCATGGGGAGGCAGCACAGTCGTAAATGTGAAAAATGGTTATAAAGTCATTTTTTTCAGGGCTGTGAACGGTCATTAAATGAAAGTTGTGAGTCGAGGAGCTTATTTATAGGTATAGGAATAGGTTAGGATTTATCTAATGGCAGAAGGTGAAGATGAATTAAAAGGCCTCTTGATGCGGGTGAAGGAGGAGAGTGCAAAAGTTGGCTTGAAACTCAATATTAAGAGGACTAAGATCATGGCATCTGGCCCTCTCAATTCCTGGCAAATAGATGGGGAAGAAACGGAGGGAGTGACAAATTTTATATTCCTGGGCTCCAAGATCCCCGCAGATGGGGACGGCAGCCAAGGAATCAAAAGACGCTTGCTCCTGGGGAGGAAAGCGATGGCAAATCTAGACAGCATCCTAAAAAGCAGAGACATCCCCTCGCCAACAAAAGTGCATCTAGTCAAGGCTGTGGTTTCCCCAGTTGCCATGGATGGCTGTGAAGGTTGGGCCATAAGGAAGGCTGAGCGCCAAAGAATGGAGGCCTTTGAACTCTGGGGCCGGAGAAGAAGACTCCTGCATTGAGTCCCTTGGACTGCAAGGCCATCCAACCGGTCAGTCCTAGAGGAGATCAACCCTGGCTGCTCTTTAGAAGGCCGGATCCTGAAGAGGAAACTCAGAGACTTTGTTCCACCTGATGAGAAGGAAGAAGGACTCCCTGGAGAAGAGCCTCATGCTGGGAACGATGGAGGGCAAAAGAAGAAGAAGGGGACGGCAGAGAAGGAGGTGGCTGGATGGAGTTACTGAAGCAGCTTGCGTGAGCTTGAATGGACTCCAGAGGATGGGAGAGGACAGGATGGCCTGGAGGAACATTGTCCATGGGGTCACGATGGGTCGTACAGGACTTCACAATTAACAACAACAACATGTTAGGATGGATGGATGGATGGATGGATGGATGGATGGATGGATGGATGGATGGATAGATCCTACTTTCATGTTACATTCTGCAGCCACTAAAACCCACCTTTGGGACCCTCGTAGGCCTGTTTTGTGTCTTCCACTCTTAATCCAGTAGAGCAGCTCAGGATCTGCCTCCCATTCGCTAGCCTAGGAAATACAGACGGAGCGGTTCTTCCGGAAGGGCTATGGAGCCCCACTTGGCTCACATCAAATCAGTTCCCTTAATAGGACCCAGGGGAAAAGGAGGGCTCATTCTAACCCACAGAGCTTGTTCTTCCTCTTCGATTTCGCAAACACAACACCGGCAAAGATGACATGACAACGCAGCCTTCGATTTTGCCTGCATTTCCTTGGTTGGTTCACACTTTACAATGATCTAATTGGATTTACGGAAAGAGAAACAATCCCTAATTCATTTTGATTTTTTAAAAAACAAAACAGGGTTCGTAGGGCAGATCAAGAGTGACCACGAGTTCTAATCCAGCCCTAAACACGAAGCCTGCAGGGGGACTTTGGGCCACTTCACTCTCTCCCTCTCTCAGGCCCAGGAAGAAGCCCATGGCAGCCACATCGCAGAAGGTTGACCAGAAGTGTTGTTCATGGAGTCGCCAGCAATTAAAAGCTGGCTTGAAACCCCCGCGTGAACACAAGGAGGAGGAGAAACACCTTCAGGAGCTCTGCTAACAAGGCCGAAGATGCCACGGATTCTCTTTTGCAGAATCCAAGAGAGGGAAAGATGCTCAAGGAGGAGCCACCCACTTATTTCCAGCAACGCCAGGTAGTAAATCCAGAGACATTCTCTCGATTGCCTTCCTGGGTCCACATGCCAGCTCTGAGACAAACCGAACACCCATTTAACAGATGGCACCTTCCCCCAAGTACCCAAATGAACCCAGCCAGCTTTGTGATGCTGAAACTGTTACCCGCTGTGTATTACTATGCCTTTCCTCTCTCCATGGCAACCAGAAAGCCATCCAATACTCACAAAGGGATGGGGCTACATCGGGCTCACGTCCTTGCAAGCAGGCGACCCTCTTAAATATGGGGGAGGAGGAAAAGTTCCCTGTGCATCCTTTGTTTAACTGAACAATAACAAGGAGGGTTTGTCTGTCTGTCTGTGTGTTTCTGTGTAGGAGAAAAGTTTGGGAAGGGAAGGGGAGAAGGTAACAAAACCCACATGGACCAACCATCAGCAGTGAATCAACCTACTGATAATACAGACACAAGGAAGGAGATCCTTGGTGTAGCAAGCCAAACCTAAAGGCAGAGCAATCGTGTCAATCCGTATCTTACACTCTCCGTTATACTAGCAGACAGGAGTCCTTCTCTGGAAGACGGAGGTTGGAGGGTTATGGACCTGAAGCACCTTGGATGCCAAATCTTTGTGCAGAGACAGAGACAGATTAACAGAGCTGGAAGGGACCTTGTAGGCCATCTAGTTCCATCTCCCACCCAAGCAGGAGACCTTCACCATTGTTGACAGAGGGCAGTCCAGTCTCTTCTTGAAAGCTTCCAGGGATGAAGCTCCCACAACTTCTGTTCCAAGGGTTGATTGTTCTCACTGTCAGGAAATTCCTCCTTATTTCCAGGTTGAGTCTCTCCTTGATCGTTTTCCATCCATTATTCCTTGCCTTCAGATACCTTGGAAAACAGCTTGACCCCTTCCTCTCGGTCAGTGTGGGCCTCCTTCCCCGGGGCTCTCTGGGACTTGCCCGTATCTTCAGGAGAGGCTCATGTTCAGAAGATCAAAATGCCAGGGATCAGCATTAATGGAGACAGAGACCTCCTTTCCCCCTTCTTCCATACTTAGCATCACTCAGGTGGTAGCCCTGAGAGGAGACAGTCTTCCAATCACCTGCGTCACTTGGGGATGGCTACCTCAGTTACAAGGCACCAGGAGATGGCCTGTTTAGCTGAACTTGGCTGAACTCTGAAGCGAAGAGCAGGGAACGATGGCTGGGAGACTTCCTGAAGGACACCTGGGCAAGTCAAGGAATATTCCTGCCAGAAGGAAGGTGCAAAGTCTTCTGCACCATTGGCCACTTTTTGTGAAGTATCCAGGATGGAGGAGTAGACTTTGTTTCCTTTAGAGAAAAACCTAGCTCCAAATACCCCAAAAATAAGACCTCCCGGGATAATAAGCCCTCCTCAGAACACATTGCAACACAGCAGCAGCCATGAGGTGACCACACTTGCCGCCTTCTGCACCTCAAAAGTAAGGCTCCCCCAAAATAAAACCAAGTGCTTATTTCGGGGGGGTGGGGTCAAAAGAAAATAGGACCCTGTCTTATTTTCGGGGAAACATGGTAAATAGTTAAGCCTGGATACGTTTCTCTTTTTCAGGAGTGTTTCCTTCTATGCTTGGGGGGATCCTTTTGAATACAGACTTCTGTGTCTACCAAGCGTCAGGATTAAAGAGAATGTAACAACGGCAGAGTCCGGATTTGAAGTATTTCATTTTTCTAGCAAGAACTTTTTAAAACATTTTTTTTGCATTTTTTTCAAATATGCTATTATTATTTCAAAACACCTTTAAAGTAAAAACAAACAAACATGTAACACAATTGCTGTATACTCTGGGGCCATAACAGCAAACCTGTGGGACCACAGGTGGAATGCAGCGTCCCCTCTGTGGCCACGCGAGCCGTCGCCCCAGTTCAGCTGCGCCACCCATGCGCACCTGCCTCCCACTGGCCAACTGGTTGTCAGTCTCTGCCATGCATGCGTGGGGGGGGGGGCGAGGGCCGTGCAGAGGGCCACATGCCCAGAGGGGGCACACGCATGGGCCACTTGTGTGTTGCGTTTTGGAGGTTTGGATGCGCATTTGCGCGCCCACATTTTGACGACTCAGTCCGGAAAAGGGCAGCCATTACTGATCTAGGGAAAGACTTAAAAATGAAGCTGAGTAGGACATGACACTATAAGGGGGCCTGGAGCATGGATATTCCGTTCATCTTTCTTCTGCTGAGCTTAAAACAGCCTAAAGAGATAGGAGTTGCTGCCTTTCCCCGGGAACACCTTGCTGCTCTCTTAGCAAATGGCTCACACTCATACCAAAGCACGCATCAATGCAACATTTGGATCTTGATTATCAGGGCTGTCAATTAAACTGAACCTCAAACTATTAGCCACGTTCCACGACAAAGGAAGAAGGAAATGTGTCAAGTGAGGCCTTGGGAAAACCAGGTTTCCCTTCCAATGCAGAAGAGGTAGCTCCAACTTAAGAGATTCAACTAACACAGGAATCAGCAACCTGTGGCTCTTTCATCCCTCCTGCTGTGGCTCCCTGTCACCAGTCGGCTCCACAATTGACAGGGCTTTCGGTTAGGACAGGTAGTGGAAAAAGGGACGCTGTGCTAGGAGGAGACTCTATGGTGGGGGAACCGGACTTCTGGTCAGCAGAGGAAAAAGGATGCTGTGCTAGGAGGAGACTCTATGGTGGGGGAACCGGACTTCCGGCCGGCTCCAGAATTGAAGGGTTCCGGTTAGGACTTTGTGGCTATTTGAGTGTTTAAGGTTGCCACCCTCTGAACTAAGAAGATAACCAAAGCTGCCTTTTCCTTGGGAAAGCTACGCTCTCAATCTCTGAGTAAGAAGGGAACTCTTAACGTGATTTCCTTCCAGGCAGCTCCTATTATTGCCAGAATGTTAATTGTTCATATAATCTTATTGTTTTCTTCAAAAAGACACATTTAGCCAGGGGTGAAATCCAGCAGGTTCTGATAACTTTCTGTTCCAATTCTGCATTGATGTTATTAAACTATCCTGTTACTCAATTCGCTAAGAAGATGAGCAATAGCAATAGCAGTAGACTTATATACCGCTTCATAGGGCTTTCAGCCCTCTCTAAGCGGTTTACAGAGAGTCAGCATATCGCCCCCAACAACAATCTGGGTCCTCATTTTACCCACCTCGGAAGGATGGAAGGCTGAGTCAACCCTGAGCCGGTGAGATTTGAACCGCTGAACTGCTGATCTAGCAGTAGCCTGCAGTGCTGCATTTAACCACTGCGCCACCTTGAGATGTCTAAAGATGAGAAAGAATGACAAGACTGATCTGATTTCGGTGGGAAGACCTGTTGGGCTTGAATTCATCCAAGTTCCATTAAAACCATAATCAACCAAGCTAATAACCATAGTCACACTTTGTGCACAACCAGCCTTCACAAGTTCAACTACTGTAGCAACTCCTAAACACGATGTTTTTCCACATGGAACACTTATTGAAAAAGGGGAAATCAGAGATGCCCAACCTTTGTTAGATTCCTGGCTACATTAAGATAACAAAAATGTTCCCTCCTTCTCATTTCACGGGTCTCTGAAATGAACGAAGTGAACATTTTTGTTATCTTAATTTAGCCAGGAATCTAACAATAGTTGGACATATTTATGGGACAACCAATTTTTTGCTCTCAAGATAATCTTTTCTTTCAGGTTCTCCACGCAATATTTATGTCTGTCCATCAGAGCATTTTGACATGCGAGTCCCTTCCCTGCCCAAGTAGTATAAAATTCCAGCAGTTACCACATTGATTGACCTAAAAGATGGAATTGGCCATTTTGTTATGTTGTTACAATAGTAGACTTTCTTTTAATGCTTAAGGAAAACATAATGTGAAAACAGCAATACAGGCCAACCTGCTAGAAACCAAACCTTATCATAAAACCTCCTTCCCTGAAATGAATAGAAAATCCATTATCAAAACTGCAAAACATCCTAGCCAGATACTTCGTTTTCAGTATTAATCAACTGAACCGATCAAAAAATATCTTCAGTTGTACAGTTGGTTGACTAAACACCTTGAACGATTCTTAACTTATACTAACGACCAAAAAGCTTCTTACAACCCTTGGACATCATACCTTAAAAAGGAGAATCTATTATCAGCAGCTTCTATCAGACCAACATGGAAATTGTCAAAACAAAAAAGTCACATTTTATTCTTAACTTGCTGCTTGCCAGTAACTAGCCAGTTCCAAGAATTTTGGCCTGTATGAACTTCCACTCCAAATTATTTTTCCCTTCTGAAACAATTCAGTCTTAGCCCATTTTACAACAAACATCCATGACTATATCCATAAAAAAATAAAATATTAAATATCTTAGAACAATATTTTGGAACACATTTCATGATGTGCAATTTTAATTTGTTACTTGGCATTATGAGATCAAAATCTTGTAAGAGTATGAAAGGACTTATTTTATAACGTACCCAAGAAAATGTTTTGTATGGGTGCCAACCAACAAATAAAAAAAGTTATTTGTTTTGAGTGTTCAAAATGGAGCTACGCGACCTATAAGTTGTAAAATTCACCTGTGGTCCCCTCCCTCAGTGCTCAACTAGGCATCTCCTGTATCAACTGCTACTGTGGGGATGTTACATTTTTAGAAACCAATAAAAGATAATTTCCTTGAGAGCAAATTTGGTAGAGTGGTTAAGGCATTAAGCCAGGAATTGAGAAACCGTGAGTTTTAGTCCCTTTCTAAGCAACATTTTGTGACTTTGGGCCAGCCCCCCTCTCTCAGCCCTGGAAAGCCACTTCTGAGATCTTGCAAAGAAAATTGCAGACATTCGTTAGACAGGATTCAAGCTTGACTCAAAGGTTACATGTCTGTCCGTCTGTCTAGGATCGTTCTAGAAGAGGAAACCTATAAGAAGGATCTCCAATTACAAAGAGAAATTCATATCTCAGCTTTATTTTTATCCACGCTTATAAAGGCAGATGAGAAATCTCAAAGGATTGGTCTCAACAGAAAATATTCTTTCTTTGCAACTAAAGACAAAAATCAACCTGTTCATCACTATTTAAACTCTTCCTCCAAGGGTGACCTCATGCACTCTGTCTTTTGAGTAATAACCCCTAAAAGGCCCTTCTAACATGAGAAACAGAGGAACAGAGGAAAAAACTGCATCCATATACAGTATTTTTTTTAAAAAAGAAACAAGAACAAAGACAAAATAATGTTTGCACAACTAATAAAAGTGTTGTTTTAAAAAGGTGGGAATGTAAGCGAAGCACACAGCTATGGACACATATGGAAATGCTTTCCCAACTTAAATCCTAAAGCTTAAGTGCCACCAAAATCAATATCTACACAACCAAAGTGCAACTTTCAGGGAGGTTAGCTAAGGAATGTGCAAGTAAACAATTAAAGGAACAGGATAAATCTCTCAGTGTTTTACCACCAACTAATTACTCAAACTAAACACCTTCCTGTTTTGTTGATATCCAATTCAGTGCAAATATTATTTACTTAAAATTGATCCCTTCTTGGTCTTTTTCCCCCCTTTCACACAATAGTTGAATTTATCACACCACTTCACAAGTTCTTACTTCCAATTCTTCAATTAATAAAGGAACATATTTGTAACTCAGGGTTGACATGAAGGGCCCATCAGTGCTAGTCCTATGTTTATTCACCATCAGTTCTTAAATCTTATCCATCATCCATTCACTAGCACTGATGATGTTACCTAGTTTGGGTAATGAGACGCCTGCAAGAAAAGGAGCAAGCTCAGAGAGCATCACGGACCCCTCAACTCCTCCAACTGTTTACTTTGTTTAAGACAAGGGATATGGAAAGCTACAAAGAGCCAACACTTTATGGAACCAATGGGGGAGCTGGCACCTGGGTCTGGAGAAAGCTGGGGAGTATGGGCATTGTTGAATAGACTGTGCATGGGGACCCCAAAATCCAGAGACACTCTGAACAAATGGCTTCTGCCTTCTGCAATTGTGGTGACATGCAGGCAACAACACATATGTATACCTTATTTTAATTGGGAGGCTTCTGACCCGAATAAACAAATCAACAGGGTATATCAACATATAGAGTACGCCATTTAACAGAAGTAATTTCTGCAGGAAAATTGTTTTCGTGCCTTTTGATTGTTTGCAAGTCAAACCGCCAAGTGTCTCTTACAAATATATATATATATTTTTCTTTCAAAGAATGGAATTCACATTTACAGCCATACTTGCTGGCAAGCAAACATTTTACTGCCCTGCTTTCCTCAATAAATAATCCATGTGGATTGACCAGAGAAGCAAAAAAGGGAAGGAAGGAAGCAACATCAACTTGCTTTCTATATTTAAAATTATTTTTTTAAAAAAAACAAACTTACAGTCTCTCCAACTCTTTTAAGTCTTGAAATGCTCCTCTCTCAATTGTAGTAATCTTGTTTTCCATGAGTTGACTGAAATGCAGAATAAAATGCTTTGAAACTCCAGCGATCAAACAGTGATTAGCACCAAATTATTACAATACTTGGCAATGGATACTCTTACAGTCTCCTCTCCTTATTAACTCTGCAATTCTCACTCTATTCTTAACTTTCCATCCAATTTAATGTGTTAAGCCTGTCACATGATATCGCAGTGTCACTTAGACAGAACCAAATTCTCCATTCTTGAGAGAGAGAGAGGGAGAGAGAGGGAGAGCTTAAGCCTGTTTAAGAAATTCAGGGGTCAGAGGTGAGGAAAATATACAAAATATACTCAACTACAAAAAGAAAAAAGGTACTGTTTAACGACAAAATGTAGAAATATGTACCGAGCCAAATCTATGAAGCTTCTCTTTAATGAAAGTACATTGTAAAAACACAAAACATGGGAGGTTTTTTTAACAACAGGAAGAGTCGTAGAAACAATGTCTCCCCAAAGTTTGAAACTTTTCATTCACAGAAGAATAGATTAAAATTGGACAAATTAGTTACAGTTAAACCTTAGTGTAGAACGATTTTCTGTGACTAGTGGGAATTACTCTTCACAGCAGATCGAATACACAATCCCAACACAGACACAACCTCCCACCACACAACCAAATCTATCACCTAAAGCAGGAGCTTTTCAAGAACTCAATAACTAGTTACAAATTTAATTTGAACCAGAAAATAATCCATGTTCTACTCTTTGCTGAATTTCATCATGTTAAATTTATTTACTTAATTAAGTTATCCCAAATGCTCAACACGTTAAAAAAAATTACTTTCTGATTGGTTAGCTTTGCAAAATATTCTGTCCCATGTGGATTGCTAAAGCACGTTCAATTTGGAAATTTTACATATTTTGCAATATTTATAACTACAAGCAGTAATATGAAATCACAAGTGGTTATAATCCAGACTTCTATTATGGCAGTCTTCCAAAGTTTTAAGTCCTCTTACAACTGCTTTTTTCTTTTTTTCTTTTTTTACAATATAGCTGCTGTTATTTGAAACGTTAATTATTATTTTTTTTAAAAAGAGTCCTATTCATTAAAAAAAACTATTTTGCATAGGACTGAAGTTCAGTAATAAAATTCAAGAAAAACTTACAGAACACGAAGATGTCTAAGACCAGCAAAATCCGTTTTTGTAATCCTTGTGATATTATTTCCATTAAGATCCCTAAGAAAAAGACACCAGCAGTAAAATTAGACACCTGTAAAAGTTAGCTTGTTTTTTTTCTAATAAGCTAGAAATGATTTGTGGCATACCTGAACATTGGTACCTATGCTAATTTTTGCAAAGATTCCTGAAAAGTTTAAGTAGCAATTCTCTAAAAAAACCGAAATGTAATCAGAAAATTTTTGTTTTCCTCTCATTTACTGAAAAGCAGTCATTCCAAGGACTATTTTCAATCATTTGACTTCTCCTGACATGAATAGTTACGCTTATTAACTTTTGTTTAGCTTCCTACACAGTTGTTTTCTTGCAGGAATATGGTTACGTAACAGATTAAACAAAATCAAGAGATATTTGCACGGATAGGGTTGAGGAAGATAATTTTGGAATACAGAGAAAGCAGAAGAGTTTCAGTCATGTGAAGCCAAGATATCTGACTGTGATGTATAAGATATATAGAAAATCTGCTGCAATTGTAATAGACAAACAGAATTGAACAGTCATGGAAAAGTTTCTCTTTTGTGGGCAGAAATTCAGCTCAGCCTATTTTGTCAGCAATAAGTGAAATGGTCCTTTGCGGTGTATTATTGAGAAATGGAATATTGTTTAAGGAAAGGAAACGGGATAATTACTCCTTCAAGGGGAGCTGGGACTGTACAAACCACAAGGGATCCACACATGGGGAGATACTCTGAGTCACTTTTAGGTTTTCCCTCTCACTCCCCGAAAAAGAATTTTTCACCTATTTCCAATTTTCTCCCAACTGCTTAAATAAAAATCTGCAAAACCAACAGGGCCTGTTTTAAAAACCACTCAACATGCTTTTCAGGATTGCTAGATGGCTGCTAAGGAAGAATCCCGAGTGGTTTGGAAGGAGCCAGTTTGCCATTTCCCCTTCTCCCTCACCCGAGGGCCTCCTCCTCGCAGGATTAAACCTGGAGGCCTTCAGGTGATGAGGATGACTATATTAAATAACCAAATTAAAGCTATAAAATGCTATTTAAGGAAGGGCTGAAGTGGCTCCTCGGCTGGGAGTCTGAGCCTTCCAGGCTGAAGGGTTACCAATGACACTTCGTCATCAAAAGCCCCCACGGGAGTTTTCTTCCAGCGATCTCATCTCCCCGGGATTTCTTTATTTTTCTGGGGAAAAGGGGTTTTTCTCAGTGAAGTGGGGAAAGCAGGGAAAGGAGTAGAAACGAGGGATGAGCCCGGCTCCAGCTCCATCCCACCATCAACCCGGGGGGGGGGTGTTTTTGTGGGGGACAGAGGGGGGGAGCGGGCAGACAAGCAGCGGGACTAAGTGGGGCTCCGGAGCCTCCTCTTCCTCCGGGGAGCCCGAGAGGAGTCGCAGCGGGCAGGGAGGGGAGGCGAGGGGGATGGAGCCCCCAATTCAGCCCGAAGGCAGCGGCTGCTCAGAGCGCTTTGCTGGCTGCCAGCAAGGGAGAGAGCCGCGCTTCTTCGGCGGCTGGGGGATTGGGGGGGGGGAATAGACCCTGCTCTCTGAGGGGGGGAGTGTTGCAAGAAAGGGGGGAGAGAGAGAAGGAGAGAAAGAGGGATGACAGAGAGAAAGGACAGGAGGAGGGATAAGGGAGAGAAAGGAGAAAGGAGGGATGAGGAGAAGAGAGGAGAGAAGGAGGGATGAGGAAGGAGAGAGGGAGAGAAGGAAGGATGAGGGAGGGAGGGAAGGAAGGAGGAAAGAAACCGCTCAGAGGAGCCGCTAAGCGCAGCCGAGCCGAGCCGGGGCCGCTCTCCGAGGGGCAGCCGCAGCCCCCTTCCCCGCCGCTGCCCCCGGCCTGGCGCCCCCCGCCCCTCCCGCCCCCTCCTGCCCTCCCGGGGCCACTTACAGCCTCTCGGCGTGGCGGGGCAGGTTCCGGGGCACGGAGCGCAGGGCCAGCCCGTGGCAGTCGACGCTGGGGCCGGAGCAGGAGCAGGGCGGCGGGCAGGGCTGGGCGCCCCCTCGGCCCGGCCGGAGCAGCAGCAGCAGCAGCAGCAGCAGCAACTTCATGGTGTCCGCGGGCGCGTCCCCTCCGCCGACCCTCCGCCCGGGAGCCCCAACCGCCGCCGCCTCCTCGGAGTCCCGCGGCGCCGGCGGGGTCTGCTGGGCCGGCCCTTCCGCGAGCAAAGCCGGCGCGCTCTGGGCTGGCGCCCCCCTCCGCCGCCGGTCCGGAGCCTCCCGGCTAGCCCGAGCCCCGCCGCGCCGCTCGCAGCAGCCCCGTCTGCCCGCCGCCGCCTCTGCCGCCCGCCCCGCACTGCATTGCGACCCTCCGAGCAGCGGCGCGGCGCCCGGGCGGAGCAGCCTCCTCCTCACGCGGCCGGCAGGAGCCGGAGCAGCCGCAGGAGCCGCGGGGGGGCGCGGGAGCAGGACGGGACCAGCCCCGGCAAGCAGCCCCCGGCCCGGCCCGCCTCCCACGCCCCGCCGCCCCGGCAGGTAAGGCCCCGCCCACGCCCCACGCCCCGCCCCGCCGGCGGGAGGGGAGGGCCGAGGGAGGCCTGGCCACGCCCCGCGCCCCACGCCCCGCCCCTCCGCCGCCTCAGGTGAGCGCAGGGCGGGCAGGTGCGGCGCTTCCCTCCGGGCGGCTCCGCTGCGGCGGCGCCCGGCACTCCGTCCTCCTCCGTCCGCCGGGCGCCGGCTCAGGACACCCCGCGGCTCGGCAGCCTCTTCTCCGGCACGCGAAAGAGGAGCAGGCGGAGGGCGGCCAGCCGGCACCTCCTTTGCCCGTCCTTTCTGGGCGCCGCTTCTTCGGGGGCTGCGGGACCTCCCGAGATCGTCCAGCGGGGCTCCCAGGAGAAGCCGGGCAGGGTCTGGCTTTTTCGGCGGGCGGGGACTCCTGGAGCCCGCCTGCCAAGCGGAGCCCTCATCAGCCGCGGCTGGCCAGGCGTGGGACGCCTCCCTTGGTGGGAAGAGAGAGCGAGAGATCAACCCACGCTGGGACGGATGGACGGATGGACGGATGGATGGATGGATGGGCGGACTCCCTCCGAGCAGGATGAAGATGGAGAAGAGGAAGGTGGAAAGAGCGAGGTCTGCTTCTTGGGGGGACCCACCGTCCACCCCCCCCCCCCTTTCTGCTCCACTAGCCTTGATTTCCTGAGAGGGGAGAGTAAGTTGAGCTTTAAGGAACCCGCTGTAAATGCCAAGTCCATCCTAAGAAAAACAGAACTAATTTCTAATTATATCTGGATTTAAAACAACGAAATTGTTTTGTGCCTTTTTGGGACGTTGGGGGTCTTTAACTTTTTCTAATAAAAGTGTCCTTTCGGTGTTACTTCTGCGACCTCTTTTTTCATATATTTTTTTTGTCTTGAGAAGATCTATGGCTGTTTTCCAAACATTTTGACGCAGAAGTCACAAGGATGCAAAAGATGTGTCTCCAATCTACAGACCTTGCCATCATTTTAGGTTTTAATTAGTAAAACATAAGGTCCCGACAAGTTCCGTATTCAATCATGAAAAATTGTGGATAACAATTTTATATAGTTATAATTTGTATATTTGAATTAATTATACAGGTATCTCTTAATACATTAGATTCTTCTGATCCGTAACCATCTCATTACACAGGTAGCAATTATTTCAAAACCGTAGTCTCTAAATTATGCTGTTGGAAAATAAACACACTTAAGCCTACCCTTCTGTCCACAGTATTTGAAATTACAGAAATCACAGTGGCCGGTTGTGCCTCCCTTAACTGTTGTAACTTTTTATTGATTGTTGTTTGAAAGGCAAAATTCTGTAACTTTTTGGAAGCAGTGCCATAAAATATGCCATGCCTACGTCCTTGTAACAAACATTTTTTTTAAAAAAAACACACCCTGCAAATCTTACATATGGAAGTCATTCAAAGGATCTTAGGAGGGTAGATAATTTCAATTTCAATCAGTAATTTCTTCACTGAACTTTGAATCTTAAATGCCATTCTGATCAGAATCATGAATTCCCTCTTCCAGGACTTTATATGCATGCTCCGCTTTCCGGCATAAGCAAGAAGACGTTGACTTTAATCGCCAGTAAGTTATGTTTCATTTTTTTAACTATATATTTTGTGAGGCTCACAATGGAGATTGTGGTCCTGAGCAATGTGAATAAACAGTGACACATGTTCAGAGGCCCAATAATTACGTTGCTGTGGCTGTAGAAACAGCATTTTGTCTGGAAGTTTGCCAGAGATGAAGATGGGAGGACCTCCAAATCCGTCTCCCTAAATCTCTGTCTGTCCTGCCGTTTGGTTAACCCTTTCTTTGCTGTGAGGAGCTCAGATTTCCGAAAAGCCTGGGATGCCGTGTGTGTTACGAGGCAAAAAGGCAGGGCAGGATTCTACTCTTCTGAGAATAGACATTGGAGTTTTGGCAAATGGTTTTCCCAACGCTTCTTATAATGCAGGTGTGGCAAAGAGGTCTTGCAAAAAGCTGCATCTCCCAGGTGTTCTGCTTGTTGCATGTTTCAATCATAGCATCAATCGTGGCAGTTCTCCGTTGGGATCAACAGTAGAAAGCAAAAGCAGCTCGGGCTGTAAACTTTGCTCCTTAGATATCGAGTATTTCCCCGGCGCTTGACAATTATTATGAAATGAGTTCCATCATAATTGTCAAGCGCTGGGGAAATCAGGAGATTCGGGCAGCTCAAATAAGTATAAAAATGTATTGCAAACTTAAGCTCTCTACAAGAATCTGGCCAACTGACAGTCGAGGGAAATGAGCGGGAGATAAGAGGGGCATTCAAGGTTGACTGAACTTAGATCTCTAGTGGGCACGCAAGGACTCGTGACTTATAACACATTTGACCCTTTCCTTGGGCTTAGCCTGATCATCCCCGTGGAGATTCGTACCCTCACCACCGTCCAGGCGTTCCGCACAGCCCTTAAGAACTGGCTAGCCCGTCAGGCCTGGGGACAAGGATAGTTGCCCCTCCCGAATGATGAATGTATGTTGCTTATTACTTTTATTACATGTGTCTATGTCACTGTTTGTATTTCCCCTCCCTGATTTTATGTGAGCCGCCCTGAGTCCCCTCAGGGAAAAGGGCGGCCTACAAATGTTAATAAACATCTCAAAAAAAAAAAAAACCCCATCATCTCCTACAGCAGGAGTCATCTCTTAGCTGGCTGAAGAATTCTGGGAGTCGAAGTCCACAAGTCTTAAAGTTGCCAAGTTTGGGGACCTCTGGCATATTGTGCCCAAGGGAGAAGGGCCACGGGACCATGTTTTAAAACTGGCTCTTTTCTCGTTTCCAATTATCCCTCTATTCTCCTAACAAGAACAAATTATGATCATTTTAAGCATACGTCTTTCAAAACGCACTCAGAAACCTCATTCTTTCCATTCTCTCATTTCCATGGCTTCCTCTTGTTAACATGTTTGATTTGTTAACTGTTGTGGGTCTTAAGTGCAATCATCAGACGCCTGAATGGCCGTTCAGTTGTTTCCAAACTTTGGTCACCCAGCACACATTAAAAGGAAGCAAATCCGAAGGGCCCTAAATTAATCTTGGACCAAACCAATGTTTAGTGTATCTTTAAGGACTAGGGAACCAGACAATCAACCAGAATAGAACTGGAAGGGACCATGGAGGTCTTCTAGTCCACCCCACCCCTGTTCAAGCAGGACACCCTATACCAGTGGTTCCCAAACTTGGCAACTTTAAGACTTGTGGACTTTAACTCCCAGAATTCTCCAGCCAGCAGAGCTGGCTGGAGAATTCTGGGAATTGAAGTCCACAAGTCTTAAAGTTGCCAAGTTTGGGAACCACTGCCCTATACCAATGATGGCTAACTTTTTTGCCATTGCGTGCCAAAAGCGGGGGAAGTGTGGGGAGGTCGTGCATGTACAAGTCCACACCCATAATTCTATATGCCCTCCCCCGCACATGCACGCCCGACCCCCCCATGCGGCCTCCACTTTTGCCACGTGATGGGACAGTGGACCTGTTTTTTGCCCTCCCCAGGCTGCAGACTCTTTCTAGGAGCCTGGGGAGTGTGAAAAAGGCCTTCCCCCCCCACCCCACCCCAGAGGCCCTCTGGTGGCCAGAAACGGCCCATTCCGCGAAGCCTCCAGAGAACAAAAAATGGGCCAATGTGCGAACCGGAAGTTCGCGCTGGAGCAGACGGGGCAACGCCTCAGGTGCCCTTAGAAATGGCTCCGGGTGCCACCTGTGGCACATGTGCTATAGGTTCGCCATCATGGCCCTATACAATTTCAGACAAGTGAACGTCCAGCCTCTTCTTAAAAGCCTCCAGTGATGGAGCTCCCACAACTTTTGAAGGCAACTTCTGTCCCACTGATTAATTGTTCTCACTGTTAGGAAGTTTCCAGGTTTTTTTTTCCTCTCTTTGATGAGTTTCCATCCTTTGCTTCTTGTCCTGCCTTCAGGCACTTTGGAGAATAGTTTGACTCCCTCTTCATTGGGGCAGCCCCTCAAATACTGGAAGGCTGCTTTATCATGTCTCCCCCTTAGTCCTCCTTTCCTCTAGACCGGCCATACCCAATTCCTGCAACCGTTCTTCTCCATGTGTTTTCCTCTGCAATGACATAACTGATTCCTGAACGTTGGGACAATGAGCACTTTTCATAAAAAATACATCTCAAAATTAATGTTCTACACATCGCTTGGGATTTTTGCTTTAGAAACAAAAGAATAAGAATGTCAGGAAGGAAAGTAAAGAAGCGCCAGAGGGAGATCTGGAATTTCTCCATCAACCTAATCAGAGGCATCAGGTGTCCCGTCAGAGGGAGCTTAGTGACACATGTCCTCCTGCCAAGATAAGAACATCTTTACAGATGTTGAAACACAACCATCTATCACCGTTTGGGAACAGCCGCTGCACGTTGATCACAAGCATGCAGCTGAAGGCATAAATCACACTTGTACCCCGTCCATCTCAAGGCAGCTGATTCTACCTTCCCAGCTACGTCTAAAGTACAGTAGATTTTTCTTCCGTCACAGTCAACCTGATTTTCACTTCTGAATGAGCGCTGGTGGGTTTTCCACCTGCCACCCAGGGAAGTCGGGAAGAAGAGAGAAGGTACAGATTCTGGCAGCTGCAGAAAGAGAAATTTAAAAGCAAGTGATGGGAAGAGGGAGAGGTAAGGAGATGCCTGTAGTCCCAGGCCTGAATGCCCCCCAGTTTAATATATTGAGCAACAACTAAAATATATACCCGTCAGCTCCTGGGAAAAATATACAGAAATGTTAATTGACAGGTTTGAATTGGGATAAGTTGAGATTGTAGTGCCGTATTGGCTGCTTCTGACAATAACAACTTGCAGACTGTGGTTGCTCTTGTTATTGTGTTCTACCCATAAGCCTGGAAACAAAACATTACAAATTCAACGATGTTCTTTTATAATTTGCTCTGTGGTATATTTTTTTAAAATCAAGATTACACGTGCAACCTGTAGGAATAAGACAGGAATTACAGCACAGGGAGAGACAATCACACTTAAGACCCACAACAGCAAATCAAACATGTTAACAAGAGAAAAGCCATGAAAATGAGAGAATGGAAAGAATGAGGCTTCTGAGTGTGTTTTGAAAGACGTATCCTAAATTATCATAATTCTTGTTATGAGAATAGAGAGATAATTGGAAATGATAAAAGAGCCAGTTTTAAAACATGGCCCCATGGCTCTTCTTCCTTGGACACAATATGCCAGAGGCCCCCAAACTTGGCAACTTTAAGACTTGTGGACTTCAACTCCCAGAATTCTCTAATCAGAATCAGGTGTTCCAATCCCTTCCATGGCCACAGGTGTATAAAATCAAGCACCTAGGGCATGCAGGCTGTTTTGACAAACATTGGTGAAAGAATCTCAGGAGCTCAGAGAATCCCAGCGTGGAACTGTGATAGGATGCCACCTGTGCAACAAATCTAGTCGTGAAATTTCCTCGCTCCTAAATATTCCACGGTCAACTATCAGCTGTATGATAAGAACGTGGAAGTGTTTGGGAATGGCAGCAACTCAGCCACGAAGTGGGAGGCCACGTAAACTCCTCCAACAAGAGTGTGTGACCTCACAAATGGAAGAATGGTCAAAAATTCCCATAAACACACTCCTGAACTTTGTGGACAGCCTTCCCAGAAGAGTTGAAGCTGTTATAGCTGCAAAGGGTATATATATTTTATATTATATATCTTTTCCCGTGTAAGATTGAGATTGTCTTGGCAACATTTCAGGTCTCACTCGCCATTTTCAGGCTGGGTTTTGGGCTTAAAGTGTGATCAGAGCTTCCATCCCTGTATAAATCTTGGTGGGGGTGTGTGGATACACACACACACACACACACACACACACACACACACCACTAAAAAGGAAGAAAATCATGGGATGTGTGCCATGTACATCTAAGTTTCTCAGTTTATCTAGAAATCCTAATTATAGATACTGAGAAGGAAAAGAAACTTGACTAAGAAAATTATGTAAACTGTAATCTGTTCCAGGCTTCAACTATCCCACCACATTTTCAAGAATATTTGTTCTGGAAACATCTTCAGTGTTTGCAACTGCTATTGTCCAGCTAAGGGGTTATTTTACCTGTTGGGACAGTGGAACAGTCATCATTATTATTTTGCTAGAAATGCTTTTGACCTATTTTAGTAGTTTTCTTGGACATTAAAAAAACAAGTGGTGTAAAAGGAAAGTGAATATGCTTTAATAATATATAACATCTGGAATTGCTGCCAGAGCTCTTGATTTCTTCTTCGCCAAAATGCAGTTTCTGTCAGAGACCTCAGCAGCAGCAGGACCAAGGCCTCTGAGCCCCATGCTTGGCTAAGGTCATCTCTCAAAAGAGCCAATAAAAGCCTCCTGCATTTCCTGTTTTGGGTTTTAATAATGATGCCGCGATCGCCATTCGCTTTAGCCGAAGGTGAAAATAGCAAAGCCTTCTCTCTCCTTGAACACAAACTGGGCTGAAAGCTGAGAGTACTCTGAATAAATAATAAATAGGGGAGGTTACTCCATTTTATGTGTGCTAAATGTTAATAGGAGGAGAACGCAGGATTTACCCTGTAATGTGCCTGAAGATTACTCTTATTTCAAAAGGAAATGCCGGTCAGAATAACGGATCTGCTTTAATCTAGTTTGTATCACCTTTGGGGTAGTGGGCACTGGGATCACGTGTGGAAAGGGATTTTGGGATTAAGGAATATGTAGCTGTGTTACAATCTTCCTGTGCTGCCTAATCCGGTTGCCAGAAGGCAGAGATTTCTGTTTGTTTATTTTCCAAGAGGAGGAAAGTCCAAGTGACAGTAAGCAAATTATGTTTTATGTTGTTGTTATTTCTCTTTACTTTGCTTCCCAAATTCTTCCCAGTGAAGTAGACAAGACAGAGGGAATACCTTGTAATGTAACTCTCAACAAAAACTGCATCTTTGCAGTTGTGAGTTGCCTAGAAATCATCTTTTTTATGTTTTTTTAAAATATACTTTTTATTTTCCATTTTCATAACATACAATCACATGTATACTATTACATAGGCAATATCCTATTGTATTAAGTAGTAATTACATCAGTTCCTCTTGCCATCAACGCCCAGAAAGATAAAAACCCATTATTAGCTCTTCTGCTCTCCATACACCTCTTTCTTCTGCCTCTCTCCTATCTCCTTTCTTCCCTCCATCATCCTTTTCTGCTCTACTTCCCCTTCCTTTCTCCTTCTCCTCTCTCTTCATTCCACTCCTCCTTCTCCTCCTCATCTTCCCCCTCACCCTTTCTCCTATCCCTCTCTTCCCATCTTTCTTCTCTCCTCTGCTTCCAACTCTTCCTCTCATTCACTTGGTGTATTTCAGCTTCTGAGCAAACTCCATTCTGTGTTGATGGTATGTTGATCATCATCTTTATTACCAGAGCTAGAAAGAACCTTGGAGGTCATCAGGTCCAGCCCCTTGCTATACCATTTCAGCCAAATGGTTGTCCAGCCTGTTCTTAAGTCCAGTGATGGAGCACCCACAACTTCTGGAGGCAAATCCTTCCATTGATCGATTGTTCTCACTGACAGGAAATCCCTCCTTAGTTCTACTTGATTAGTTTCCATCTGTTATTTCTTGTCCTGCCTTCAGGTGCCTTGGAGAATAGTTTGACCCCCTCTTCTTTGGGGCAGCCTCTCAACTATTGGAAGACTGCTATCATGTCTCCCCTGGTTCTTCTCTTCATCAAACTAGACGTACCCAATTCCTGCAGTCTAATATTGTATTCATCTGTAACCTAATCACCATTTTTTTTGCTCTTCTTTGTATTATTTCTAGAGTCTCAATATTTTTTTTATACTGTGGTGACCAAAACTGGATGCAATATTCAAATATGGATGCAATATTCAATATTCAAATAGGAGCCGAGGTGGCGCAGTGGTTAGGGTGCAGCACTGCAGGCCACTTCAGCTGACTGCTAACTGCAGTTCAGCGGTTCAAATCTCACTGGCTCAAGGTTGACTCAGCCTTCCATCCTTCCGAGGTGGGTGAAATGAGGACCCGGACTGTGGGGGCAATTTGCTGACTCAATTTGCTAAAAATCTGTAAACCACTTAGAGAGGGCTGAAAGCTCTATGAAGCAGTATATAAGTCTAATAAATAAATAAATAAATAAAAATAGAAATGCATCCTTAAACACAGCTATCATTAGATTAAAACATGCTGTACATGTTATGGAGGCGTATTGCATGAAAAGGTGTTTTATTTATTGATGTGTTTTGTGTAGCACCACAATCAAAAGTTTTTTGGGCTCTTTAGAAGCTGGGAAAGAATCAATTCTTAGCCTTGTTCTGTTCTGTCAGATCAAAAGTCAAAATTCTTTGCTGTTGGAAACCATTTGACCCTGGAACTGACTGTGGCTCCTTTCCAGGGAAGATGTTCAGTTGGGTGCTCCAGAGGCTTCTCTGGTCTCTCAAGCTGATAGTCATGGGAAAAAATGTTCTACGACTCAGAAGGAACCTCCCATCTCTTCCTGAATCTCTCCGTAGGAGTCTTCATTCAAGAAGGTTTGGCTGAGAGGAAAGCTTCATCCTCTCCGTTGCCACAGAAAGTTCCCCCTACAAGACAACATCTTAGATTCACACTTACTGGCTACATTCATTATGCAGTTAGAGAATATGTAACCCTACTGTGGAAGGACAAGAAGCAACGGGTGGAAACTAATCAAGGAGAGAAGCAACCTAGAATTAAGGAGAAACTTCCTGACAGTGAGGACAATCAATCAGTGGAACAGACGTTCCCTCCAGAAGTTCCCTGCCCAGTTGTGTCCAACTGGTGCTCATCTCTTGGTTGAGAGAGCCAGTGTTGTCCACTCAGTATTTATAATTTTTTGATTTGATTTTTGATTTTAACTTTATTTGTATGCCGCCCTTTTCCCTGGGGGGACTCAGGGCGGCTCACAATTCAGGGGGAGGGAGGTACAAAACAAGTTATACACATGAAGACAGTACAGGGCGGGGCATAACCTTTTCCTAGGGGGTCACAGCAAGATCGACAGCAGTTTACAACTTCCGCGACACCTCATTTTAAAGCCCATAAAAAACTGAATTGAATGAGCTATTAAATGTTAAATTTGCTTTAAGAATGGCTGGAAAATTCGATTCGGAAGAACAAAGCTCCTTGCATGCGTGCAAATGCGACTCAGCAATTGTTAAAGGAAAACAATGTCGAATTTTGGGGCAATGACGTCTGGCCGGGAAATTCGCCAGATCTCAATCCGGCAGAGAACATTGGGGCCATAATTAAGGATGAAGTGGAAGCTCTGATGATTCAGGAGCAAGGTCAAAATCGATATTCGGTTGAAACTTTGAGAATGAATTTGGAAACTGTGTTGAAAAATCTGGAAAATCGAACGGAACTGTTTGAAGATTTGTTGTGTTCTTATCCACCTCGTTTGAATGCTGTTTGAAGGGCTAATGGTGGTCATACTGACTATTAAATCGTGTCAATAAACTCAGTTTTTGATGGGCTTTCGAATGGTGTATGAATTATTTGTGTTGTTATTACAAGTGTTGCTGTGACCCCCTAGGAAAAGGTTATGCCCCGCCCTGTACATCGTTAAAAAGCACAACAGTCATACTATTCGGGTGGGGTTGAAGTCTTTAGCCCCAGGCCTGTCAGGTTTTAAGGGCTATGCGGAAGGCCTGGAGGGTGGTGAGGGTCCGAATCTCCACGGGGAGTTCGTTCCAGAGGGTCGGAGCAGCCACCGAGAAGGCCCTCCTCCGGGTAGTCGCCAGTCGACATTGACCGGCTGATGGAACTCGGAGGAGGCCTAGTCTATGGGATCTTATTGGCCTAGTGGAGGTAATTGGCAGTAGGCGGTCTCTCAAGTACCCAGGTACAATACCATGAAGGGCTTTGTAGGTGACAACTAGCACCTTGAATCGCACCCGGAGATCAACAGGCAGCCAGTGCAGCTCGCGGAGGATAGGTGTTACGTGGGTGAAACGAGGTGCACCCACGATCGCTCGCGCGGCTGCATTCAGTATGCCTGAAACACACACACACACACACACACACACACACACACACACACCAGATCAGGCTGCCAAGCTCGAAAGGTTGGAGACCCCTGCCCTAACCCTAATGGCCTATGAGCAGCAAGCAACTCTTTTGTTCACACGCTCATAAAGGTTACCTCCTATTCTGGAGTTATAAATTGCTTTTGGGGTGTATGAATCAGGCGCCCATTAAAGAGGCAAGCAGCAGAGAGGAAATGCCAATTAGCACTTAGAGCAGATGTTAATGTAAGCTTCACAGTGCGCTTAAAATGCCAGCGTGTGAGGGTTTATTCTTTGAGAATTGCCACGTTCGGTCTTTCAGCACTAATGCCTGTTTCAAGCTTAGGATTTCTTAGGAGAAATAGTGGGGTTGGAGCGCAGCAAGGTTCTTTTCCGTGGGACTATGGAGAAGTCATGGAGTGCATTGCAATAGCTCTGCTCGCTCCTTCCCTACCACGAGGCATCATTGAGGTTCTTCAGACTATGGGCACCATAAATAAAACGGAGCAAAAGAAAACATTTTGGGGCACACCTGAGTTGGTCTACACCGGAGACTGCCAGGATTAATTACGTTATTTCAGAATTCTGCAACGTTTCCCACTTTGTGATAAAAACGTTGCGGAATTTTAACCAAAGTGGATGTCATATTAATATCTGCTGATTTAAAAATAGGGAGAAACAGAATAAAAAGATATGAAGAGCCACAGTGGCGCAAGTGGTTAGAGTGCAATGCTGCAGGTTACTCCCACTGACTGCTAGCTGCGGTTTGGGAGTTCAAATCTCACCGGCTCACGGTTGACTCAGCCTTCCGCCCTTCCAAGGTGGGTAAAATGAGGACCCGGATGGTTGGGGACAAGAGGCTGACTCTGTCAACCGCTTAGAGAGCCCTGTGGGAAGCCCTGTGAAGCCGTATAGAAGTCTAAGTGCTGTTGCTATATAGGGATGCCATCATATTTTTGTGTGTCAGCCAAGTGAACAGTTGTATAGCTATGTTGAGCATCCAGAAATCAGCTTCTTTTATTAAACTCAATTACTTTTTCCCCTCCCTTCCATATTATTTGTTTGTTTAATTTTATTTATTTATTATTTTTATATTTCAAATTTCTAAACCAACCAACTCCTTACCTTTGTATAACATCTTATCCATTACATTCATTTTTTTGCTCCCTGTTTCATCTGCATATTGATTCATCTTAAACAAAAATATTCGTTATTATTCAACTCCTTAGCTAAAATTAACCATATCAAGCAAAATATTCTGACTGCTTTTATCCCTTTTGGAAAAATCTAACATCAGACAGATCCTTTCCTAAAGGGGAAGGAATTGGCGGAGCCTTTTAGATTCCCCCCCCCCTCCACTTGTAATTAAGTCAATTTTTCAATTAATTACAAATTGCTTCTGGTGCAGGCAGCTGGTATTTCTGTTATATAACAGCAGCTTTTGAGCTGGATGCTGCATGCTAAATAAGCATCCAGTCCTCTCCCATCCCTGTCTATAAGAGGAAATCAAGGGATGGCTAGTCCTGGAAACTCGGATGCTTTCAGATTCAAAGCTGTCAAAATGGTTCCACCACAAATCCGCGAAGCCCTTATCCGCGGAGACATAAGCGCGAAGACTAATTCGCACCGTTCTAAGCGCTAAGGAAAAACGCAACCCTACCATGATGACATAATCGCTGAGGGCAAATCCGTGCATTCCCAAGCACTCAGCATCCTAAACCTAACCCTAAACCTAACCCCTAAACCTAATCCTAACCCTTACCTTAATTTAAATCCGCTTTCTGTCGCCGCGCTGTTGTCGCGGCGGTGATGACGCACGGTGATGACGTCGTGGCTTTAGCGACGCGATTTTATCACCGCTATTTTGACGAGTGCAGTTTTGTCGTGCCACGGTCAAAATACCATCCCTGACTTTTCCACCCCAGAACTTAGCAATGGCCGTGATCTTTCAACCCAAATTGTTATCGTTCTTCTGATCGTCTGTAGAGATTCTCCGTCCTCCTGGTCATGGTTGTCCCAAAGGTGCTTTTCCAAGAGGCAACTGGACTTCCTTATTCTACATTTCGCTTCTCATCCAAGAAGCTTCTTCAGCTCTGACTGGATGGTGGGGAAGGGAAGGATTTATACTCCTTGCAGACGGCTGGTCATTTGCATCCTTTGAGGGGGTCGTTGAGGCCACCTGGAGGTTTTTTTTTCCCCCTGTGTCCTCAGGGTCACCTGAGTGGTTCAAATGGGTGTGGAGCAGCGGTGGGCTTCACATTTTGTTACCACTGGTTTGCCCCCCGTGCGCGCCTGCTCGCTTCGTGTAATGTTTTGAGACATGAGAATATGTGGAAGAAAAGTGTTTCTACATGTTAGAACTTTTGCCATGTGTCCTTGTAAAACCAGCCAAAGCTGTGTCCCCCGGGATTGGGCAGCCTATAAATCGATCAAATAAATAAATAAATAAATAAATAAATAAATAAATAAATAAATAAATAAATAAATAAATAAATAAATAAATAAATAAATAAATAAATAAATAAATAAATAAATAAATAAATAAATAAATAAATAATAAAATAATAAAATAATAAAATAAAATAAAATAAATAAAATAAAATAAAATAAAATAAAATAATAAAATAAAATAAAATAAAATAAAATAAAATAAAATAAAATAAAATAAAATAATAAAATAAAATAAAATAAAATAAAATAATAAAATAAAATAAAATAATAAAATAAAATAAAATAATAAAATAAATAAAATAAAATAAAATAAAATAAAATAAAATAGTCTAAACTTAGATTGCTTCTTGTCTTCCAAAGCACCTTAAGGCAAGAGAAGACACAATGGATGGAGACTAATCAGGGGGAGAAGCAACCTGGAATTAAGGAGAAACTTCCTAACAGGGAGGACAATGAACCAGTGGAAGAGAAGTTGCCTTCAGAAGCTGTGGTTGCTCCATCACTGGTAGCTTTCAAGAAGAGACTGGACAGCCACTTGTCTGAAGTGTGGTCTAGGGTCTCCTGCCTGAGCTTGGGGTTGGACTAGAAGACCTCCGAGGTCCCTTCCAACTCTGTTATTCTGTCAGATGAAGAGATGTGAGTGGGTAGATCCATGGAGAGGTGAACAGGTCTTGGGATGTTGTGCGAGCCTTTAAGTTTGTGGGAAACCTCTTTTTATATGAACCTTACGTATAAATCCTTTTACTTCTCTTTGCTCTTCCTTCCCCATTACCTTTCGACATTGTTTCCATTGATTGTGTGTTATTGAGATCAATAAATGAATTGTTTGCTTGACAGCAACCTTGGACACGGAGGAGCCCCAGGGGGAAATAACTGTCCTCCTCTGGTTGGCCATTTTAAAAGCAAAGAAGAGAAGGAATAAGCAAGATTCCCACTCATAAGGAAGGTTGTCTTGTAATTCCAAGCAGAAGACGACAGAAGTGGCCACTTAGTCAAAAAAAACTTTTCTCTGTTTAGAGAAAACTTCTGTTTTTGCTGCTTGCAATAAAACAGCATTTGGGATCGAGATATCAGCCCTGTTTCTCATTTCAATTCAATGCTATTCCTTCCTTCCTTCCTTCCTTCCTTCCTTCCTTCCTTCCTTCCTTCCTTCCTTCCTTTTGCTTTTGCACATCCTCCTAATGCAAGCTTCATAATGTTCATCTGAGTCCTTTGTTCTCTTGTACTTGACCATCTTCTGATACTTTCCCTCCGTGGAATACGGTTGTCCTGGCTACTGTGCTACACACTATTCAGAGGGAAACCCTGTAAAATGCAATAAAAAGCAATTTTAAAGGTACTTTAAGAAGTTGGACTGGGATGACGGGAGTCCATAAAATTACAATTGAGATGTCAACTACGCTTCCTATATAAAGCATGACGGTGGCTGGGATGCTCACCAGCTATAATTTGATCCGGCAGCTTGCTTTTCTTCCCTTTTATGCATCTGAGATTATTAAAAAATTCCCTATTTTGTGTATTTTCTCTCCCTCCCTCTCTCCCTCCCTCTCTCTCTCTCGCTCATACACAAATGTACCCCTTTATTTATCCACCGCTCCTACTCCAAGTGGGAGAAAGACACTTTTGCTGTACTTGAGCTCCACACTGAACTTTTATGACACTGCCTGTCTCCATTTTCTTCTGGTATCACTTGGAGACCATCCAACCCGGCTTCCTGATTTGAGATATGAGCCTCCTGGGTTTCCCATTGATGCTGAAAAGTAAACTTTGACACTTCAGTTAGAGATCTAAAATTCTTAGTGTCTCCGCAGCCCCTTTTGCCTTACCACAAGCTCCAGTCTAAAAATAGGAGCACCTATAGCTACCTACGTGGTGGCTCAGTGGCTAAGACACTGAGCTGGTCGATCAGAAAGGTCGGCAGTTCAGCAGTTCGAATCCCTAGCACTGCATAACGGAGTGAGCTCCCGTGACTTGTCCCAGCTTCTGCCAACCTAGCAGTTCGAAAGCACATAAAAAATGCGAGTAGAAAAATAGGAGCCACCTTTGGTGGGAAGGGAACAGCGTTCAGTGCGCCTTCGGCGTTGAGTCATGGCGGCCACATGACCACGGAGACGTCTTCAGACAGCGCTGGCTCTTTGGCTTTGAAACGGAGATAAGCACCGCTCCCTAGAGTCAGGAACAACTAGCACATAAGTGCGAGGGGAACCTTTACCCAAAGTTCGGGAATGGACCCTAACCCATAATGCAACTACTCGAAATTTCTGCTAAGGTTTTGCTCGAACCGATGAGAACCGGCTGAATCCCACATCTGGTAAGGAGAGCAAAGCTTTTTATGACTCCTATTAAGAGGGAAACTCTTTGCAGAGGAAACTCCTGAGGTGTTGCTAAGAAGGACGATCTTTCAAGGCAGCTTCTCGCGTAAGCTAATGAAAGAGTTTATAATATGCAGGGGGTGGAAAAGAAAAACCAAGGGAACAAAGAGAAGATTAGATTACTTCTTGTTTTAATTATTTTTCTGGAGCGTGTTTAATATCGGGTGGTGAGTTTATCCAAGTAATGATATCTCATAGACTATCTTGAGAAGAAAATGCATACCTTATTCTTAATGATAGTGAGTTTTATCTCTTCTATCAATTTTTGGTGATTTATTAATTTATAGACTTTTCACCGCAAAATGAACATCCAGGCAAGGAAATAAGATTTTCTTCTTCAAAATGTTGATTTCTTCTTCTTTTTAAAAGGCCAATTCCTTTAAATCTTAGACGGACTTACTGCAGGAAGGCATGGCCACCAAAGATCTAATTTACTTTTTTTTCCAGAAAATAACAAGGAAACTGCTGAATCTGTAATTAGGTTCCTGCTATAGCTCCCGAGAGGAGGTGGCCATTAGACTAATTCAAAGAGAAATGAGGGCGACTAGTTATAAAGTTCAATAGATTCTGAATGAATGTTCACTCTTCTGTATGTACTCAACACAGCCATAATTGCCATAAGGAGGGGGGGGGCTCACACTGAGAACTAGGATTAGAATTATTTCATCGGATTAATGGAAGCCTAGCACAAAAATGTTCCCCTTCAGATATTTGATCTCCCTTCCAACTCTTTCTTACTTTGGCCAGGAGAAAAACAACCGCACAGGTGTGCATTTGTATTAATATTAGTAGCAGATTGTAGACATTATCCTAATCACGTGAGACGGGAAGTCCTCAACCTACAAACACAATTGAGCCCCAAATTTTTGTGGCTAAGTGAAACCTTTCTTAAGTGAAAATTTACCCCATTTTCTTGCCACGAGTGCTCAGTGAGTCACTGTAGTTGTAAAGTTAGCAAGGCAGTTCTTAAGGGAATCTGGCTCCCCCATTGACTTGGCTTGTCAGACGGTCGCAAAATGGGACCACGTGACCTTGGGACATCGCAACCATCATAAGTACATGCCAGTTGCCAAACAGCTGAATTTTGATCACGTGACTGTGGGGGATGCTGCAATGGTCGTAAGCAGTGTTGGGATTCAATATTTTTTACTGCTGGTTCTGTGGGTGTGGCTTGGTGGGCGTGGCTTGGTGGGCGTGGCAGGGGAAGGATACTGCAAAATCCCCCTTTTCCTCCCGGTCAGGTGGGACTCGGGAGGCAGGGAATAAAGGTCAAAGGTGGTATTTGCAGGTCCTCCGAACTACTCAAAATTCCCGCTACCGGTTCTCCAAAACTGGTCAGGACCTGTTGAATTTCACCTCTGGTCGTAAGGCTGAAAAATAGTCTTAAGTCACTTTTTTCAGCGTCATTAAATGAGCCGTTGTAAGTCAAGGACTACCTGTATAGATGGATTCAATCTCTTTCTTTAAAAAAGAAGCAGCTGAAATTGGTATGATACGGCTGTGTCGCCTGTAAGGATGCTTTCCTCTGTTCGGTCCCACGGTGTGAAAGGTCTCTGAACCGCCAGAGAAAATGGCAACGGCTGTTTGTTAGAGACAATACGTGGAGGAAGACGTCCCCGAGGAAGTCAGGTGAGGCCTGTTACCAAAGCAACAAGGGGAACAGCATCGCTTAAGCCCAAGGCGAGTTGGAAACCTGGGGAAGGGGCGCCAGGCAGACCCCTCCTCTGGTTCACTGGAGTGTAAAAAAGAAATGATTAAAGCACAATCAGGTTTCCTTGATTCGCTTATTATATCCAGTCTCAATAAAAATGATTTTAGCCTTCTGAAGAGGCAGTTTTTTGGCCTGGTTTACCTGCTGGGGCTGAGACCATGGTTGCTTCTTCCCTGAACCCCCAAAACTTTCACCTTAGGCTGCCTACTGTTGACCTCCCCCCATTCCTAAGGGGTCTGTAAGGGGCGTGCATAAGCGCACCAGGGTGCCCACCGTCCCTCTCCTACTGTCCCCACTTATTTGTACCCATTTCATGTATCCAAAATCATGTTTAAACATATGTATGTTGTCTAGTACATGCTTGGCGAAATAAATAAATAAAATAAAATAAATAAATAGCATCATAAATCAGACCGATGGGATGGTCTCTGGCGTGTGGAATGAGAACAGTCAGCATTCTTGACAACAAAATGCAAATTATATATATTAGAGATAAATGTTTGCCAGATTGTGAAGCTCATCTGGATCTTGTCACAAATAATCACCCATTGGCCAAAGAACATGACAGATTCCAGTCCTGTCAATTAACCTAAGAATATCCCCCCACCCCCGCAAAGAGCTGTTCGGTTCCTCTGATTCGCAAAGTGTTTGACATACTAATTAGTAAAATTGCAGAGCAACCTATAGGATTTTCCACCCCCTCCTTAGGCGACGTCCCATTTCGAAGGAAATCTTTATCCGTGTGGAACGAACTGGCGCAGTTGAGGGCAAAACGTCACTCCGTTTTTATTCCTTTTAATGAAATCTTGCCAAAAATTTTGGTTTAAAAAACCCTGCAAGTCTGAACTAATAACAGGCTTCTGTTTACTGAATGTGGGATGGAGAGGAACTTACAGATTTGCCCAGCCGGGCAGATGGCTTTGTGTTCTCCGCTCTTGAAGTCTGGATTTGATTCGAGTTGTGATTATTTGCCATTTCTCTTCCTTTATATCATTTTTTCCCCTGCCAGGCTTCTCATTTCTAACGGTTTCACATGTTTCCTTTTCACATTGAAAAGGGCTAGGATTTAACACACACACACACAAGGGCCACTAGAGCAGGGGTGTCCAAACTTGGGAACTTGAAGACTTATGGACTTCAACTCCCAGAATTCCCCAGCCAGCTAGTCTTCAATTTCCCAAGTTTGGACATCCCTGCAGTAGAGTCTCCAGGAGAAGAAAGACCAAAAAAGAGAGAGAGAGAATAGTATGTAGAATAATAATCAATGTGATCATACGGGTCCACCCATCTTAAAAACCTATTGGGCTGAACCAAAGATAAACAGCCAAGATATTTCCAGTAATAAGAATGCAGTGCAAGCTTTTAGAGATTGGGGATTGGACTAGAAGATCTCTGAGGTCCCTTCCAACTCCGTCATTCTGTTAGATTAAGAGATTGTCGGCAAGAGGTTACATCATGCAGGATGGAAGGCAGCAATTCCACTGAGAAATCACTGCTCTTCCAATGACTTAACTTGGAAAGTGTGTAGTTGGGAAGAAATTTAGTTACCAAAGGACGCCCGCTTGAAAGAGAGAGAAAAAGCTTAAGGCAAGGAGAAGAAGGCAAAATAAAGTACCAAAGAAGGAACGGTGAGTGACAAAACATCTGATTTAATTTCATCAAGGCAAGAAACACAGAACTCTCCCAATTGTTGCAGATAAAGCGTTCGACGGGAAAAGCATTGAGGTGCAGGAAATCTTACCCATCGTGCACTGAGGCCACGAAGAATGGAAGACAGTTGATGCTGATCATTGGGATCTTGGTTTCTGCGAAGCCAAGAAGGGAGTTTGCTTTTGGGCCCCAGTTTCCATCCGGAGGAAACAAGTTTCAACAAATTAAGCTTGTTTTGCAGTCACTGATAAAACAATGTGCCGGTTTAACTCTAAGCCTCTCCAAGCAACATTATTTTATGTGATGCTGTCCTGAAAAGTTGGCATGACTTCAAAAGTCATAAATTGCCTAGCAAGCTCTTGAGCCAAAATAATTATAAAAATTTGGACCCTACACAGAGAGAGGGGGGGAGAGGGAGGGAGGGAGGGAGAGAGGGAGGGGGGAGGGAGAGAGGGAGGGGGGAGGGTTAGGGAGAATTCCCCAGTGAAAACCATCCCCTAACCCTCTCTCCCTCCCTCCCTCTCCCCCCCTCTCTCTGTGTAGGGTCCAAACTTTTATAATGGTTCTCATTTTAGACTGTATTTTTAATTCCTAAGGTACAAAAACATTATGCAAAGTTGCAATGAAAAGGAAATGGATTACCGTACATTTTGTTGAGAAATTAAAAGGTCGATGACAGGTTTTCCTCAACTCGCGATCTTTCTTTCAGAGACTGTGTGATGCGCTGATGGCATGGAATGAAGGACTTACGACTGGTCCTAAATGTAGGGTTATTGCAGTGCCCCCGTGGTCGTGGGATCGAAACCTGCCTGCCCTTACAAGCGCAGGGGTCCTTCTGCTCCCCCTATTTGTTGGGCACAAGAAACCAGGAAGAAAAAGGCAGCTCAAATGAATATTAAGGTTTACTGCAAGCCTATAATTTTTACAAGAATCTGAACTACTAACAGCCACAGCAAATCGGTGGTAGAAAAGAGTCGACAGAATTCATGGTGGGCTGGACTGACCATGTTTTCCTGAAAATAAGGCCAGGGATATGGATACAACCGCCCGTCTGCTCCCTCCCATCAGCTGCTTGCCTGCGGCCACAAGACCTTACAGGGCTTCTCAAGGCAGACACACTTTTCCGCCCGGACAGAGAAATGACGGAGTCCCGTCTACTTGCAAATGGGACACTTTGAAACGGAGCTAATTGCAAGCAGACGAAGCTTTGAATCTCCATCATTTCTCCATCTGGGTGAAAAGTATTTGGATGCCTATAGCAATAGCAGTAGCCCTTAGACTTATATACTGCTTCACGGCGCTTTTACAGCCCTCTCTAAGTGGTTTTCAGCCTCTTGCCCCCAACAATCCAGGTCATCATTTGACCCACCTCGGAAGGACGGAAGGCTGAGTCAACCTTGAGCCTGGTGGGATTTAAACTGCCAAATTGCAGGCAGCCGGCAGCCAGCAGAAGCAGCCTGCAGTACTGCACTTTAACCACTGCGCCACCTCGGTTCTTGGCAACAGAGGGCTGAAGAGCAACTTGCCTCCTGGACTTCCGTGTCTGAAGGAGATTGCAACCTGCCCAGTGCCAGTTGGAGGGAGGGGTTGGCCCAAAAGAGCCGAGGTGGCACAGTAGGTTAAATGCAGCACTGCAGGCTACTTCAGCTGACTGCAGTTCTGCAGTTCGGCTGTTCAAATCTCACCGGCTCAAGGTTGACTCAGCCTTCCATCCTTCCGAGGTGGGTAAAATGAGGACCCGGATTGTTGTTGGGGGCAATAATGCTGACTCTGTAAACCGCTTAGCCCTATATACCGCCCTATGAAGCGATATATAAGTCTAACTGCTATTGCTAACTGCTAAAATAATTTATGGATTTTCCATGGTCAAGAGGTGGACTAGAACCTGAGTCTCCTCGCCACCTGCTAATCCAGTACTTTAACCACAACACCAGACTGAAAATGGATTGTTGTTACACAGCGCAAGCAACACAAACTGCCTTCCTTTCTTTTAGTTCCATCTCTTCTTCCCTCAACTGAAACTTGATAGTTTTCAACTTTGCTGTAAATTAAACACCAGATCTCAACATGCGCAGGTGTGAATCAAGCACCTCATTTTTTTAAAAAAAGAGTGTTCTATCTCGTGGTTTAACTAATACTCCTGTCTACTCTACCTTCAGGGCTATTTTTAGAGTGATCTTTTGCAAATTTTAAAATAGATATGGTTAAAAACAACAGCAGCAACCCAAAATGACTCTCCTCCTAATGTCTTTGCTTGGAAGATACGGATCATTCAATGAGTCCGGTGGTCTGTTTAAAATATTTGTAATCATTAAACTAAATATTGCTAAAATACCAATGCTTAATACTTTTTTAAATTGGTGTTGAGTGACCTAAACTAACCATAATAAAAATGATGCCGATCTAAAGGATCAGTGCATCCAGTGGCTGTAATTCTGCTGCTAATTCCTCAAGGTGAATTTTCAGAAATAACACATCAAATATAAAATGCCAATTTGCTTTTAAATTAACATCACAAAATTCCAGGTAGAGAAGGATGAGTGGATAGTTTGTGTGAGTTCCAGGATCATCTATACAGATGAAAAATTAAAGATTTCAGATGTCAAGGCCTAGCACGGGACACAAAGGTTGCTTTCAGCTTCCAATATTATATCTCTTTTTAAAAAATAATATAAAATACCGGTAGCTCTATCTACAAATGCAACGGGACAGGACAATGTAAACCTCCCAGCTGTTATTTGTGTAGATCGAAGCTTCAGTGAGCTAGATGGACATTATGGCATCGTTGGTGGGCATGGCTTAGTGGCAGTGGTGAAATTCAATTTTTTTTTACTACCGGTTCTGTGGGCATGGCTTGGTGGGCATGGCAAGGGAAGGATACTGCAAAATCTCCATTCCCACCCTACTCTGGGGCCAGAAAGAGGCAGGATTTGCCGGTTCTCCAAACTACTCAAAATTTCTGCTACCGGTTCTCCAGAACTGGTCAGAACCTGCTGAATTTCACCCCTGCTTAGTGGGCGTGGCAGGGGAAGGATACTGTAAAATCCCCATTTCCTCCCAATCAACTGGGACTCAGGAGGCAGAAAATAGATGGGGGCGGGGCCAGCCAAGGTGGTATTTGCCGGTTCTCTGAACTACTCAAAATTTCTGCTACCGGTTCTCTAGAACTGATCAGAAATGGCTGAATCCCACCTCTGGTCTATGACCACTATGAAGAATGAGCATTTCCTGATCTCTGTAATCTTCCTTCCCATTTCCCACTACAGCTTGTGTGTATATTAAGACATTTTCTGACAGATTAACAACCTCACTGAGGAAAGGAATATCTCCAAAGTGCTTTGGAGTGTAACATTTTAATATCCTGATGAGCAAACGGCTTTCCATAAAGAATTTCATCCATGCCATGTTCCACTAATCAGCCATCAGTTAGGGACCAGATTCTAACGTTGGCATCGCCTCTCATGCCAGCTGGTGTTCAGTCTTTCCTGCTGATATTTCCATGGGTGGGATCTTTGACCCCCCCCCCTCCCACTTTCTATCTTGTTTATTCTGTCATCTGCACCTCCGTAACTGTCTGGTTTGGCTCTGCAACCCAACAAGACAGACGGAGACTTCAGAGGAGAATCAGAACCGCAGAAAAAACAATGGCTGCCAACCTGACTTCCATTGAGGACCTGCACACTGCATGAGTCAAAAAGAAAATATCCACAGACCCCTCACATCCTGGATATCAATTGTTTCAGCTCCTATCCTCAAAATGATACAATAGACCACTGCACACCAGAACAACTAGACTCAAGGAGAGTTTTCCCAAACGCCATCGCTCTGCTAAACAACTAATTCCCTCCCCATTGTCAAACTATTAACTAAGGCTGCATTACTATTAATCTTCTCATCGTTCCTCTTACCCACCTCCTCCCACTTCTAATGCAGGACTGAAACTTTGTTGCTTGTATCCTTATGATTTATATTGATATTGATTGTTTCCTGATTGCTTATTTGTACCCTAGGACTATCCTTAAGTGTTGCATTTTATGACTCTTAATAAATGTATCTTGTCTTTTTATGCAGACTGAGAGCATCTGCACCAAAGACAAATTCCTTGGGTGTCCAATCACACTTGGCCAATAAAGAATTCTATTCTGTTCTGTTCTGTTCTGTTCTATTCTATTCTCATTCTATTCCACTCTATTCCACTCCATTCTAATTCTGAATTCTATTTCTGAATTCTATTCTATATTCTATTCTATTTTTTAATCCTCTTCGCTTCAAATGATTGTAACTTTGTCCATCCTCCCAAATGAAGCTCTGAGGACAAATTCCCAGAGCGGCAATGCCGCCATAATTATGGGCATATATCACTGCGTGACCTTGATTTCCCCAAGGGTGAACACAGTTCTCTCTGCCTGTGGCGGATGAGCTACAGACCTTGACAATCAGGTGCGGGGCCGAGCATGAACAGGCTCTGGGCAGGTGGAACAGCCTGCCTGGACTGTGGTCCATCTAAAGCAGATCGTGGTGGAGGAAACGGACAAATGGCTTCAATTGAATTCTGAGAGGCGTCCGGTTGATTGAACATTCGGTGGCCTGAAGAGCGGGAGGAAGCTTGACTTTGCCTGCCTCTTCCTCCCTCGGCCTTTTCATGCTCCTGGTTGAGATGAGAGGGTTGCTTTACACATAGAAGCGTCTCTGCTGGAGCGGATCACGGGGGCTCTTCGCTGCTTCTGTGGCTCTGGTTGCAGAGCATTGTCCTTGCCAAGAAGCACCCATGTGCCTGCAGAGTGCATCCTCACACTTGGCGGCTGCATAATGGCAAACGACAGGCTTCTCGTTAAAATACCTGGCCCATAGAATAGTGGGGGCCTAAGAGAGACTCCTCCCAACAGACAACACGGGGCTTCTGCCCCTCCTCACAACTTTGTCTTAACAGGAAACAGGATTCAAAAAAGCTCCTGACAGAGAAGGAGAGAATTCAGGGAATTGGTGCTCTCCTCACACCGAAAGTAAAGTTAGGAAAGCATTCCGTTTCAACAATGGATTTTCTTCTTCTTCTTGGAATCCCTGATAGTTGCCTAAAATAATCTAGAATTACAATGGCTTCTCTTTTCAGAACCCATCATCCTAACTGACAATAGCAGTTAGACTTATATACCGCTTCATAGGGCTTTCGGCCCTCTCTAAGCGGTTTACAGAGTCAGCATATCGCCCCCACAGTCTGGGTCCTCATTTCACCCACCTCGGAAGGATGGAAGGCTGAGTCAACCTTGAGCCGCTGAGATTAGAACCGCCGAACTGCAGATAACAGTCAGCTGAAGTGGCCTGCAGTGCTGCACCCTAACCACTGCGCCACCTTGGCTCCTACAATAAGGCAGCATGAACAATAAGACTTACCTGGAACCCTGCATCGAGTTTTGGTCACTGCATTTCAAAAAAAGAAGTTCAGACTTTGGGGAAAGTGCAGAGAAGAGCAACAAAGATGGTTAAGGGACTGGAGGCTGAAACATAGGAAGAACGGTTGCAGGAACTGGATATGGCCAGTCTAGAGAAAAGAAGGACCAGGAGTGACACAATAGCAGCATTCCAGTATTTGAGGGGCTGTCACGAAGAAGAGGGAGGTCAACCTATTCTCCAAAGCTCCAGAAGGCAAGAAAGGCAAGAAACCATGAATGGAAACTCGTCAAGTAGAGGAACAGCCTGGAACTAAGGAGAAATTTCCTAACAGCGAGAGCAATTAATAGTGGAAAGACTTCATCTCTGGAGGCTTTTAAGAAGCAATTGGAAAACCATTGGTCTTTGGAATTGTATAGAGTCTCCTGCCTGAGCAGGGAGTTGAACTAGAAGACCTCCAAGGTCCCTTCCAACTCTATTCGGATTGATTGGCTTGGTTTGGTTTCCAGATTATTATAAAATGTGAACAGGCCGGGTGTTATCCTGTGGTCCTTAAGTCTTTAGTTCAATATCAAGTGTGAAAAGGATGTGTCCAGGCACTTCAGGGGGGGGGGGGGGAAAGTGCCATCAAGACAATGTGTCTTTTATATGGGCTTAAACACTGATTTTTGTGACATTCTGCAAAGTTTGTCAGGCCTGCAGCCCTCTTTTCTTTCGGATCTCTGGCCTGCCACACTCTCTATTATTCTACTATGCATTTTCTATGGTGGGAAAATGGGAGTGGGGATTGTATGGAGTGAGATGATAGGTAGCCATAACAACATTCTTTCTAGAAAGCCAAGGTCATCCTTTGTCTTTGCACCTATGCACCTGACCAGAACTGGATGGGTGGAAGCTGCCAGCGTGGCAATGGAAGATTGGACCATGGGATGGACTTGTGGGTGTGGGGGCAAGATCTTGAACTTTCAACCAGGTGGGAAAACCAGGAAGCTTTCAGATTCGGGTTTTCCCAGATGTGCCAACATGGCTCTCTTCATAAATTGGAACTTTGAGCAATACTTTGCCTTGGACTCTGATTTAATTTTGGATGCTATTTGGAACCCTGACAACGTTATTTGTATGGTACTCAAGCGATTTCATTTTTTTTCCGATCTTGGCAAACCCAGCTGGAGAATTCAAGGCTCCGGGTCAGTCCACAGATTAATATCTGATCAAGCTCTAGTGGTTAATCGAAAAAGAGGGCATGCATATTCATCAGGTGTGCAAATTAAACCAGAGTATGCTCTCTATTCACCCTTCGAGGCAATCTTCATGAAAATTGAAGTTTGAACAAAAAAAAAACGCTTGAATGAAAAAAGTAGCTGCTTGTTCTGATTTCATTATGCTCAACCAAAACTAAAACCAGCTGATTTCAATGGGGTTTACTCTCGTGGAGTTGCTTCCTTAGCATTAGCATTCAGCTTGCTCAGATATAGAAACAAAAAGTGATCCAGAATGCTTCTTCTTTCCCCTCCCCCCCCCAACTGAGTCTGCATTTCTGCATTTCTGTGATTGGTGAGAGAGATGCCGATCAGTGAAGGGAGACCTACTTTGATTTACAGCAGTTTATTTAAGGACCATTCAAAGTTACAACGGTACTGAAAAAAATGACTTACGGCCATTTTTCACACTTACAGCCGTGGCAGTATCCCCTGGTCACGTGATCAAAATCCGGGCCCTTGGCAACGGTCTCACCGTCCTTGGCACCTAGGAGCCAAGGTGGCGCAGTGGTTAAATGCAGCACTGCAGGCTACTGCTAGATCAGCAGGTCAGCGGTTCAAATCTCACCGGCTCAGGGTTGACTCAGCCTTCCATCCTTCCGAGGTGGGTAAAATGAGGACCCAGATTGTTGTTGTTGGCGATATGCTGACTCTCTGTAAACCGCTTAGAGAGGGCTGAAAGCCCTATGAAACGGTATACAAGTCTAACTGCTATTGCTATTGCTATTGCTATTGCTCATTTCAGGGACTACCTGTTGTGAAACGTATAGCAACACCCGATCATCACTTTCTGAACACACCACAAAGGAACCTGGAGGTCAGCTTCAAATTTTCTAGTGGGCCTGATGAGTTTCAAAGAATGGAAGAGAAGGACTAACCTAAATCTCCGATTAGTTTCCTGCTCCCTTCCTCTCCTGGCGCTGGCTGGTAGAGGATAGGAGTTGGGAAGTGGGAAAAACTTTGGTGTCACCTAATGTGAGATCGGTGGCCGTATAAATGGATGGAATGAATGAATGGATAACTTTGCTTTTCCCAGGTTGCCCATGTAAAATCAGTTGCGCAACAAGGCCAAGAGGGAGGATAAGGATAAGTGATGAGGAGAGCAGATTTCATGCAAATAGAGTTTTGTGCTGGTTCAATGATGGAGGAAGAGGAAGACCACTCTAATTCTTGGGGTGGGGAATTCAACGTTCCTGCAGTCCGACCAGCAGATGATTTAAAAAGAGAAAGCACATATGAACTGGGCCTTTTCCTCTTCAGTTGCATTGAGCCTGCAGCAGGGGTGGGTTTCAACTGGTTCGCGGTGGTCCCTGCGAACCGGTTGGTCGGCAAACCCGGAAGTAAGTAACTTCCGGGAACGGCGAAGGGGCCACCCGCCCGCGCTCCTTACCCGGTTTTGACGAGTTCTGCGCTTCCACGCATGCGGAGGACGCATACAGCGCCTGTGCGATCCTCCAGGAGCAGCTGGAACATCGCACAGACACTAGTACGCATGCGTGCACCGCGCGCATGCACGAGGACGCCGCCGGCCCCGTTCCAACCGAACCGGTTGGAACGGGGCGAGAAACCCACCCCTGGCCTGCAGGCATCATTCCAGTGAAAATTAAAATTGAGAAATCTGTCTCTAAGAAGAACTTCTATATTTCTGTCTGACTAAAAAGTGGGGGACCATGAATTCTGCTCCCACCTGCGCCATGAAAGCTAAACTTTTTAGGGATCTGTCTCAGATTAGAACAGGAAAAAAAATGCAAGCTTTTATAATCCTTCTGCTACTAAACATACCATGGAACATCAGGCTATCTCGAATTATAGTAGTTTAGACCAGCTTTATGCTTCAGTACTTTAATTTTTAAAACAAGGTTCCATATACCTTCAAAACCGATTGCTCAAGAAAGTGAGTTACTTGTGACTTGTGCGAGATGCCGCGTGTGCCTGTGATCAATAAATCAGGGAGAAAATATTCAACCTGTTTTGCATTACTCAATTACAGATTGGAACCAGACAACACAGATAATTTGAGGCTAAAAGTTGTATATCTTTAAAATAAAACTTGGTGGTTTTAAAGAGAACTATTCATCTTTTATTTATTATTTAAATTTGGGTATTCTGCAGCATTTTTCCCCTCTGGAATAGTTCATATGAAAAAAAAAATGTGAAACAAATTACTTAACAAGGACCAAAGAACTTTTTTATTCACTAAGAGGGACACCAAAGATAGAATAGGATAGGATAACAGAGTTGGAAGGGACCTTTAAGGTCTTCTAGTCCAACCCCCTGCCTAGGCAGGAAATCCTATACCACTTCAGACAAATGATTCTCCAACATCTTCTTAAAGACTTCCAGTGTTGGAGCATTCACAACTTCTAGGGGCTGATTAATTGATCCACTGGTTAATTGTCCTCACTATCAGGAAATTTCTCCTCAGTTCTAAGTTGCTTCTCTCCTTGATTAGTTTCCACCCATTGCTTCTTGTCCTGCCCTCAGGTGCCTTGGAGAATAGCTTGACTCCCTCTTCTTTGGGGCAACCCCTGAGATATTGGAAGACTGCTATCATGTCTCCCCTGGTCCTTCTTTTCATTAAACTAGAGACATCCCCAGTTCCTGCAACTGTTCTTCATAGGTTTTAGCCTCCAGTCCCCTAATCCTCTTTCTTGCTCTTCCCTGCACTCTTTCTAGATGTCTCCAATTTCCAGTACATTTTAAAGAAATAAACACCTTTGGAGATCTCAGAATTAAACAAATTGACTTTAAAGGTTTGTGCAGGTATTTGGGGAAACGTGAGGTGTGACATGATTCCAAAGAACTCGGATACAGCCAAACAAGCAGCCTGATGTGATTCCTGGAAACTGGAAAAGACGAGTTCAAAAAACAAAGATTGATTGTTCACGCTGTTTATCAGCTCTTGCAGGGAATGTTAAATGCAACGGTCTCACTGCGAACAATGCCAATTCTTTTTTTTTCTTCCTGGATTTGGGCTCCTTTCAGGTAGCAGCGCATGTCGAATAAAACCTTCCGGAATCTTGAAAATGCTAGCTTATATTAGACAGGGCAGAGGAAGGGCACTTGATAAAGCCCCGGGGTCAGTTAACAAGATAACACGGACTTCCAGAGGTCTTACTCCAATTTGTTATCTTCTAACAGACGAACCAGCCCTTCAGCGTTCGACAGATAAGCCCACAATCTCATTTCAATTTCAGCCTCCTTCAAAGAAGGGTTTCGAACAGTGTGGCTTTATCTGACAAAGGGAGAGATGGATTTTTTTAAAATAGGATATTAGAATATCCAGCAACTCTGCCTCCTTCCTGAATGCTGTTAGATCTTTTATCTCGTATTGGGGCAAAAATCAATGGGAATAACTGGCAAGTATCTGGGGTTTTTTTCTCTCCCCCCTTAGTTTTAGGCAGCCTTGTGCAGAAGTCTGATCAATGTCTTTCCTTCTTAACGCATTGCAAGCCTTAACGTGTGCACTTTATAGGAAGAATGCTGATACACGATAAATAGAAATAGAATAAAGAAAGAAATAGAATAGTAAATTCCAAGATACTTTTCTACAAGATGAAGAACAGGAACTGGATTTGTCTATTTTAATGGAAAGAAGGACCAAGGGAGACATATATAGCAGAGTTCCAATATCTCAGGGGATGCCACAAAGAAGAGGGAGTCAAGCTATTCTCCAAAGCACCTGAGGGTAGGACAGGAAGTAACGGATGGAAACTAATCAAGGAAAGAAGCAACTTAGAAATAAGGAGAAATTTCCTGACTGTGAGAACAATGAACCAGAGGAAGAACTTGCCTCCAGAAGTTATAAATGCTCCAACACTGGAAGCCTTTAAGAAGATACTGGATAGCCATTTGTCTGAAGTGGTGTAAGGTTTCCTACCTGAGCAGGGGGCTGGACTAGAAGACCTCCAAGGTCCCTTCCAGTTCTGCTCTTGTATTCTAAGATATGGAAGATAAGTATAATTTGTTAGCTTTTGGATTTTAACCTTTTTTAACCATCTGCCCCAGATCCAGGGGAAAGCCTCTTCTGCTCCATTTTAGTTACTTTTTCAGAGAATTTCTCCATGCAGAGAGAATCCTCAAGAACCCACGACACTGGGAAAAGTGCCTTATGACCTTTTTTCACACTTATGACCATTGCATCATCCCTGTGGCCATGTGATCAAACTTTGGATGCTTGGCAACTGACTCATATTTATGACGGTCACTGATGAGGCTCTCCTGAGATCAGAAGAACCCCTCGGACTCAATATAAACGATATAGGAAGAACTAAATGCATTTGGAAAAGCACAGAGGATGCTGCAGATATATTGTGGGGAAAGGCAATGTTTACAGATGTCCTTGAATGCCTGTTTTCTACATACTTTCCAAAGGGGGTGACGGACACCCCGACTTTGGACCTTGGGACTAGCCAAGTCAAGGGGGAAGCCAGAGTCACTTAACAACCGTGTCCCTAATTTTGCAAATGCAGCGATTCACATAAGAACCGTGGCAAGAAAGGTTATAAACGAAGCAAAACTCACTTGGCAAAATGTCTCACTTAGCAACACAGGTTTTGGGTTCAATTGTGGTTGTGAGTCAAGGACTACCTAGAATGCGGAGATCCTCTTGCGGAGGAAAAGCTCTTTTGCTGCTAAACTGACCTTCCTTCATTGGTCATTTTTTAACACCTTCTTAGACCTTAATCTACTTATTGGCGTTGACCAACGACAGTTGATGCCAAGATTAACCGTGGCAATAATTACGCCTTGGGATCAATCCCATTCCATCTCAGCAGGGCCCCTGCCTGTCTAGCCTTGAATCGATGGTGCTGTGATCCCCTCATTTTTGCAGAAAAGGAGGTGGCCTTGTAAGCTTCCAGAAGTTTCCCTCAGCCACTGAAATGCCCAAGAGAGCCAGACTCAAGACGAGGCTTGCAAAAAAAAATGCCAGCTTTTATTTATGGACGTAGCAAAAGTTGGGTGACAAAACTATACCCAAAATATACAAACAAATGCATGGAAGGAACAGCCACCCCCAGCAAGGGGGGCTCAGAGGATTACATGCATTTTTAGGCAGACAGAAAGAAAGTTTATCCAATCAGAGACAAAGATTCATTACCAATGTGGTCTTTAAAGCGTCCTTTAGTTCAAGCTCCTGTCTCTGCCTCCCTTATCAGTGGAGGATCCCTATGGCTTTGGGGAGGGGGTGGCAGCCCCCCTTTGCCAAGTTGTTTTTCGGCTGAATGCTTTAAGGATTTGTGATCCAGGAAAACTCCCTAGTTTGGTTCCTTTATCTGTGGGGCCTGATATTACCATGTAACAATTTCTTCTGTGTTTTCAAGAATGTGCCTAGCTTTGAAGCCAAGAATAGAAGCGAGAGGCAGCAGTGAGATAACATTTGCAGCAATGCCATATCCAGTATTAAGGTTCCAATTAGGCTTTCTAGGCTAGAAAGCAACTCATTTCTGACAGTATTACAATAATATAAGCAGAAGCCAAAAACAAAGCTGAATTCTTAATAAACTATTCCGAGCCGTATATCGTATCAGAAGCAAACAGCAAATATGGGTTTAATCAGTAACAATTATATACTAGCATAAGCAATTCATAATAAAAGCAAACAGCCAATATCGATTCGTATTGATTCGTAGACTCTTTCATTCCATGCACTCCATCAAAGCAGGTGCTGCGACAGAGACTGTAAACTGCCTGCCCAGATTTGACAAACTCTTTCTCAAAATGTCGACTTTCCAGTTTATGATCCAGCCAAGGTTGTAGATCCAGGAGGAGAGAACTGGAAAGTATGTAGAAAACAGACATTCATAGACATCTGTAAACATTGCCTTCCCCCACAATATATCTGCAGCATTCTGTGTGCTTTTCCAAACGCATTTAAATCTTCCTATATCGTTTATATTGAGTCCGAGGGGTCCTTCAGATCTCAGGGCAGCCTCATGGCATCTGTTTATAAAACAAACCGCTAGAGCAGTGTTTTTCAACCTTGGCAACTTGAAGATGTCCGGACTTCAACTCCCAGAATTCCCCAGCCAGCGAATGCTGGCTGGGGAATTCTGGGAGTTGAAGTCCGGACATCTTCAAGTTGCCAAGGTTGAAAAACACTGCGCTAGAGGAACCGAAGGAAGCCGCGATTCTGTTTACTTTAACAGAAAAAGAGATGAATAGATTTCTTGATCCCTGAAGGCCTTTAAGTAAGTAGTCGTGCGACGTATCAGCTACAGGTTTAAAAAGAAATTGTCTTAGTCCCTGGCTAATATCCTGGCAGTGCAAAGCCTTCTTGTTGCCTAATAAAATATCTGAATAAATGCTCTTCATTTCCAGGGAGGCTTTCCAGCTTCACTTCCATTCTAAAACCTTTGGGCTATTTCTTGGCGAGTTGTAACTCTTTCGTTTTTGGAGATCAACCATGATCTATGTCGATGGAGCACTTCATTGTAGTGAAGCCACTTTGGAGGTGAATCCCTTATTTGTGACACAAATTGGGAAGCTGATCTACTGATAGCCTGTCTCCTAGGCAGTGGTGAAAATATCATGGACTTAAAGGTTGATTTCTATGCCCAAGTTGGACTCACTCAGTGTAGTTTGCCCCTGCACACAGAACACACGTACCAAACTTTTTATCACCTACTAGTTCAATCAATTAATCGATCAATTTATAGTTGTGACCACTAGTCATAACATTACATAGATCGGGAAAAAAATGATTAATATTAAGGAAAAGATACAACCTTTGGTAGTTATGGTGGGACACGTTTGAAAGACAAGTTTGAGCAGAGCATTTTCTGCCCTCTTAATGACTTAAATTTTGCTCTTCTGAGAGCTGAGGTCATTGGGTATTATTTAAAGATAACTTTCATTTCTAAACCTTGAAACTGTGGGGTGGTGATTGCTCAGCCTTGCTCCTCTTGTGCTGGTTTTCTTGCCCTTTGGGGATTATAATATCCTACAAGGATGTCACGATTAGGCAAACGCCTTTCGTTAAGCTGGAAGTAGTCCTGTCTTCTTTAAAAGGGATTTGGTAACAGAGACCTCTCCTCAAAAAGTAAAATAAAATAGCAGATACCCAAACTCTAATGAAGACTATTTGTGTCTGCAAGGCACTGCAGCCGAGCCTTATCTAATCAATTCCATTTTCATCAGGGCCAGGGTTAGTTTTCAGCAGCAAGATTGCCTTGGATGTCCAGTTGAGTGACCTTTGCAAAAAAAAAAAGGGGGGGAGGCTTTTAACTAGCAGCTCTTTTTCTTTTAATTGTAATTTTAGGATTGCAACGTGGTTGCTAATCAATTTTATAGCTGTTCTTTTAATCTCAGATGCTTAATTGTTTGTTTCTGTTGCTTTATTCAGTTGGAATGGATTTTTTAAAACAGTTTTATTGTAAAGTGCTTTATGGTGACTCATTACGTATTAGAAGCAATTCAAATGAAAGGGCTTGCAGTTCTTTCTGATAAGGTCACAAAATGCTGTCTATCATTTGCTGTCAGCCGAAGATTAACGGTTTCACATTCCAGAAGAAATTTAATTTTAGCTCTTCTTCATGAGTTTGCTCACAGATCTTGCAAATTAGTCCGAGACTAGAAGTATTTCAGCCAAGATTAGGAAAAGATACAGGTAATAAACCTTTACAAGAGTCCATTCAGTGACCATTCGAATTTGCATTGGCACTGAAAAAAGTGACTTACGACCACTTTCCACATTTATGACCGTTGCATCATCCCCATGTTCACATGATCAAAATCCAGGAGTTTGGCAAGTGACTCATACTTATGACGGCCGCAGTGTCACGTGATCCCCTTTACGACCTTCTGACAAGCAAACTCAAAGGGGATGCCAGATTCACTTAATGACCATGTTACTAAATTAACAACTGTAGTGATTCACTTAACGACTGTGGCAAGAAAGGTCGTAAAATGGGGCAAAGCTCACTTAACAACTGTTTCACTTAGCAAGAGAAATTTTGGGCTCAGTTGTGGCCGTAAGTCGAGAGGACCCCCTGCGTCCTGTTCTGGTGAGACCTGCATAAGTGCTAATATTGTAGGTGACCGATCGCATTGCTCTGGCGTTTGTGCCTAGGGATCCTCCTGGGAGTTCAGTTGCCCTGACTCAAAAATCGAAGAAGCAAAAGTAATATCTAAACTTTGTGCTTTTGCTTGGCCAAATGGTTTTTCTGACCCTACTTTTTTATGCTTCTGTAAGAAATTTTGCCCAGTTATGAAACCCAATGATAGATAAAGGAATGCAAAGGATTTGAAGCCAGGCTAAATTCCATGGAATGTACATTCGTGTTAGATTAATTGCAGTTCTTTTGCCAAAGGGGAAGAGTTGGCAGGGAAGCTACAAAACAAAAAAAATAAAATTACAACAAAGGTTTAAAAAAAGAGATTTACTCATGCAGCCACCATTTTTGCCCCCATCTTGACTTTTTGAGGCTCCTCCTTAAAAAGGAAAATATCAAGACTTAACTCCTGCTTTGATCTTTGATTCAAGGGGGTCAACACTACTCTTTGTAAGAATTTCTCTTAAATATTTAAGGTCACCCAGGGTAGTATTAAATTCAGCAAATGTCTGAAAGTATATTCGTGCCTTTTTGTCAGTGCCGATTAATACATCTGAATGTTTCTCAGACTCGATAAAGTACAAGGACGAAGTCAACAGTCAAGCCGTTACTCAACCACACAGATGCGCAAATGTTGAACACTTCGAGATGCAAATATTTGCCAAGAAAAATGAGAAAACGAGGCAAATATTCTTTCAGGAGGAAAGGCAAACGCCATGAAAAATGGCTGAAATTGGAACTTTCCTTGCAGACAGAAGATGCCTCTGTGAAACCGGGCAATCGGCTTTGGTCAACATTTATTGGTTTTAAGGTTTTGCTTTTTAATCACATTCGTTGATCACAATGAAAGAATATTCTTCTGTTTGATTAAAGGTTCTGGAGTGGCATTAAACTATGCAACTGGCACGGCGAACAAAAGATTTTCCTAAGGACTATAGCCAAGCAAGAAAGCAAACTTAGCAAAACTAAAATAGTAGAAATGGGTAACCATAATTCTATATTATGATCAACAGCTTGTGAAATCTACAAAGCCACAGATTCTTCCTTTTGACAGTTATTTCTCTTGCCCTCTAAATTATTTTATCATTCAACCGCCTGGGATCCTCTTTAATGTTGTAATTCCTTTGCTGAAAAGATGCCATATTTTTCCTGTCTGCTGATAACACAACGTTAGCAAGTTGTTACAGATTTCAGGAGAGGAGGACATATTTATCTTTTCCTCAACTAAGGAGATCAATTCTACAGTATTTTTAAAAGGGGAAGTATTCGAAATATGCTGTCTTGCTTGGCAAACAAGCATCATTTCATTTATTATAACAGCAGTAGAAAAATACTAATGTTTGTAATTAAATTTTAGTTCCAGTAATTAATTTTCTGAGTGATGCATGTATGAGATTGGGGGAATGGATGAGGCAGATTCAGGCTAATAGTAACAACAACTCTTTATTAGTCAACACTCCGTACAAATCCAGCAAAGACTCTTGTCTGGAAGCATCCCTTTGATAGGGAGCTGTCAGACGCCTTAACCAATCACCTCATTCCCACAGCAATTCATTCCCACAACACTGTCAAATTATCTACTGAGACTGCATTACTATTATTATTCTCTTCCTTCCTAGTACCCATCTCTTCCCACTTATGACTGTAACCATGTTAAAATTTATATTGTTTTATTCGTTTCCTAGCATAGTTTGATTGCTTATTAGTAAGCTACGACTATCACTAAGTGCTGTGTCTTATGATTCTTGATGAATGTATTCTATTTTATTTTCCTTTTAGTACACTGAGAGCATCTGCACCAAAGACAAATTCCTTGTGCGTCCAATCATGCTATTCTATTCCTATTCTATTCCATTCCATTCCATTCCATTCCATTCCATATCTCTATTCTATTCTATTCCTATTCTATTCATATTCTATTCCATTCCATTCCATTCCATTCCATATCATATCTCTATTCTATTCTATTCCTATTCTATTCTATTCCATTCTTGAGTACCCCAAGAATTTGGGGTACTCTAATGAATGCTTCTATTTTTGTATGACGGATTGCAGTGGTATAGGTTCCAGACTTACATAAGATGTATGTTTTATTATTTTAGCCAAGGAGAGGTATTTGAACAATAGTGAAGTACCCTAAGAAGAAAAGATGGATAAATAAAATAGTTAGAAAGGTACATCTGTTTTTAACTAATTTGATATTCAAACTGAAAGGCGTAGTTCAAGAATTCTAGTCCTTCGGCTATCACAATTCCCTATGGAAATGACTCCATTTTACAGATTTGCACAATAGAGTCCATCTCTCAGGCTAATTATGTGTCCAATCTACCTTTTTGCAGGTGGTTTTTCTAAGCCCTCTTTTCCCTGGACTCTGCTGGCAGCATCTAAGCTTCCTTTCTGTCTCATTTCCTAAAATGATTTTTGCGCTCCTTCAATGCTTTTTTCTTGATTTGATGATCTTGTGAGGCTCTCTTTTCAGAATGGTGTAGTCTAATTAGAACTGAAAGTTGCCCGTGTTAGATGCTGGAGACCTTTCCTCCCCCCCCACCCCTCCTTTTTAATTAGTGCGCTGCTGAATATTGAATGCATGCAACACATCTACTGAAATGGGGGGGGGGAATAAGAAAGTTCACCTTGTTTTGCTTTTAATGGCCTTGATACATTTTGCAATAAGAATAGAAAGCTTAGCGCTGGCTGCCCATTGCTTGACACCTAAGTAAGTCTGGTAAATTATTAAATTTGGTGAATATCTTGTGGTTATTGTATTACTCGGCCTTGCAGCCAACTAGGAAACAACTGTGGTCATTGCACACTGCTTATATTGGGAATGTATTTTACAGAGACGCATCCGATGTGGCTCCTTGGCTGCAGAAGCCCCTCTATGAATACAAAGGCTGTTTTGCCTTACAAAATGCATTTCCATGTGATTTGCCTCTTCGGTTTTCCCTTTCAAGCCATTTTTTTAAAAATGAGGTTACTAACATTCTGTGGGTTAAACATCTACAGAGTTTTTTTTTCTTCCTCTTTTCCAACTGAAGACATCCTGGTTCTTTTGGACAGAGTCATTATGGCTAAATTCTTCATCTGGACATGGCCACTCAATCAGTCGGTCAATCAGAATAGAGCTGGAAGGGACCTTGGAGGCCTCCAACCCTCTGCTCAAGCAGGAGATCCTCAATGGCCATCTCAATGACCGTCCGGTCTTTAAAGCCTCCAGTGAAGGAGCAGCCACAACTTCTGGTGGCAAAGCTGACCCATTGGTTGATTGTCCTCACTGTTAGGAAGTTTCTCCTTAATTCCAGGTTGCTTCTCCCCTGGATTAGTCTCCATCCATTGAATCAGAATAGAGCTGGAAGGGACCTTGGAGGTCTTCTAGTCCAACCCCTTGTTCATGCAAGAAACCCTATACCATTTCAGGTAAGTGACTATTCACACCAACGTATCCCACACACCTTCCTCCCCCTATTTCCCCTGCATCAACAGTCCTGTGAGGTGAGCTGGGCTGAGAGGGAGAGAGAGAGGGAGGGAGGGAGGGAGGGAGGGAGGGAGGGAGAGAGAGAGAGAAAGAAAGAGAGTGTGGCTGGCCCAAAGTCACCCATCCACATTTCGTGGCTAAGGCGGGATTTGAATGTTGATTGATGAGGACTGAATGGAATCAAATGGAAAGTTGGGGAAGATTTGACTGTTAATAACTCCTCATTTCCAAGGCACCAGGAGGGAAGCTCCCTCTTCTTCTTCCTCCTGCACAAACTCCGCTGCCTTAAGCAGACTTCGTTTCCGATTTGTAAATGAAGCTTTATCGCACAATCCGTTTCTCTCATTCATTGAAACATACGGAGGGGGAAGGGACGGAGTCTGAACAACAGGGACTTTCCAGAAGTTTCTTTCCAACCTCTTCTGTTTTGTAGTCTTACCACAGGAAACCCACCAGCAAGGGAAAGATGGAAGAGGTCCATGTTTTTAAAATATTATTTGTTGCCCATGAACTCTCAGTCTGGAAAGAGCCATATTGTCTTTGCCGTAAATGGAATTTACTTTAGGGGATCCATAGATCCGCTAGAGTTTTAGCAAATATTTGATCAGTTAAAATATAGCGGGGAATAGAGACAAGATGACTTGTATATTTGGGAAAGCTGAGTTTAATATTTACTTCGCATAGTTAGAAAGAAATCCCTAAAACTGTTGAGGGAAGAAAGGACTTTACTGCCCAGTTAGCTTTCATTCATTTCCAATCACTATCCGAACCAGAATGAAATGCAAAGCTATTAAAACACTTGCCTGGGTTAAAGCCATTTTTAACCTGCTTGACAAAACTGTGTTTTCCCTCCTCAAGCGTAACACAGTCTGGGCCTCTGTGAACCTCTGAGCTTTCCTTGTGAGGAAAATGGCCTTTGTTCATTTAACCGGCATAAACAGATCCCGGGGAAGAGAGAAAATGGTCCCACAGACTCTCTAATCTGCACAACTAACCTGTGATGGACTCTTTCTCAAGCCTCACCTGGAGGAGTCAAGAAAAGACGATCACGCTCTCAAAACTAATACTCTCCATTGTTGGTGCAAACCTTCATCCAGGCATTTTTCTTCTTCTCTTTTTCCAGACTCTCAAGGGAGAGGAAGTCATGAAAATGGCAGAGAGCAGGAGGAAAACAAGATGACGTTTCTTGGCCTCAAAGCCATCCGTTCATAGGTTCTTGAGTAGAGGAACGGAAGACATGGGTGGAAACTCATCAAGGAGAGAAGCAACTTAGAACTAAGGAGAAATTTCCTGACAGTGAGAACAATTAACCAGTGGAACAGAAGTTGCCTCCAGAAGTTGTGAATGCTCCAACACTGCAAGTTTTTAAGAGGATCCTGGATAACCATTTGTCTGAAGTGGTGTAGGGTTTCCTGCCTAGGCAGGGGGTCAGACTAGAAGACCTCCAACTCTGTTATTATGTTCTATTCTCACTCCAGCTGATTGCAAGTGCATCTTGCAGCTGTCTTCTCCAGCTTCAGTTCAGAACTGCTGTTTTGCAAATAGAGTATCCTAAGGTAAGTGAGGATCTCCTCCAGGGCTTTGGTTCTTTCCAGTAGTAAACCCAGCTTTGATTGGTGTTGTGGCCCATCAGCAGCCAGTGGATCTGGCAGCAGATCAAAACGGTCACACTTTTTTTTAAAATAGCAATTTTATTAAAAATTACAAATGCATCAAGGACAACTAAACAGTCCACAATTTCTTCACCACATGCCAGAACCTCCACATTTTAAAGGGAGCCTTTAATGCCCGAAATCTGCCAGATATCATTTCCACTTGCCAGAGAGGAAATGTTTTGAATTCAGCTGAATCAGACAGCTATCATTTCACATTCAACTTACTTTGGGCAAACAACTTGTTTTCAGGTTTACATTCTGTAATTTGATTACAGCTTTCACATTTTATCCGTACGGTTGATTATCTGCACGGGTTCCTTCTCTTTTTCCAGGATTTCTGTTTTGCTCTGTTGCCTTATTAAAATGATGTTGCTGTGTTAAAAACATCACAGTCCGTTAATGAGTTTTGTACTGGGGCAAGAACCGGCCTCCAACTGGTGCAGCTGAAGAGAGATAAGTGGCAGGCCTTAAACACCACAGGCCAGATGTGTTGAGGAGGTAGGGGAGCCCCTGGTGGTTTCTGAACCTGGTTTTTCGCTTGGAGGTGTTTCATTGCCTAACTAGGAACATCAGTGTGGAGTCTGTTCATATAGCGTCGTTTGCGCTGCCAGTGCTGGTGGCATTAGAGCAGGGACTCGCATCAGAGAAACAGTCAAGCAGAGAAGGCCACCATATTCTCCACTAGGACAGAATAGGTATTTCTTGATACTCTGGTTAAATAAGGCTGCTTTCATAGGAGCTGTGGTGTTGCGGTGGTTAGAATGCAGCATTGCAGGCAAACTCTGCCCACAGCTTGGAGTTTGATCCTCAGCAGGTTCAAGATTGACTCACCTTCCATACTTCGGAGGTCAGTAAAATGAGGACCTCCCCAGGTGGTCGGGGGCAATATGCAGACTCTGTAAACTGGTTAGAGAAGGCTGTAAAGAACTGTGAAGTGGTATATAAGTCTGTGCTATTGCTATTGCTATTCCTTCCTTCCTTCCTTCCTTCCTTCCTTCCTTCCTTCCTTCCTTCCTTCCTTCCTTCCTTCCTTCCTTCCTTCCTTGGTGGTGGAGTGGTTAGAATGCAGCATTGCAGGCTGACTCTGTCCACTGCCTGGAGTTCAATCCTGATGGTTTCAAGGTTGACTCAGCCTTCCGCCCTTCCGAGGTTGATAAAATGAGGACCTAGATTTTTGGAGGCAAGAGGCTGACTCTAATCCGTACAGAGAGGAGGGCTGTAGAGCCCTGTGAAGTGGGACATAAGTCTAAGTGCTGTTGCTGCTAGTATATAATCTGAGTGTGTGGACACAAGCATACACACGTGCATATTATGCAGTAGACATATAGGAGAAAGAGAAACAGCCTATCAGTGGGTGCTGCCTAATGACAAAAGCTCCATCTTCAAAGACTTCTGAGAATGACAGTTTGTGGGAAACAGGAAAGGGGGGATTGTTTTTCTGCATGATTATGAAACAAGCAGAATATTAAATTTCCCCTAAATCCCTCAAGATTTTTAATGTATTGTTTTGATTGAAGGGTTATATGGTGGTTCTGGAACAAACAGGTTCTTCAGGTCTGTGAAAATGGAACCTTGTCAAGTTACAGAAAACTCTCCTCAATTTATCTCCAAATGTCCTCCCTTTCTGTGACCCACTTAATCTCACCATTTAGCCCCATCCCCTGAGTCTATTTTATGCACAGCACTTGAGTTTTCTGAGTGGCAACACACCCTCCCAGCACTTCTTGCACCAACCTCCCCGTTCTTTGAAGCAAAGAAACGAAAAGCTAACGAAGTAATCCGCCGGATATTCCTCCTACAGCCAATGGCCTGAGCCATCTCCAAGGCTGGGCTGGTCTGGGAAGCTGGATGAGGTCCATCATAAGCAAACCAAGTGGATTTAATCTCTCCGTTTTTTTCTGAGGGGAGGATGAGATATTAGAGATAATATCTGGAGATATTATTCTCACGAAGTATCATGCCCAATTCTCGGATGGGGTGAAGGTGGTGGCATTGTGCCTTGACTCCATTAGGGTGCAACAGGGTTTCGTAAATGGAAACAATACCCAGATTGTTTCACGAGCCGGAAAATAGGGAGGAGATAAAATTAATATTAATTCATCTAAGCTGCGGGGCTCTGCAGCAGTGCCAGAATAATTCAATAAACAAAGCAATTATAGAAATGAATCACAGAGATACTTTGAGCGTGGATTTTATTCTCTGTATACTTGGTACTGAGACATAAATCTTTGGTAATCCAGTTTCATAATGCCGGATAATCCTGCTGTTTATTTTGATATGCCTATTCTGCGCAAGCATTCTCCTGCTCCTGAAGTTTTGAAAGTACCTAACGATTAGCAGAAGCCGGTGACTCATTTGGGCCTTTAATCTGAGTGTGGGGATTGAATTGGTTTGAAGGCACAATTTGGCTGAGCCCATTAATTAGGTGGGTGCTTGATGAGTTGAACCTTCGTTGGCTCACAAAAGGATGCCTCAAAATCCAGATGTCTTCTGCTCAATCTACTGGTCCATCTTGCCTCTCTCCTTCCTTTTCAGGAATAAGGAAGAGAGAGAGAGAGAGAAAGAGAGAGAGAGAGAAAGAGAAAGAGAAAGAGAAAGGGGGAGATGTTTTTCAATCTGCCCTTACTTGAGATGAGTGGATGGATGGAAAATCTGCAATCCTTCTGTCCACATGCTCTCCTTATGTCTATTTTTTTGCTACAGGATCTATTTCCTCCAGCAAATTCACGGCAACCCACTCTAATTTAGGTTAGAATTGAGGAATGTGCCAGTAAAGGAGAATGTTTGTAGCTCAGGGTTGAGATGAGGGGTCCTTGGTGTTTTCTGAGTTTGCTTGTCTTGTTGCAGCATTTCATGACCCAAACTAGGTAACGCCATCAGTGCTGGAAAGGAGGGGGATTTGCTCCTTGTATCCTTGTGTTCTAGTTAATCTGATGTACTAGATTAACGTCAGACCAACAACCAAGTAAACCCCAATCAAGAAACTGTCACACAGGCCAACAACAAGCAAACCGAAAACCCTCCAAGACTCCAAAGGCTGACAGGACAGGTCATTAGAACATAAACTGATAGCAAAGCACATTCCTTACTAGCCCTGATGATGTTACCTAGTTTGGGTAATGAAACGTCTGCAAGAAAACAGCTGGATTCAGGAAAGGGCCAAGGGGACCTCAGTTAGACATGTGGCATGAGCCTCCCTGTTCAGAGTCTTTTAAAATAAGGTCCTTCTTGTCTAAATTCAACTCAACAACCATCACAAAATGCAGAAAGACCAATAAGCTATTTTACCCATTTATATTTTCTGATAACCAGCAAGGCTAATTGCAGATTTTCTGGTTGTTCGTTGTGAAGTCCTGTCCGACCCATCGCAACCCCATGGAGAACGTTCCTCCAGGCCCTCCTGTCCTCTCCCATCCTCTGGAGTCCATTTAAGCTCAGGCCAACAGCTTTGGTGACTCCATCCATCCACCTCCTTCTCTGCCGTCCCCTTCTTCTTCTTTTGCCCTCCATCGTTCCCAGCATGAGGCTCTTCTCCAGGGAGTCCTTCTTCCTTCTCATCAGGTGGCCAAAGTCTTTGAGTTTCCTCTTCAGGATCTGGCCTTCTAAAGAGCAGCCAGGGTTGACCTCGTCTAGGACTGACCGGTTGGATGGCCTTGCAGTCCAAGGGACTCAATGCAGGAGTCCTTCTCCTCCAGCCCCAGAGTTCAAAGGCCTCCATTCTTTGGCACAAAATTCTCCATGTTGTTAGAAGTGGAAGCCCAGAGCTGACTTGGACTTGGTCCAGACGTAAGTGGTTTTCTGGGCAACAAAAAAGAATTGCTTTCCCATCACTTTTTACCAGGAAGTTTTCTGACTCCCCTGGTGATTTCCTGTTACAGGCAGTCCTCGACTTACAACAGTTTATTTAGTGACTGTTCGAAGTTACAACCTCACTGAAAAAAGTGACTTGTGACCATGTTTCACATTTACAACCGGGTGTTTTTACATTGTGCATTTTGGCAAACTTCCACGCAGGGGACCTCGTCAGGTAGGAAAGGCCCCGGTCAGACTTCTTAGCAAATGTGAGCAAGCAATTGTTGCTTCACTGCCGTCCCTAATTACAAAAAAAACCCCTGTATTTGAAGAAAAGATCTGCCTACAACACCACACAGAAGCCTGGTACATAAACGTTGCCGGCAGGTTACGTATGGAGCAAAGATGATCTCAGTTTGGCAGAATTGCTGCGTACTTGAGAAATGCCGCTTTATCCTTCAGGAGAAACGGGTTTTAGGAAAACAAACCTGGGTAAGGACACCCATCTCTTCGTTTGCAATCTGCAGGGTCCAGATTTTCCCACCAGCGTCCTTAATAAGAATTAGCTGCACTTAAAACCCAGACATTCTGTAAGCTCAGCCAATCAGACAATGGACTTACAGCTATTGCTCCTATTCACTCGGGGTTAAGGAACACACTAACAACAAACACCCCTGAAATCTGGGTGGCTTTAAATCAAGGATGAGTGTAAACTTTGGGTGTTTCAGGATCACGTTTAAAAGCTCTCCTCTCCTCTCCCTTCCCTTCTCTCCTCTCTCTTCTCTCCTCTCCTTTCTCTCCTCCTCTCCTCTTCTCCTCTCCTTTCTCTTCTCTTCTCTCCTTTCTCTTCTCTCCTCATCTCCTCTCCTCTCTCCTCTCCTCTCCACTCTCTTCCCTTCTCTCCACTCCTCTTCTCTCTCTTCTCTTCTCCTCTCCTCTCTCTTCTCTTCTGTTCTCTCTAAGACATCTACCTAGGTGGAATAAGAAACAGAAAGAATGGTCATAATTTGCACGGAGAATGCTTCTGATGCACCAGGAAACACAACACTGAATGTGTCACCACCTCAGGAAGTATTCGGCCTGATAATAGAATAGAATAGAATAGAATATTGAAATGAAGAATAGAATAGAATATTGGAATGAAGAATAGAATAGAATAGAATAGAATAGAATAGAATAGAATAGAATAGAATAGAATAGAATAGAATAGAATAGAATAGAATAGAATAGAATAGAATAGAATAGAATAGAATAGAATAGAATACTTTATTGGCCAAGTGTGATTGGACACATAAGGAATTTGCCTTTGGTGCAGATGCTGTCAGGGTGCATAAGGAGAATAAAAATACATTTATCAAGAATCACAAGATACAAGCTTAGTGATAGTCATGGGTTACTAATAAGCTATCAAATCGTACTAGGAAACAAATAAAAACAATGTAAATTGAGTGTGATTTATATAAATTTAAACTGATGTGCCACTAGCAGATGGTTATGAAAGCCCTCGTCAAACTGAGCAGAGGGAGCTACCTTTCATGGACTCCCAGGCGCTGCTCGGTTTTGGGGTAGGGAGTGAAATTTTTAAAAGGGCCCAGTTGGAGGTTGCCTCCAAGAGAGCTGTGGCCTCTGTGGGGAATTCTGGGAGTTGAAGTCCAAAAGTCTTAAAGTTCCCAAGTGTGGACCCCTCTGTTCTACAGGGGCCACATTAGCACGTGGTCTTTGTGCCGGGGATGGATCAGAGGGTCACCCAGTGAAGCGTGTTAGGCGATCGTCTTTTCAAGGCAAGACAATGAGGTCACTTCTCAAGGGACGAAGCTTCCCAGTAAGATTTTGAGTCATAATCCCATGTGGACATTTGTATCTGGCTGTTTGCATCAGAGTGGACCTCTTCAAGAGGAACTTAGGTCATTGTTATTGCTTTGTCCATCCATGCCTTACTGGCTGTCCTACTTATGAAATGAGCTGAACCATCACATTTATTTGATCTTGATTCGTGGCTTTATTTGTTGCCTGGAGAGGAAACCTAATCTGGTCTACGGACTGATCTGCCACATTCTTCCTCCATTGTGAAATTGTGAGTTTGGGCCAATGCAAAATGAGGTCATCAACAGTGATAGGGGAGGCTAGCCTTTAAAAGGCTGCTAAGATTCCTTGCTTCTCTAAGATAGATACAAATGAGATTAGACAATGATCTTATTCTCCAGGGCACCTGAGGGCAGAACAAGAAGCAATGGGTGGAAACTAATCAAGGAGAGAAGCAACTTAGAACTGAGGAGAAATTTCCTGACAGTGAGAACAATTAACCAGTGGAACAGAATTTGCCTCCAGAAGTTGTGAAGGCTCCAACACTGGAGGTTTTTAAGAAGAGGTTGGATAGCCATTTGTCTGAAGTGGTATAGGGTTTCCTGTTTAGGCAGGGGGTTGGACTAGAAGACCTCCAAGGTCCCTTCCCACTCTGTTATCCTATTCTACTCTAATGTGGAGAGGCCTCGCCCATGGAATCACCAAGAATCGGACAGGACTGAATGGATAACATCACCATCATCCCCATGTGCGAAGAATTCTACCATTCTCTTTTTAGTGCTCAGTGACAGAGATGGAGAAGCCATGTGGAATGCCTAGTGAAGCACTGCTTTACTAAGACAAATGTTGGTAGAAACACACGTGCAAACACTTAACTCATTCTTACAAAAGCTCTGTAGGTTAAGCAGGCTTATGATACTCTTTTGCTTCAGATTGCCCATTGAAGGGAAAATGGAACTCACCCCAGTTCATTAACCACTAACTTGCCTTAGGTATTGTGTCAAAACGTGGATTTTTACTTGATTTTATGGTGATCAACAGGGGTGCAATTGGATAAGCAATTTTCCAAATACTTTGGGGGCAGAATGAAAATCATCTGCTTGAGCACCCTTCTCTTCTGGCTGGGCCTTCCTCAGTAACTCAAAAAAAGAGATAAAAAAGATAGCAACTGTGAGCATACAGTCAGGAGCAGAGTCCCTTCAAATGCAACATTCATTGCAGGATAGTAGAGAAAGAGGAAGATTCGGGCTCCCCGATTTGGGAGACTTACTATCAGGCAGCAGGACTCATGTGGATTAAAGATTGGATTGAGTTAAAAAAATAAAAGAAGACTGATTTTAGAAGGCCATGCAGGCAAAATGCAGACAAGTTAAGAATTAGAAAATAAGATTGTGTGATAGGTAGAAATCAGATAGCAATAACTAGATATGTATTTATGTATACATATGTATCTACCTAGATATGTATTTGCATGGTTAGTAATCAGTAAAAGAAGGGATGAATGGACAGGTAATCTGACTGACTACACCCACCTAGGTAATGGATATAAAATGTAATTGTTGTAAGATCCAAAAACTATATGAAAATGTTTATGCCAGAAATATCGCACTATGTCCAATGTTTTTAATGTTCAATGCATCACTGGAGGCTTTCAAAAGTAGACAATATTTGACTGGGATGATGTAAAGTTCCTGCCTTGAGCAAGGGGTTGGACTAGAAGACCTCTGAAGTCCCTTCCAGCCCTAGGAGACTATGACCCTATAATGATAATAGTCCTTTTATTGAAAATGGAATTAGCTTCTGAATCTTTGTGATCCAAGACATGTAGAAGTACTTAGCTAAACAAAATCGTAGACGTATCAAGAGCTTTAGTGTAAACTAAACACTAGATGTTTAGAAAAGTTGGGTGGTTTGGGGGTTAATCACAATAAAATGCAACTAAGGAGTCAATCATTTAGCTAACTCTCCGATATTTGTTCACCGTAAAACCTCTCCATAAACTCCTCGGAGCAAAAATTTTCAAACCCTCAGACAACCTGTTGGAACACTTTCCACCTTTATCCCTTAATGGCAAAGTAATTGCAGATTAGCCCAGTGGATGATGGGAGAAAGAAATCCGATGTGCGACATTAAGAAGTAGTGAAGGTTCTCTTAACATAAGAAGTCACCATGCCTTATAAAACAGAACAAAATTCAATGTTTATTGGTAATATTTATAGGGCAAAATAAATACATTTTCAGAGTTATCTGCATCCATAGATACTAAGCCCTTAGCTTATAGGGAGAGGCATTACAGGAAAAGCTGAATATGAGCCGTATTTTATTGCACAGATTTGTTCCATTATTGAAATATCTGTTATATACCATTACAAATCTAGTCTGAGCCATCGTGGATTTATAAATGGCCGTTGCTAAAATACTGCAAGCTGTAGCTCAGGATTCACCCTGTATTTCCTGGCATACGAGGTTAGAATCTTTTCTGCAAAGCTGCTTAATACATTTTACTTCTCAACACTTAGTTGAGCCAAAGGTTTAGGCAATACAGCTGCCCTGAAACCTTCTTATTGGGTTGTAACAATGATTTGTGACTTGTTAAATGTTGGGTTTGGGCTTTTTGATGTCCAAATTGTCCCTTGTCCAGAGGACATCAGCTGGGTGTGGTAAAAACAAAGAAAGACATTAAGTGGCAAAACTGCATTCAGTTTTGGTCACCACAATGTAAAAAAGATGTGGAGACTCTGGAAAGAGTGGAGAGAAGAGCAACGAAGATGATTAGGGGACTGGAGGCTAAAACATGAAGAATGGTTGCAGGAATTGGATATGTCTACTTTGATGGAAAGAAGGACTAGGGGAGACATGACAGGAGCCTTCCAATATCTCAGGGGCTGCCCCAAAGAAGAGGGAGTTGAGCTATTCTCCAGAGCACCCGAGGGTAGAACAAGAAGTAATGGACGGAAACTAATCAAGGAGAGAAGCAACTTAGAAATAAGGAGAAATTTCCTGACTGTGAGAACAATGAACCAGAGGAAGAACTCGCCTCCAGAAGTTATAAATGCTCCAACACTGGAAGTTTTTAAGATGATGTTGGATAGCCATTTATCTGAAAGTGGTGTAGGGTTTCCTGCCTAAGCAGGGGGTTGGACTAGAAGACCTTCAAGGTCCCTCCCAACTCTGTTATTCTATTCTATTCTATTCCTATTCCTATTCTATTCATTGCATGTTTGACCCACCCAAAAAAAGGAATCAATCTAAGCATGCAGTCGGGGGTGCCATTTTGATTTTCATTTATGATACTCCTCCAACACTTGCATCATCATGTATGAAAGAACTCAATGTACATATTTATTGTCCTTTTTGAGAGCACAGACTTCTTTTGCAGAACAATTACATTTTCCCTCGTGGATTGGACCAATGAAAGTATAGCAGTTTGTCCGGCTTCTGATGCTTTGGAAACACAAGAAAGTTGCAAGGTTGATTTCCATTGGTAAAAAGCACCAGCGCAACCAAACACTGGGGCAATATCTCCCTTCCAATGCTGTTGTAGCCTTCATTTCCTTACTTAATGACGGAGTCCCGCTATGAGGCTCTGTCATTTTCCTAGAACTCCAGTTCTAATCAAAAACACTCCCAGGGAGCAGAAAATATTTTATTTCAAGTGGCTCAGAATAAGATTTCAAGGATGTGGAATGCTGATGCAGCAGATTTATCCGGCTTGGAAGAGAGAGAGAGAGAGAGAGGGAGGGAGGGAGGGAGGGAGGGAGAGGGAGGGAGGGAGGGAGGGAGGGAGGGAGGGAGAGAGAGAGAGAGAGAGAGAGAGAGAGAGAGAGAGAGAGAGAGAGAGAGAGAGAGAGAGAGAGAGAGAGAGAGAGAGAGAGAGAGAGAGAGAGAGAGAGAGAGAGAGGCTGCCGAGTGGAAAGTTGTTCTACTTTAAAGCAAAGTCTCTTTTTCGGAGGGCTTTGTTTCCCAGCTGGCCCTTTGCCAGAGGATCAGAGGGTTTTAAGGCTCATTGATTAGCGAAGCCTTGATCCCCCTCTGAAGGAGCGAGGAGGGTCACGGAGATGCCGAAGAGTGAAGGGGGGGAAAGCAATTGGAGAAATGCCGGTTGGCTGGATAATTGCAAGGTAGATTAAAGAAAGTCAAATGGAGATAGCAGGGTATCTACTGAAATGCAAGATGAATTCTTAAAAGCCACAGACATTTCCTTTTGTGGGGAAGAAGTTGTTGACTTGTAGTGTTAAAAAGTTAACTAATTAGTCAGTTGCAATTTCCATAACTCCAGATGTACAGATGTATCTTCCCCTGTCTGTGGTAACAATATGAAACCTTCCAGTCAGTCCTTGGAAGCTTTCCATGGCCGTCTTCTTCTCTTTTCCTCATAGGCTTTTCCCCTGGAGTCAGTTGATTGTTAAGCACAATGACGTTCCTTGGGCCCAGGGTTCCCCAATAGCAATAGCAATAGCAGTAGACTTATATACCGCTTCATAGGCCTATCAGGCCTCTCTAAGCGGTTTACAGAGAGTCAGCATATTGCCCCCAACAATCTGGGTCCTCATTTTACCCACCTCGGAAGGATGGAAGGCTGAGTCAACCCTGAGCCGGTGAGATTTGAACCGCTGACCTGCTGATCTAGCAGTAGCCTGCAGTGCTGCTTTTTAACCACTGCGCCACCTTGGCTCTAAAGACCTGTGGACTTTAACTCCCAGAAGTGAAGTCCACAAGTCTTCAAGTTGCCAAGTTTGAAGACCCCTGCTCTAGTCAATCCAGGCCAGGAATGTCCAACCTTGGCCACTTAAAGCGTATGGACTTCAATTCCCAGAATTCCTCAGTCGGCATGGACAACCTGACTTAGTATTTGCTGTTGCACTTTCCGTTCCTTTCTCCTACTTCCCTAAAACTGAACAAATGAAGATGGTGTGTTTTGTCTGCAGGAGGGTGAACGCAAGGGAAGGCTCTAAATCAGGCTGGTAGAACCTTGGCATCTTTATGTTTTATGGACTTCGACTCCCAGAATTCCCCAGCCAGCATGGCTCCACTGGGAGCTGAAGTCCACAGGTCTTGAAGTTGGCCACACCTGTTGTAGTCCAACCTAACACACATCCCTTGAATAGAACTTGGAAGGTCAATTCTTCAGCTGACCTTTAGTTACCTTTAAACAATGGAATATATGTAGAACTCTGTGCTATTTCATTCTGGATATCCTGATTTCCTCTGGCAAATTTTCAAAGGTTGGGCAGGGCTTATTAAACCCAAGGAAACATTTAGCAAGTGCTGAGCCTTATTCCATTGCTTGGAGCCCTGAAGTCTCTCCACCCACCTCTTGTTTTAATTTCACATGGAACTTACATGAATACAAAAGGCAATATATTGTTTATTATTTAGCCCACACGCACCAAATCCTTAAAAAGCATATCCACTCCTGAACTCTCCATGAAAAGCCATTTAAAATTCTGAAGTTGAAAGTTAAATAATGTATGCATTCCCAGAACAAGCTGGGTATTTAGAGGAAAAGCCATTAAGGCTATAGTTAGCATCAAAGCTACCCCTTCTAAAATATAAAGTAGGATTGTGGGATTGTGGAGCATTCAAAGATTTGTATTGCTGCATCCAGGTTTGGTCACCGTGCTACAAAAAAGATAGTGAACCTCTGGAAAGAAGAGCAACAAAGAGGATTAGCGGATTGGAGGCTAAAACATATGAAGAACGGTTGCAAGGAATCGGGGGATGTCTTGTCTAATGAAGAAAAGGCTTAGGAAAGACATGATAGCAGTCTTCCAATATTTGAGAGGTTGTCAGAGGGAAGATGCAATCAACCTACTCTAGAAAGCACTTGAGGGCAGGGCAAAGTGGAAATCTCTGTTGCCTCTGTTTGTTGAACTTGTAGGGTTAGATGCAGTGGTGGGAGAACCGGTTGTTAACTTTCTGAGCAGTTTGGTGAACTGGCTGTTGGGAGAAATCATTAGGGCAGAGAACCAGTTGTTAAATTATTTGAATCCCACCACTGGTTAGATGCCAGAAACAGCGGCTCCTGAGGTGAAATAAATCGGGTCTCCAATTGGACGGATAACCTCAAGATTTCACGCCTCCGTTCTGCTGATTTGGCAGGAAAGTTTGTTTTGAGTTTGAAAGGAAACATTCTGCTGCATGCATAAAAAGGCAAAGAGAAAGGTTCTCCTCGCACATATGTGCTACTCATTCCTGACTCTAAGGGGCAGAGCTCATCTCCGTTACAAAGTCCAAAGACGTCTCTGGGGTCATGTGGCTGGCATGACTCAATGCCGAAGGCACACGAAACGCTGTTCCCTTCCCACCAAAGGTGGTTCCTGTTTTTCTACTTGCATTTTTTTTACGTGCTTTCGAACTGCTAGGATGGCAGAAGCCGGGACAAGTAACGGGAGCTCCCTCCGTTACGCGGTCCCTGAAATATACCAAGGAACTGAAGGGGTTGCTGCTCTCAGGAATGATACTTAGGGAAAGGACTTCAACTCTATTTTCAAGAGAATTTGTAATGGCCAAGGAAGTTGTCCAGTTACGAAGTGGGATGGTATTGGCAGTAAGCCATGGACCCAAGTAGAAAAATGGGACTCTTATTGCCCCCAGAAGCTCTCCTGGAATATGGTTTGGATTTCAAAATACATCACAACTCAATTCCTCAGCAGGTTTCCTGAAGGCCCCTTGCAAATCCCATCCCATCCTATCCAACCTTTATTACAGTCTTTTTTTTTTAAAAAAAAGGGGTTTTTTATTTTTGTTCTCATACATACATTGACAAATATACATTCTCATAGGTATTGTTAATATTATATATTATCCTGTAACATTTATAATTCCATTCTTCCCCTAAAGATTTAATAGTTTAATCGAGATTGCTTTCCTGCCATTACCTCCATCTTGTTTTACAACAACCCTACTATTTCTTCCCTCTCCTTTTCTCCTACCCTCCCTTCTTCTCTGCTTTCTTCTTTCCTCCTCTCCTTTCTCTTTTCTTCTCCCCTCTTCCTCCCCTTCCTGCCCTCTCTCCTACTCTAACTTCCTTCCCTTCCTCCCTCTCCTCTACCCTTTCTCCTTTCCCTCTCCTTTACCCTCTTCTCCTCTTCCCTCTCTTCCTCTCTCCCTTCTCTCCTTCCATTATTGCATTTACATATTTTCCTCTTCCATCTGATGTATTTTCAGGATGGCAAACCCGGTTCTATATTTATAAAACAATCTTAAATTCCCTCTCCCTCATTTTATTTTGCATTATAATAATTCCACATAAAACATCTTTTGAACCTATATTTGTATATTAATACTATTCTATTTCCCCCCCTCTTCTCCCCTTCTTCCTTTAACAGTGTGTCGTCTGGATTATTTAACCAGTATTCTTTTATTCATGATCCTTTTCTAACCAATCGTAAAAATCGCCCTTTATTACAGTCATTAATGAGCCTCAGGTGGGTTGAGGTGCATCAGCTTGCAAGACCCTGGCGCTTCCTTCTCCAAATCCTGGAGCCTTTGCTTACTTGCTCCTGCAATGAATTTTAAAGTTGAAATGTTAAATCTGCTTCCCTGGAAACTCATCCAAACATCAGACTCTCTGAGTTGGATGCGCACTAAATTAGATTTGTAAGAATAACAAGAGCCAGTACTTCACCTGTGAACACCTGAAGAGAGAAGATATCGATTGTGGAAAATGCATGCTCAGGGAAATAGGATAGTGGGGAGGGAGAAGGGCTTTCAAAAGACATAATGGGAAGAAAAGAAGAGGGAAATAACAAAAAAAAAAAAGAATTGTGTATTTTTAGGCCACGTTTTTTTCCTGAGTGAAAAGCTGGTTGAAAAAGAATAACAAGGAAAAAAGAATATAAAACCTTCAAAGTAGAGTAGAAATGAGTGAAAAGATTTGAAAACACGTCTATATAAAATCAAAGAAATATACTGGAATGGCAAGAAACTACAATTTAAAGCAACAAGAGATGCCAGAAAAGGATTAGAAAAGGATACCTTGCTGTATACTCTAGAGTAAAACCGAGATAAAAATCAATGGAGCTAAGTAGCTATTGATAAACACAATTATGATGCTAAAATCTATAAATCACTATAATCCTATAAATCACCAAGCCACTTATCAAAACAAATTCCATTCTGGTACTGGTTTCCAATTGCTAAAACAAATTAATTACATAAACCAAGAAACCAAAGCTACATACAGAAAGAAATACCATTAATAAAATAAAACAAACGAAGGAAGTAATATGCTGAGAGAGAAAGGCATAATAAATTATATTACTTAAAGATAAAGCTTGGGACGGCTGCAATTGTAGATGGCTCATATATAAAATCAGCGGAGGGATTCAAAAATGTTAGCAATTGGTTCTCTGCCCAGTTGCTGGATGGGTGCAGCCATGGTGGGCATGGCCCACTCGCCTCCTGTGCCATGGGGTGGTGGTGTGTTTTTGTCCTCCCCAGGCACTGGAGGATTTCCCGAGCCTCCTGGAGGGCAAAGACGGCTTCCCCCGGGCTCTAGAGGCCAGAAATGGGCCCATTTCCAGACTTCCGGGAGGCCTGCTTTTTGCACTCCCAGGGCCTCCGCGTGGGCCCTGCACTTGGTGAGTGGGCTGTGTGGAGACTCCTGGGAGGGGTGGGCAGGGCCAGCCACAACCGGTTCGGTGAACCAGATGCAAAATTAACATCCAGTTTGCCCAAACCGGTGGGTGCAAACCAGTTGAGTCAAAGAAATCTATAGGCTGCCTGGGACATTCACTTCTTGGCGAGGCGGCTGTGATGAAGGATTTTCTCCTGACCTGAGAGTCCAGTTATGAGCAAGGAGATCTTGAAGGCCAGGAGGCATCTATGAACTCTGTGGCTGACCTTTGGCTGCCCAAGAAGACCTAATGGTTTGTTTCTGCTTCTCAGCCTCCGGAATTCTGGGACCAAAATTAATGAGTTTGAAATTGTTGACTTTGACTTCAGGCCCCATTTTGTTATTCAAAAGGAAGGATCATCTTGTGAAATGGCTTTGAACTTGTCCTATCTTTGATCTGCTCAGTAATTTAAGGGTGAAGAAAAAAACGGAAAGAAGCTAAAGGAATAATTGAGGACTTGGTGGGCCAGCGGTGTGTGTGTGTGTGTGTGTGTGTGTGTGTGTTCCGAATATTTAGATTAGATTAGATTAGATTTAATGAATTTATAGGCCACCCAATCCCGTCCTGATCATGGTAAAAAAAAAAAGGTACAATATTAGTATAATGACTGATGTTTAAAGTCTATGATTTCATAAACTAAGGATGATCAAGTAATGGGGCACTTATTTATGTTTTCCTCTTAAGCTACTACAAGCCTTCTCTATGAAAACAAGCCTTTCTTATTCCATCAGTAGCACTATATTACAGACTTGAGTGCCAGTATGGGAGGACTTTTTATCCTTGCAGTGAAGTTCTGTTTTTGGTTCTGTTTTGGAATCCCATCCCTGTTGCATCCTTACCTGATGTGAATGAAAGATGGATTTAAAGATAGTACTAGATCCAAGAGATCTCTTCAAGTTATCTCTTATTCCCAGAAGAATGGTCACTGTGGTCTTCAGACAACTTCCACTTGTACCAGTGGTGAAATTCAATTTTTTTTAACTACCGGTTCTGTGGGCGTGGCTTGGTGGGCGTGGCAGGGGAGAGGATACTGCAAAATCTCCATTCCTTCCCCACCACACTATCCTGGGCAACAGAAGAAGACCCAGCTGATCAGGTGGGATTCCAATCAGGTGGGACGCAGGAGGCAGAGAATAGATTGGGGCAGGCCCAGCCAGAGGTGGTATTTGCCAGTTCTCCAAACTACTCAAAATTTCCGCTACCGGTTCTCCAGAACCTGTCAGAACCTGCTGAATTTCAACTCTGAGTTGTACCCTAGTAGGGAACTAAATGATATTCTGACTTTGCTGCCCAAATTGTCTCCTTCAAACAAAAGAGCATCTGGCTATTATTCCAAGACCTGAAATCTGCCAAACATGATTAAGATTTGAGATAACCTCGCTCAGTTAAGTGTTCATCAGATTTTGGGAAAGTGTGATTTTGCTTCAATTGGATTAACTTTTCAAAAGCAAAGTCACTTTATTTCACATTTCAGTTTTAACAGATTTTGTGCTGGGTCTTTTGGAAGGCTGAGTGTGTTTCTTTTCGCTTTGGCACCATGTAAATACGGAACTCCATAATACATTTGCAAAATTGGGAGGAAAGGCCAATTCTTTTTGTTGCGATCAAATTTATCTCTCGGAACGTAAGCAAAAGTTCCTGTTCACGCCTATTTGCAAAATTACTATTTCAGATCTTTCACTGCAGTCTACACTTATAAATTTAAAATTCACCTAAAGCTTGGAGTTAAACAGCTGTCAGATGTCAAACTCGGGAAAATTTTGAGTCCAGACAGCTCAAATGAATATTGAAGTTTATTGCAACTTATGCTCTCTATAAGAATCTGAACTACTGATGGCCCAGACAACTTGGTGGCAGATAAGAGTCAATGTGATTCAAAGATCTCTTGTGGGCATGAAGGGACTTGAGACTGATGATGTGTTTGACTCCTCCCTCCCTCAGCCTGGCCGTCTCATACATAGGAATCTGGGAATACGATCATTTTTTCAGGCAATCTGCCTCTACTTAAATTCAAAGAATACAGTCCTAAAGACGATAAAACCACTAATTACTTCGATTATTTTCTATGTAGCAATAGCAATAGCAGTTAGACTTATATACCGCTTCATAGGGCTTTCAGCCCTCTCTAAGCGGTTTGCAGAGTCAGCATATCGCCCCCAACAACAATCCGGGTCCTCATTTCACCCACCTCAGAAGGATGGAAGGCTGAGTCAACCTTGAGCCGATGAGATTTGAACAGCCGAACTGCAGAACTGCAGTCAGCTGAAGTAGCCTGCAGTGCTGCATTTAACCACTGCACCACCTCGGCTCTCTGTAGGGAGATAAATAGATGAACAGACAGACAAACAATGTCAAATGTCCAGGTCAGTGGTGGGATTCAATTTTTTTTACTACCAGTTCTGTGGGCGTGGCTTGGTGGGCGTGGCTTGTGGGTGTGGCAGGGGAAGGTTACTGCAAAATCCCCATTCCCTCCCGGTCAGCTGGGACTCGGGAGGCAGAGAATAGATGGGGGCGGGGCCAGCCAGAGGTGGTATTTGCCAATTCTCCGAACTACTCAAAATTTCCACTACTGGTTCTCCAGAACTGGTCAGAACCTGCTGAATACCCACCTCTGGTCCAGGTATATGCAATCAAATCTATTTTTCTAAGGCCATGTTGTTCAACCTTGGCAACTGTTAGTGATGTGGACTTCAACTTCCAGAATTCCCCAGCTAGCTTGGCTGGCTGGGGATTCTGGGACTTCAGTCCTTGCCGTTGCCAAGGCTGGGAAACCCTGTTCTAAGGAATCGGAGGAAGAATTTAATTTATAGCTGAAAGATTGTCCCGCTGCCTTTGATCAAGCTTTGAGTCCGTCAGCAAAGATTCTATCAAGGGATTAAGATGAAGGATGCGAGGAAGCAGAATTTTAAAGGAATGTCTTTCCAGGGCTCGCAAAGAACCTTTGCAGTGAAACATGAAACGTCTTTGTATATTGGGGCAAATATGTTCTCTGTGTCTCCTTGGTCTTTGCTAACTCAACTAAACAGCCTTTTTCATCCAGTGGGTTGCAGTTGTTACAGAAGGAAAAAGAGATCAACTCACCGAGGGTGTTGTTGTTTTTTTTCACATCTTAAACGGTGAAGAGAAATTGGCTGCCAAATAAAAGACAGAATCAGCCCCTTCTTCTCATAAATGGAAATGCAGGTGAGAGGAGCAGGCCTTGCAGTGGGAACAGGAGGAATCTACTTACATGCAGCACAGTTTAAATGCAGGGATGATCTGCACGGCTTCTGTCTCTGCATTCTGAGAATCAATGTGGCACAACTGCTCGTTAATTTAATACAAATTTAGCACACTTTCAACAGGAAAGCGTAATCCAAGATTACTAAAAGGCAGTCATTTTGGTTGAGCTGAGTTAACATTAGTGCACCACAAAACAGCAAGAAAGCCTCTGTGCCTCCCTCTCTCCCTATTTTTTATTTTTTGCAGCTAGTACAATCCATTGCTACACATTCTATTATTTCCAGATGGGAAAACAAGGAGTGCTGAAAAGTATGAGAAAACTCTGTGGAGCTGATGAATTCTCTGCCAACTAAATCATTTGGAATAATGGGATGCGGCTCCTGTATTATCTCACCGTTGATTAAACAAGAAAGGCAAATTCCAGAACGGGAATCTTTGAAGGAAAACAAATTATGGGATGGAGAGGTGGAGAAAGATGGTCCGTTCCCTTCTTCAAGACAAGGCTGACCCATCAACTTCGCTTTTATCGGGGGGGGGGGGGGGCGCCTTCGAAAGCCTCATCTCATGGGGGAATCTTCTTGTAAAAATCCAGTATACTTAAAAGATTGCTTTTCTTTGCCTTCTTTTGCAGAAATTGAGAATCAGGGTGGCTTAAGCTCACAAGACACAAGCTATTAATATGGACCCTTAGAGCAATAGCACTTCGATTTAAATACCACTCCACAGTGCTTTTACAGCCCTCTCCAAGCAGTTTACAGAGTCAGCCTCTTGCCCCCCACAATCTGGATCCTTATTTTACTGACCTCGGAAGGACGGAAGGCTGAGTCAACCTTGAACTGGTCAGGATCGAACTGCTGGCAGTCAGCAGAGTCAGGTTGCAATGCTGCATTGTGAACATGGTTTCATGAATTGTATTTCATTTACTAGATGTTCTAACTAAATGGGATTGTCCTCAAGGCAGGAAGAACCTCAGTTGGTCCGTGAAAGAATAAAGGTGGCATCTAATTCTCAGGTTAAGAAAGTTGCAACGTTCCTCTCAGCTGCCTTCACTCTTCCTGCTAAATTTTCCAATTTTTTTAGTATATTATTTTGCTTAACCCTCCCATATTTCTTACATTCCATCTAGGTCTTATCTTCTGTACTATCTTAATTGCCATTGGCCAATACAGGTAGTCTTCAGGAGAACAGAGCTAGGTGGGACATTGGAGGTCTTCTAGTCCAACCCCTTCCTCAAGCAGGAGACCCTACATCATTCCAGACAAGTGGCTGCCCAGTCTCTTCTTAAAAGCCTTGGGTGATGGCAACTTCTAGAGGACAACTGGTTCAATCTCCTCACTGTTGGGAAGTTTCTCCTTAATTCCAGGGTTGCTCCTCTCCTTGATTCATTTCCATCCATGGTTTTTTGTCCTGCCCTTGTGGTGCTTTGGAGAGTAAGTTGAGGCCCTGTAATGGCTGTGCTTTCTTCCTATGCCATGTCCCTCCATGGGTGTTTTTCTTTTCTTTATTTGTTTATGATGCCAACTGTTTAATCTGCTGGTCAGTGACCTTGGTTACTATTCTGCATTGTATCTTTGCAGAAGCATTAGGCACTGGAAAATCAGACCATACTAGTTGAGGGCTAGTAAAATTGCTTCTGCTCATATCTGGTTCTACTATATTTCATTCCATTCCATGTTTCATTTTGCAGAGCTTCAGTGCATCTATGTAGCATGGGAAGTGCTTCCTTGTGGTGAGACACAGTTGTTGTAATCCACACCAACTTTAGGAAGAGAAACATTCCACAGGCAGTCGGTTGCTATATTAGAATGACAAGACCTTCCCTCCATTTCCTAAGCACTTAGTGGTTCTTAGGTAAATACTAAGCCCTCTGATTCTAGGGTTCTACTACCAGAAGAGCTTGACTTTGGAGAACCTCGTGGACTTCTCTTGGCAATTCCTTATCAATGCTGAACAAAGTGCCGTCTGCCTGTCTGCCTGTGCAGAAGAGGGCTTCCTCGTTGGCCCTACAAGGTGACTCTGTTGTCCCCAGGTGCTTGATGAGACATGCATTAATGCTAAAAAAAACAAAACAATCAAAACGTGAATCTAATTCCAGATTCCCAGTGATACAACTGCAAATATTTTTTCCCCTTGCACACGTCTCTCAGAAAACACCTTCTTGATTGATAGAAGAGGTCATTGTTTAGGGATTTTAAAAACTGGCCTTTTCATTCTGTTGTCACCGGTTAGCACAGTTCAGTGTTCCGAAAACATTGCAAATATTATGAGAGATGATTTCGTTTTGAATTCTTATAGCCAGGTAGACTTCAAGAAAGCCTCACTGAGCCCAGGATGAAGGCGCAAAGGGTTGGGCGGTGAAATCCCCTCTGCTTTTAATCTATCTGGAACTGGATTACTCAGTCAAACTGGAACCGGTGGGAAATAAGCCGAAACCGCCTTTTCGCTTTATTTGAATGAGAACGAAGCACATTCCTCATTGAGCTTCTTTGTGCTCCAAATTTAATGCGAGGGTAACGCACATCAGTTGGGCTATTATGAAGCATTTTCTGCTTGCTGAGATACATTCTGCTAGCTAAAAGGTGGACTGAGAAAGAGAAGCGGCATGAGGTTCTTTGAACCAGGCACCTGTCCGTCACCCATGAAACGCAGAAACGTTCCGTTTCTAAAGATATAAGCAGAAAAACCAGCCAGCTTTTCTTCAAAGCTTTCAAGGAAGGAGCTCTGAAGAGGAGACTCCTGGGGAATTGAGGGAGCCAATCAGGTCAGATGGACACCTCTTGCTGCTTCACCTCATCCAAAGCTCATCCAAGACTTCTCTAGAGATTTGTAAGACAATGTTTAATTTTAAAAAAAGAAAAGAAAAGTCCTTGTTTCTAATCTTCGTACATGCCAAGATATGAAACAAAAGGTTTAAGTACTATTTTGCCAATTACTGTATAAATAAGTTCTATATTTTCTTTTCAATGAGCCAATGAGTGACCAATCATAGCAACGATTCACATGCACTTGTGCTAGGATCAAGAAAAGGGACCAACTCAGGAATCTCAAAGTGCCCAAGGAGCTGCTGATTCAGTTCTACAGAGGGATGATTGAGTCTCTCATCTGCACCTCCATCACTGTCTGGTTTGGCTCTGCAACCCAACAAGACAGACGGAGACTTCAGAGGAGAATCAGAACTGCAGAAAAAACAATGGCTGCCAACTGGCCTTCCATGGAGGACTTGCACACTGCACGAATCAAAAAGAGGGCTGTGAAAATATCTACAGACCCCTCACATCCTGGACATCACTTGTTTCAACTTCTGCCCTCAAAACAATGCTATAGGGCACTGCGCACCAGAACAACTAGGCACAAGGACAGTTTTTCCCTGAATGCCATCACTCTGCTAAACAAATAATTCCCTCCCCACTGTCACACTATTCACTAACGCTGCATTGTGATTACTTTTAGTCTTCTCATCGTTCCTATCACCCATCTCCTCCCACTTACGACTGCAGGACTGGAACTTGGAAAGGAAGTCCAATTGCCTTTTGAAAAAGCACCTTTGGGGTTTCCATTCAATGTATGTGATTCAGTTTAATGAATTTCACACAGATATGACTTTCCTGGGCGTGTGATCCCAACTAGTGTAGCTCAATGAACAAAGCCCAACTCAGCATAATCTATCAGTCCAGTGAGACATTTGTTGTTGTTAGTTGTGAAGTTGTGTTTGACCCATTGCGACCCCATGGACAACGTTCCTCCAGGCCTTCCTGTCCTCTCCCATCCTCTGGAGTCCATTGAAGCTCACGCCGGCTGCTTCGGTGACTCCATCCAGCCTCCTCCTTCTCTGCCGTCCCCTTCTTCTTCTTTTGCCCTCCATCGTTCCCAGCATGAGGCTCTTCTCCAGGGAATCCTTCCTTCTCTTTAGGTGGTCAAAGCATTTGAGTTTCCACTTCAGGATCTGGCCTTCTAAGGAGAAGTCAGGGTTGATCTCCTCTAGGACTGACCGGTTGGATGGCCTTGCAGTCCAAGGGACTCGCAGGAGTCTTCTCCAGCGTTCAAAGGCCTCCATTCTTTGGTGCTCAGCCTTCCTCGTGGTCCAACCTTCACAGCCATCCATTGCAACTGGGAAAACCACAGCCTTGACTATACACACTTTTGTTGGCAGGGGGATGTCTCTGCTTTTTAGGATGCTGTCTAGATTTGCCATCGCTTTCCTCCCCAGGAGCAAGCCTCTTTTGATTCCTTGGCTGCCGTCCCCCCTCTGTGGTTATCTTGGAGCCCAGGAAACAGTGAGACCTTAATGGACAAGTTTTTGAATTCAGGGGGCAAAAGTACTTTTTCACTCCCGTGGCACAGAAAACCAACCCCAAAGCATACATGTGCATGACCATGCACACACACACACACACACAAATGCACATTCAGTTGCAGAGGAAAAATGGGCATGTTGTAGAATTGCATGCTGTATGCACAAATTATTGCACCCCTAATTGCAGTTCCACTCCCCGCCCTGAAGAAAAATTCCTGTGGACGCCCATGTCTGCACTTCATTGAGCAACGCATAATAAGCATACCTGAGCTTCAGGTGAATAGTTTGGGCAGTTCTACTTTACTCCAAATCCCACATTCTCAGGCTATGAGATTCACACTGAATTATCTCCCTCCAGCTCCACCATTGTTTTATGGGTATAAACAAACTGCTTGATAAGGCTCGGATGACACCGTAAGCTGTTCTAATTGCTAATCCTCATCAAAGACTGAATCACGGTTACAGATTGTGGCCTCTGCCAAAGGTTCCCCATCTTCCTGCTCAGAGAGGCATTGTAAGCCACGCACAGAATGGCTTGGTGTGTCATGTGCACCCCATCTACATTTTATCCTTCTGATGTTCAGCAGGGATCTCCAAGCACATAATTGGCAGTTTCAGAAGAATAGGTACAGGGATTACGGACTTTCCAAGATTATCGTGGAGCTAAGAAATCATAATTTAGCAGCTTGGCTAAATCTGGTAAAAAGGTAAACCCTCCCTTGAGGCCGCATTAAGTCCTGCTCCTCTAATTAATATGCACAGGCAGTTGTTTTAATTACAATTTTAATTGCAGCAGCAGAAGTTTAGATCCTGCAAACCCCAAAGCTACGATTGCACCCCCCTCTCCGCCTCTTCCTTACTTTTTATAGAAGAGGCTAGCACTGTTTTTCCTGTGTGGCCTTAGGAATGTCTCAACCGCAGTAAAAACGCCTTCTGAGAAACGGGGGGGGGGGAGTGAAATGTTTGCTAAACAAGGAGAAACGGGTGAGAAGTTGCAAGCTGTAGCAGCTGGTGGCAAGAAGGGTGGCAGGGGCAATCAGCTGGGCCAAGGGAGGACAAAAGGAGCCAATGGCTGGAGGTGGGATTGGCAGGAGAAACATGGAAGTGAGTTGGATACAATGGAAATTGGGTTCCTAAGAAGAAGGATGGGAAACCAAGAGTCGAACATGGGTGGATGCTAACTGAAGGAAAAAAAACAGGTCACAAGATGACTTGATCATTTTGGGGGGGGGTTGCATGAAGAAAGAGGACTAACACTGCCTAACATGATAGTAAATCACGGCTGATATACACCTATCAATTATACAAAACCGCAATAATACACGGTCACACAATCAATGCAAGCTCAAAGCAAACCGTTCCAAACTCGATTGCAGAAAATGCAACTTCAGCAACAGAGAGGTCAACGCCTGGAATGCTCTACCCGACTCCGTTGTTACATCCTCCAACCCCCCACATAGCTTCATCCTCAAACTGTCTACTGTGGACCTCACTCCATTCCTAAGGGCATAAGGGTATCAGTGGGTCTACCTGCCTACCATCCCTGTCCTACTGTCCATTTATCTGTGCCCATTTTCTGTGCTCTTCTTCCTGTTTATTCTTATTCTTATCATCTTGTACATGAGCGACAAACTAAATAAATAAAAATAAATAAATATTTCAGATTAAAGGCTGCAAAATTCCAGCAAAGTTTGTTTGGTTTATTGACTGTAATTATATAGCTAATGGCTCTCCAGATGATCTAATGTTGGGATGTATCCCACTGCACGGAGGTATCCAGAAAGAGAGCAAAATAAACACTAACATCAATTAAAATAAATAATTTAAAGGAGATAAAGGGATACTGACAAGGAATGTAGCTTAAAGGAGAAGGCAAGGTTGCAGATCTAAGACTCCAAATGCGAGAGAGAGAGAGGGAGGGAGGGAGGGAGGGAGGGAGGGAGGGAGGGAGGGAGGGAGAGAGAGAAAGAGAGGGAGAGAGAGAGGGAGAGGGAGAGAGAGAGAGAGGAATTAAATCCAATTAGTTAATCTCCAGCAACAATTGACTGTATGCCTGTATGCTTTGGGAAATATTCAGAAATGCAATAACCACAGCTGGCAGATTAAAAACTGTGTATAAAATATTTACACTGGAAAAGATGCTAATGTGCACTACAACAGCAAAACAATGAAAAGAATATCACACAAATAAGAAAACATAGTTCTAAGATGTATGAACTTTCCTACCAATTAATACAAAGGGAAAGAAATATTCTGTCATAAATAATTTGGTGAAATTTTTTATAAACTGTTTTTATAAAACAGTTTCAATTTCAGGTACAAACAATCATCCACACTGGTTTCTGCCAGCCAGTTTACACTTCATTCTGCCAACTGGACATATTCATTTGAAAATTGAGTTTGAGTTTGAGTTTGAGTTTGAGTTTATTGGGATTTATATTCAATTAAGAAAATATTAAATTGTGCAGAAGTGAGTAGATTAACATTAGCAATTAAAGGAAAGGAAGTATCTCATTATTATAATATATGAGGGTTATTTTATCATTGGTTAGAAAATGAATACGGATAAAATGTATAAAATTAAATAATTTAGGAAGAGAAATATTATAACAGGAGATATGTTATGTTGTAATGTTAAAATAAGAACAGATGTATATAGAGAATTTGGTAGTAAGCTATAACTATTATAACACAAAAAAGAATTGTACGCAGAGGACTTACTGATTGATGAATGATGAAATGTTTGTTTTAAAAGGAAAAAAATTAAAAATTAAATTTGCTTCCATGTTTCTCAAAAGGAGATATATATGTGATTGCATGCATATTTGCACACAATGAAAACACATCCCCAAAGATGGAGGGCCATCTAGGTCTCAGTATGAAATTAGTAATTAATCAGGATGTTAAATCAAAAGGCATAATGGACCGGGGGGGGGGGGAAACAATCATGACCTGGATGATAGACAACTTTGTGTATTTTATAATTATTTTGCTTTTAAAGTATTACTGTATTTTTCAGACTATAAGACGCACCCCCCCTCTTAAAAGAGGCTGAAAATTTGGGGGCATCTTATACTCCGAATGTAGTTTTTTGGAAGCTTTTTTTCCAGCTCTAATGAGGTACTAACAGTGAAGTGATCTTCCGGGATCACTTCACTTGTTAGCACCTCATTAGGGCTGAAAAAAAGCCTCAAATATTTTCATTGCAGCATACTGTTGGACAAATTTCCCGGATTCATTCCAGCTGGGAGACACCAAGGAGGAAAGATTTGAAGACTGCCTTAAGAGGTACTTCTTTTGTCCAGTTTCTATTTTTGGGAGATGATCCTCTCAAGGGCAAGGCAGAGAGTTCCTGTGACTATGTGATTTCTATTCTTTTGGGGATAATTCCTTTAAGGGCAAGGCAGGGATTTTTCCTATTGGCTATGAGGTTTCTCAATGGTTTCCTTCAGGCAAATTCTGGGCTGGTTTGTTGATTCAGCTTTGTTACATTTTTACTAGGTGTGAAGTGCTCTTGGCTGAATGCCCAGACATCTAGTTAAGCTTATTAAGAGTTTCCCTGCCGCCTGGGGAAAGAAAAAAAGTGGCAAAAAGTGTTGTTTTATTATACTATTGTGTTTGCTTGCTTTTCTGGTATTATGGGAATAAAAACAAATATCTGGTAGGCTGATTTTTTTCTCTATTTTCCTACCCCAAAACTAAGATGCATCTTATACTCTGGTGTGTCTTATACTCCAAAAAATACGGCAATTTTTGTATTCCACTTCTTATGCTGGTCTAAGACCATAACAAAGATTTGAGTGAGTTGGTGACTCCATTCTGAATATTGTGACTCCTTCATGCTGATTCCCATATTGCGTTGCAGAAATGGATCCTTCCCATCCCACTTTGCCACCATTACGCTTATCAATATCAGGATATATTCCTTATATACATTTCCCCCACATTCTACATTATTTCATTTCCCTTGGTTTAACAGCCTCCTTAAGCAATCTGCTAGAAAGTAGAAATGCAGTGTACCTCATCCGTATTCTGAACTGGGGGCTTCAAAAAAAATGTAATGAAACATAAATGGAGTCCTGTAAGGTTCTGAATCTGGTTAGTGTGTTTCTGTGTGCAATTATCTTCTCATCAGCACAAAAACTTAACCCGTTGAATTGAAGCTTAAAATTCAAGGGCTTTGGAATAATGTATCCCGGTGGAAAGAGAATGTGTGTTTAAAGTAATACTTGCTAGTATGACAATGGTTTCAATACTATTAGAATGTTGTAGAGCTCCTTCTTCGAGAAGAGGTTTATTTGATTTGCTAGTAAAAGCTTCCCTTCTACTTAGTAAACATGCAGTATATACATACACGGGGAAAAGCATTTATCCCAGAGGCAATTACTCCAAATAAACACAGATAGAATTATGCTGTGATTCGTTTAGCTGATACTTCCTTCAAATTAAACATGGCTGGGATTATTCATACTCAATATTTGCATTTTGGTGTCAACTTACAAATGAGTTTAGTCACAGTTAGAAAACAGAGTTAAAGCCCTGTTGGCTGGTTGGTCTCTCTGTCTGCCTGTCCCTCAGTTGGTCTGTCTATTTGTCTATCTAGAGGAGGGGCCCCTAACACCCAGTCTGGTACATGGAAAAATCTCTCTCCATGGAATCGATCCCTGGTGTTCAAAATGTTTGTGGGCCGCTGATCGAGAGATCTAACCTGGAACTAAGAAGAAATTTCCTAATAGTGAGGACAATTAATCTGTGGAACAGAAGTTGCTGCCCAGAGGTATGAGTGCTCCATTACTGGAGCTTTTCAAGAAGAGATTGAACAGCCATTTTTTCAGAATGATATAAGGTCTGAAAAGGAGGTTGGACTAGAAGACCTTCAAGGTCCTTTTCAAACTTCTATCTTTCTATCTATCTATCTATCTATCTATCTCTATCTCTATCTCTATCTATCCATCCATCCATCCATCCATCCATCCATCCATCCATCCATCCATCCATCCATCCATCTAACCAACCAACCAACCAACCAACCAACCAACCAACCAACCAACTAACCAACCAACCAACCAGGGGTGAAATTCAGCAGATTCTGACAGGTTCTGGAGAACCAGTAGCGGAAATTTTGATTAGTTCGGAGAACCGGCAAATACCACCTCTGGCTGGCCTCAGAGTGGAGAGGGAATGGGGATTTTGCAGTATCCTTCCCCTGCCCATCAAGTCACACCCACAGAACTGGTAGGAAAAAATTGAATTTCATCTATCTATCTATCTATCTATCTATCTATCTATCTATCTATCAATCATCTATCTACCTTCCTACCAATCTACCTGCCTATTCTAATTTTTTAAATACCTAACTATCCTAAACCTGTCTGGAGAATCTAAGCTTCAGTTGAACTACAGGTTTATTGCTTTTAAAATAAAATTTTCATTTGCTATTATTATGATTTACCATTAAAAAAATAATCTGCTGATTAATTCTCCTTCATTGTCAGTAAACAAAGCATGACTATCAAGTTTCTAAAATAGTATTTATTCGATAGTTTATAGTACTAAATTCCCTGTGAAGGGAATTTAAAATAAAAAATCCTTCATTTCTAATGCAGTAACATGGGACTATAACCAAAATTGCTAGTAGAACATTTGCTTTTGATTATAGTTCTTCCTTCCCAGACATCTTCAGAAACTGCAAACCCAACATGTTAACTGAAGTGGATGGAAGCTGATCAATCTGGAAATAAGGAGGAATTTTCTGACAGTGAGAACAATCAAGCCATGGAAGAGAAGTTGCCTTCAGAAGGTGTGGGAGCTTCATCCCTGGAGGCTTTCAAGAAGAGACGGGGCTGCCTTTGGTCAGAAATAGTGTAAGGTCTCCTGCTTGGGCAGGGGGTTGGACTAGATGACCTACAAGGTCCCTTCCAACTCTGTTAATCTGTTAAATTATAATATCAAATGTTTTTATCAAAGTCACTCATTGCTTCAAATTTCTGAAAGTAGCTTTCACGAGATTTCCCAGAAACATTAACATCTTTGTGAGCAATTTTCCAACCTCAAGTGCTCCAGCTGTCCCTGGTGCTTAATCACTCGGCTATAGCAGTTTCTCTGAGGAAATAAACCTAGCCATAAACAGGTTCTGAACATCCAGATGTTCTACCTTCACCACAAAGTTTTCTGATGCTCCAGAGTATTTCTGTCGCTTCTCCCAACCTCTGGAAGTGGCTGAATAATGAGATATCCTTTACTCTAACAGATAGTCGCACCCCCTTAATTTTAAATGTTCTTTGCTGAATTCATATCTCTGGAAAATTTTGATGCTACTAGTCATTCATAAATAACTATCCAGATTATATCTAGAAATAAATAAGGTTAGGAAGTCTGATATTGATACATGATACATTTAATAGTGTATGTTTTTTTGTTCTGTAATTTGTTTGTTTATCCCCCTCCCTTGAATTGTGAGCCGCCCTGAGTCCCCTCAGGGAAAAGGGCAGCATACAAATAAAGCAAATTCCAATTCCAATTCCAATATTTCCATTTCAGAAGGACTTTTCCCATGTAAGAAACAGGCAGATAAGAAACAATGCAATGCATAGATACATCACATTCTAGAGAAATTATCATAGGTTCATTAAAATTATTCCTATTGTTACCCAGGCTAGTGAGTTCCTGAGTATCTCAAATACGATTTTTGCATCTAGCATTTAGGCTCAGAATGGGACTTCTTTCTGCCTCATGTCAACACCGAATATTTTTGTTAAACCCCTGAGATGGCTACATAAAGGAAGATTGACTTCATTGTGTAACACAAGACGACAACCCTTGAAAATATTAGAGCTATGCAGATCCACGCTACTTCTCCCAGAGAAGAGAAAGTTATTATGACATTAACCGTTTTTCCCCTCAGTTTTTTATGTCTTTTTGTAAATTCCGAGATGGTTTTTCCGTTCAGCTCAAAGTATTTGAGAAGATCTACACTCCAAGCAATAAATTCTGTAGCTGAGGAAACTCCTGGCCTGTCGCTTCATTGATAGATTCCTGGGTAGTTTATTTCATATGACATTCATAAAGTAATATTTCACTCCCCATGCTCCGCTCCTGCGGAAGAGTGGCTGAACAGGGCACGCAGGTGGCCTGCTCTATCGGAGCTTGATCCTTAGCAAGACATAAAAGCTTTCAGTAATGGGCCATCATTTTTAACCTACCTGTGGGAAAATTCCTTACCAGATGTAAGCTAGTAGCTGACTCACTGCGTAAAGAATGTGTGTTGACAGGCTGTCTGAATTTTGTAGCCTTAGCGGAGAATATCCTTATCATCTAATCCTCTTTTTGGAATCTTCCTGTCTTCCTTGGGGAATTCCTCCTGGACTCACTGAATCAGTGGCTCTCCTGCACTGACAAACGGAAAGCTGTGACGAGCAATTCAGCCACAACACTGCTCCTCCGAGCTCTGATAGCAATAACATCTGGTCTGAGGAAGGTGGGAACTTAAATTATCGGATGTTCTCAATGTCCACTCTGTTGAGACTTTAATCTTTGACAACACCTTATCTTTCTACTACTTTCCCAAAAAAGCAGCTTTTGTCATTATTTTCTTTAGAGAGAACGGTGCAATCTCTCTCTCTCTCCTTCGCTCTTTCTTTTTCTCTCTCTCTTTAAAAAGGGACAACACAAGAGCAATTATGTCATGCATGTTAAAGGTTTTCATGTAAAAATAAATTGGTTTCATTATACTGGTGGCCCACTTGTTCCTACAGCTTGAAAATACATACCGTATTTTTCGGAGTATAAGACGCACCTTCCCCCCCACACACACACACACTAAAAGAGGGTGAAAATTTGGGTGCATCTTATACAACGAGTGTAGCCTCCCCCACCCACCAGCCCCAACCCTTTGGCTTCTGCCTTCCAGCAATTTATCTCCGTGCACCAAACGGGGAAAATGGGGCTTGGGGAGGCAGCAATAGGCTGTAGCAATCCCTGCAGCCTGAAACAGCTGATCATGGGAAGGCCGGTGCTGAAATTGAAAGGGAAACATACTGTTTGCTGCAAGGAGGCAAATTGCTTGGAGGCAGATTTTTTTTTTCTTGTGCTAATCAGGCTAAACTGAAACTCAAACAGGCTGCTTGCTGCAAGGAGGTAAGTCAATAACTATAAATGCCGTTAAAATGTTCAAATTATTAGACTTATTTTTTAAAGACTGCTTTATTATTGTTCTAGACAGCTTAACAAAATGAAGCTTTTTAAAGTAAATGCTTGATCTGAAGAGGCCCAGTGCTCTTGTCTCTTCTTTTAAATAGCAGAGAATAATGTATACTTCCAGAAAGCCCCATCAATTTTAACAGCATCTGTACCCTGTGTTAGGTACAGAATTTATATTCCATGTGTAGATAATTGCTGGAACTTTGACTGCAGATCATGTGGTTAATTTCTGGCCCCTTTTCAGCCTTAGAGAACTGATACTGCTGGGCGTAATTCTGATCCTTAGCATTCAATGGTCTGAATTACTCGAAAGTCGGCTTGTGTCTCTTCTAGGAGAGTAGGAGTCAGTGTGAAGTTTGGATGAAATTTGCACCAACCACCCGTCTATCCACGTCTTTCGCAATCTTCCTCTCGATCCCTATCTTCATCCTTCATTCAGATTCGTTTTGGCATTTAGCGCTCATGCATTCTTTCCACCTGACAAACGATGCCAACCAACTTCTGTTCGTGCTCATTCAGCCCTCATTCTTTATTGACATTCTCTCTAGTTCTCACCGGCAACTCTTAAGTAGCCCATGGCCACTGACCAGCGGTGGTCTTCAGCATGTTCTGACCAGTTCTGGGGAATCGGTAGCGGAAATTTTGAGTAGTTCAGAGAACCAGTAAATACCACCTCTGGCTGGCCCCGCCCCATCTATTCTCCGCCTCCCGAGTCCCAGGTGATTGGGAGGGAATGGGGATTTTGCAGTACCCTTCCCCTGCCACGCCCACCAAGCCATGCCATGCCCACACAACCTGTAGTAAAAAAAGTTGAATCTCACCACTGCCACTGGCGCCCATTCATTTTTATTTCTCTCCTGAGCTACCCACGTCTCACTTCGACACAACTGAGTGGTCAGAAGCACTTTTATAAATGACTATCCGTGTTTTTTCACGAGTATCTGTTCCTTGTAACAACCACTGCCATCTGTATGTCTCAGAATGTCTCTATTCCTTTCCCCATCTGTAGCGAGCCTTCAGTCAAAATGCACACCTTCATAATATAACAGTTTATTAAAATTGCGATTCCGTTTTCTGCTATTAATTTTCATCCATGAGCTGCTAATAAATAAAGCCATTTCTGGATCTGTCAGGTCTCACCGGATGTTGAATTCTCTTGAAATGTTTTGTGGATTTTGTAAAAATTTGTCTTCATAGAAGAGGTTATAAGAATCCGTCTGCAGAGAAGAAAAATGTACTATATTATCAGCATTTATTATCGCAACTCTCTGGCTCGGTGGAATTATTCTCGTCCGCTGATTTATTAATCTTCTGTTCGTTCCTGACTAAAATGAGCTCCCAAAGGATTGAGTTCTTACATAGGAGATTATCTCATAGTCTCGTAAACGTAACAAGGAAATTTTATTGGAAAGTGCAGACTTTTCCTTCTTAATCCTATCCAGGCCTTTCCTTGTGAATGCATTTATAAGGAACACCTTACAATTCTGAGAAGTAATTTCTTCCTTATGTTTCCTTACTTCAGGCATTTCAGATTTGTTCTGACAGCAATTTCTTTTTTCAACTTCAATGATTATTATTTTCTTAATGATCATCAATAGGGAGGACGTAACTTTCATTCCTAATAAATACAGGTTGGCCTCGACTTACAAAAGTCCATTTAGTGACTGTTGAAACGGCTCTGGATAAATTGACCTATGACCGCTTCCCCTGCTTTGGATGGTTGTGGCATCTCCCTGGTCATGCGATCAAAATTGAGACGCTCCTATTTATGACGGATGCATTGCCCCTGGGTCACCTGGTCTCCTTTTGCGACCTTCTGACAAACAATGTAAGTGGGGAAGGCAGATTCACTTAATGACCTCATTCCTAAATGAACAGCTGCAATGATTTCTTTAACAACGGTGTCAAGAGGTGTCATAAAATGAGGCAAAACTCACTTAACAAATGTCTCACTTAGGAACAGAAATGTTGGGCTCAGTAAACAATCATTCTGTAGAGGGATGTACAAATTGAATCACTAACAACTCACACAACCCTCCGAAAATGTGGATGCAGTTCAAATTGTTATCTGTGGTGTGGTAGAAGATCACAATTGTTCAGTATATGATTTCTGTTTTATTTATTCATCAAATTTACTTGCCACTCACGTCTTGGTTCAAGGTGACTGAGCGGCTTTTATACTTATATTAACTACAACTGGGTTAATTTGGTTAGATGTAAGTGGAATTATGAGGGATGCGGTGGCTCAGTGGCTAAGATGCTGAGCTTGTCGATCAGAAAGGTAGGCAGTTTGGTGGTTCGAATCCCTAGCGCCGCGTAACGGAGTGAGCTCCCGTTCCTTGTCCCAGCCTCTGCCAACAGTAGCAGTTTGAAAGCAAGTAGAAAAATAGGAACCACCTTTGGTGGGAAGGGAACAGAGTTCTGTGAGCCTTCGGCATTTAGCCATGCCGGCCACATGACTACGGAGACATCTTCGGACAGCACTGGCTCTTCGGCTTTGAAACGGAGATGAGCACCGTCCCCTAGAGTTGGGAACGACTAGCACATATGCGCGAGGGGAACCTTTACCTTTAAGTGAAATTAAAATCAGATTCCATTCTAAATGGATGTCCTCCTTTTCGCTAGTGAAGCTCTCTATTGTTTCTGTTATGGCTCTCAGAATGCCTCCCCTGGGCACCACTTATAGTTTGCAGTTTTCAAAGAGGTGTGGGAAACGGTGCTATAATTTATAACGATGTTTCTCAACCGTGGCAAGTTGAAGATGTGCAAACTTCAATTCCCAGAATTCACCAGCAAGCGTGACCTAGTACTGATTGCTGTCTAGGAACAGGCTTTCCATAGAGTGCGTTGCAAAGAGCTGAATGCAACTTAGAGACTGAATAACAAAACCTGTTATCTGCGTGTTGATCATTGCATGATGCAGACTTCAGACTGGATGTCGATTCCATCCGTTTCTTCGACTGTGTCTCATAGATACAGCCTTGGAATCAGACTAAAATAATGCACTAATAATTTGGCAACGGGGCTACAATTATCTGTTATTGAAGTTTGGAATGGTTTTATTGAAAAATTGCATTTTTCTAGTGGAGGGGTGGGTGCTAACTTTCTTCAAAACAAAACTGGTTGGAAGGACAACTTCCATCTGCAGCTACAAAATATTTCTATTACCAGCCATGTAAGGAAATTGCCTTCAAGAGGGAAAGGGCCGCACATGCAGAACATCCAGAAAAATATGCACCATTCTCAAGGAGATTTTAATTACTCCAGCGTGCACCGTGGAACCAGTGTCGAAAACAATTTCTTTGAAAACAAAAAGAGCAAGACTTTCATTTCTGTTTTTAAGGATGCTCTAAGCTCCCTGGAAACACCGAGCATCATGAATTCATACATTTGACTGTTAAGGTCAGTGAAAGAGCAGGTCCATTGTCTGAGTGCAAAATGAGCTGTCTTGGTATGCTGTAAATTAGAATCTGTTTTCGTCTTTCTACTAATTAGTTCATTTAATGGTTACAAAATCAAGTGATATTTTTTTTTGTGAGTAATCCATTCCACTGATGAAGGATAGGCAAAAATATTTAGATGTAGTTTTCGCCTTTTATTTTATTTTTATTTTATTGATAGCTTGCTATAAACATGCCGATTCATCTGCTGTCCCTTCTGTTTCCTCTGCTTCAACTTGCTGAATTCTTGAACATTGAAAGTTTGCAATATTTGTCTAAAACCTCAGTTGGCCTAAGAAAAAAAGTTCCCGGGTGCATTTTGGATATTTCATTCTTTTCATTTCCCAGTTGGGCCGAGTGCCACTTTCTTGTGGAAAAAGAAGGACGTCAACTTCAATATATCACTAAATGTGTAATGTAGGAACTCTTTGCTCAATCATTGCTCAACTACAATTCTAGTACAATTCGATTTTGGGCATCCCTGAAAGGACTTAGTCATATTTAATGGATGTTAATTAAAATTGGCATCTTGCAAAGCTTGGAGAAGTTGTGACCGTCAGAGGTTAGGCAGGCAAACTGTTTCTTGACCTATATTTCCAGGGAATTAAGCGTAAGGGGAAAAAATACGTAGAGTCTAGATTTTAGAAAAAACGTCCCAAGTACAGTGAGAGCCATCTGACAGCAGAGTCAGTGGCCCAGAGAGGGTGACTGATTGGTTACGTCCAAGAGAAGGGAAGAAGTCATGTGCTGCCAGTTCTCAGACCGCCCAGGGGCTGCATTTGATGCCCCTTCCCCTGTTTCCAACAATCACCAGTGTTACTTCCTTCTTTGTCTTAGACAGGCAAAAGGAATCCATCCTGACCCAATGGGACGTCCCTCTTCAGTGTGTCTCTGCGGCAATTCAAAAAAATCAGGGGGGGGGCTTCAAAAATTTCAGCAACAGGTTCTCTGCCTAGTTGCTGGGTGGGTGTGGCCATGGTGGGTGTGGCCTAGTCAGGCTCCTGCACCACAGTGGAGGGGGGGCGTTTTCACCTTCCCCAGATTCCGGAGGCTTTCCTTGAGCCTCTAGGAGGGTGAAAACTGCCTTCCCGGAGCTCCGGAGGCCTTCTGGGAGGCCTCTTTTCCCCCCTCCCCCTGCCTCCACGAAGGCCTGGCATCCAAAATGGGCTGCGTGGAGACTCCTGAGAGGGGCAATGTGGGGTGGGAGGGGCCAGCCAGGGGCGGGATTTGGAGGTTCTCCGGACTGGCCATAACGTTAGCTATGGGTTTTCCTGAGCTCGGGCGAACCTGTAGCAGGCCACGCCTGAGAAAAGTCAAAGTGGAGGCTGCAATCGCACCATGAATTTCACAGCTCTAGCCTCCATCTCAACTATTTTCAGATCTCTCCTGCCAAAGCCCTGGCCCTGTCTGTCAGGCCTACAGCCATATTTGCTTGTGGATCTCAGCCCTGCAACGCTTTCTCTTATTCTACCATGCCTTTTCTATTGTGGGGGAAATGGGAGGGGGGATTGTACGGAGTTAGATGCTATGTAGCCATAACAAAATTCTTTCTAGGAAGCCGAGGTCATCCTTTGTCTCTGCACCTGACCGGAACTGGATGGGTGGAAGCTGCCAACGTGGCACTGGGAGATTGGACCATGGGATGGGCTTGTGGGTGTGGGGGGCAAGATCTTGAACTTCCAACTGGGTGGGAAAACTGGGAAGTTTTCAGATTCGGGTTTTCCCAGATATGCCAACGTGGCTCTCTTCATCAATTGGAACATTGAGGAATCCTTTTCCTCGGATTCTGATTTACTTTTGGATGCTATTTGGAACCCTGACACTCTTCTACCTCCGGGCATTGTGTCATTTGCACGTGACCTAGAGGGTGACTTTGGGCTGACGTCTTGCTTGTGACCACCAGAGGAGGAAACAGAGGGAGTAGACAGGCCATTGGTCTTATCCAAGAGAGCTTTCCTTCCACTTCTATCATCATGGAATGAAGCGAAGAAGGCCAAGAAGAGGGGAGGAAGTGCTGTTGCTAAACAGCCTTTTATCACTGAAACCAAACTTGCCAATTGAAGCCCATTCAAATCGCAGGTTCTAAGCAAAGAAATGAAGGACGTAATAAATGGCTATATTGGACGTTAATGACTGAGCCCTGATAAGCCTGAAGCAACATTCAGAGCTAATTTGGGAAGATTCCTGGGCAAAAGAACTTGTAAAATGTTCTTCCTTTGGAGACTAAAAATAGTTGATTAACAGAAGCAATTTCGGATGGCAATTTTTCATCCTGGTCAGCTGCAAAATGGTAATTCATTCTCCCTTCTTACAGGAAAGGGTTTTCAAACGTCTTACCGTGCTTTCCCCGTGCATCGTAGGTGTGACAGATTCGAGGGCAGAGACACCTGTGTGGGGATTGCAATAAAGTGTGTTGACAAATGGTGATTGCAAAACCATCCCTCAGTCAGACAAAACAGTGTCCAGGAGTAATGCTTAGAGGCGCATTCCCCTCCATCTGTCTAGACGCTTGAATAATAGAGAAGCGAGGGAAAATATCACCACTCTTAAAGGGCGGCAGCAGATGTGGTCATTAGCTGATGATTACCCTCTTTATTTTTGGCAAATTTGGGCACATCTCTCGCAACACACCTCATTTGTTCTGAATGGCAACAATGGATTGTTGACGGTGAGAGGAAAAAAAGGTTCCTTAAAGTCTGGACAAAATGAATTCAGCTGGACAACAACGCTGCCTCTCTGCGCTCATTTGCAACTGGTGGTTTATCCCAGTGATTCCTTTTTCTCACCCTCTTTCAAAGTTTGCTCTTAAGAAGACCCAAAAAGGACTAATGCAGCAACGGGAGGTTCTTTCCCTCACATCCTGCAAACATGGCAGAAAGCAAAGTGGCCACATGTGATGGGGGTGACCAGGGTTGTGAACTGCTCTGGCCACACATACCTACAGCAGCCTAACGTAGAGATAAAGGTTCCCCTTGCACCTTTGTTCTAGTCATTCCCAACTCTAGGGGGCGGTGCTCATCTCCGTTTCAAAGCCGAAGAGCCAGCGCTGCCCGAAGACGTCTCCATGGTCCGTTGAGCATGACTCAACACCAAAGGCGCACGGGACCCCGTTACCTTCCCACCAAAGGTGGTTCCTATTTTTCTACTTGCATATTTTACATGCTTTCGAACTGCTAGGTTGGCAGAAGCCGGGACAAGGAACGGGAGCTCACTCTGTTACACAGCACTAGGGATTCGATCTGCCAAACTGCCGACTTTTCTCATCCTATTTAAATTGCTGGAAATTCATCAGGCTGCTTTTTTCCGAGGCAAGAAGGAAAACCTTCTATCTGGGATGACTGAGAAGAGTTTTCCAAGCTCTTTTGCTGTGCTTGCAATGATGCTCCAACGCCACTGAGAACAATGCTGAGAGAAAGCCACAGTCGAGCGAATAGGTTGATTTCAGCAGGAGCATCAAGGCCTTCTTATGCGGGTGGTAATTTCCTTCTGTTTCATCTTCCAGATTCTTTTATTTCTGATGCCCTCCCTGCACGGTAACATTAAGGACGCCTTGCAAAAGAGTCAACGGAAGCCAAGTTAAATACAACCTTCATTTCTCTGCATTTCTTCATTTATTGCTACTATACTTTGCAAATGATCCTAGATGCTGCGTTAGAAGTAGGACACTATATGTCCAATTGTTTTTTATTTTGCTCTGTTAACTTTGAGGTCCATCTTGGCCCCTGTAGCAGGCCGGTTTTTCCAAGTCCATATAAACTGACAAATAATTTTTCAGTCCACATAGCAGTCCCAACATTTGGTTATGGAAATTATCACACACAAACACACACACACACCGGTCTGGCTGGAAGTTACATGCAGCCACTCCTAGTAATGGAATCTCCCCACCTTCCCCATGAAGAATGATGTCACCGTTGCGTAGACGTCCTTGGGGGAATCAGGTTTTGTCATTTGGGCAAATCGTCTCCATGCCTTGGGTTGGGGTACGCTGTTCGCAGCTGCTCTGCCCCCCACGCCCCTTTGGACGGGAATCAGTGAATTAAAACTGGGAGGCTGCCTCAGGTGAAGACTCACTTATCTTCTCACATGGCTCATCTTTAATTATCCACAGACAGTTTGACTCACTGAATTATTCAGTAGCTGTAGTGTAAATTTCCATTAATGAAAACAGAAGCCCCTGCTATGGCTTCCCTTCTTCATGTCTAACCTGTCTTTTGGTTGAAGCAACAACGTTAGAAGAGCCGAGGTGGTGCAGTGGTTAGGGTGCAGTACTGCAAGCCACTTCAGCTGACTATTATCTGCAGTTCAGCGGTTCTAATCTCACCGGCTCAAGGTTGACTCAGCCTTCCATCCTTCCGAGGTGGGTGAAAGGAGGACCCAGACTGTGGGGGCTGACTCTGACTCTGTAAACCGCTTAGAGAGGGCTGAAAGCCCAATGAAGCGGTATATAAGTCTAACTGCTATTGCTATTGCTAGAGTGCTGTACTGCAGTCACTTCAGCTGACTGTTATCTGCAGTTCGGCTGTTCAAATCTCACCGGCTCAAGGTTGACTCAGCCTTCCATCCTTCTGAGGTGGGTGAAAGGAGGACCCAGACTGTGGGGGCTGACTCTGACTCTGTAAACCGCTTAGAGAGGGCTGAAAGCCCAATGAAGCGGTATATAAGTCTAACTGCTATTGCTATTTGCTGAATATTTCAAAGAGGCATAGTGATTACTTTATTTGGCGTAAGTATCTCTCTTCTCCTTCTTTCTAGGTGGAGTCTGATGATCCAATATCAATGCCAGCCTTTTATCCAAAATAACAGACTCGGAAGGGACCTTGGAGGACGTCTAGTCCAACCCCCTGCTCAAGCAGGAGACCCTCTACCATTCCAGACAAATGGCTGTCTACTCCAGCAGTCACAGAAAAATTATTTTCATTTTTTTATATGGCACTAAATCAGGGGTCCTCAATTGACAATTGTAGATTCCTCCACTTTTGAAAATCTTGCTTCCTGCTTACTTTTCCATGCTTGGTGACCCATTCACTAACGCTCCAGGACCACCACATTTGGAAAGTGTCGATCTGCATGTCCGCGGGTGAGAGGCGAGTTTCATTGTCACAACCACTTATATTTTAAAGCGACACATTGTCACCTTAGGTAACATGACAGCCTGAAGTGAATGAGAAAGGGCACCTCAATAACTAGGCTGAAAGCATAAATTGACATCTGGGCTGGAATCCGTGTAAGAAAAATATCCATGTGTAAAAAGTGTGGGTTGGGGTTTTTTTTAACAAAGAAAATTTAAATTTAATTGGGCAGCAAAGACTGGACGGTAGCGATTCTGGGATATTTTGCAGATTAAAAATAGGGAAACCATGGAAAAGGTAAAGAAGAGGAAGTAAGGGAGGGGTAGTAAGAGTAGGAAAGAGGGTAAGAAGGAGAAGAAGAGAGGAGGAGTGGGGGAAAGGGAGGGGAAGAAGAAAAGAGGAAGGAGAGGAGGAAAAGAGAAGGGAGGTTGAGAAGACGGAAGGAGTAGGGCTGTTGCAAAATAAGAGAGATGTATGGGGTGGAAAGAAAGTGACCCCAATTATGCTTTTTATATTTTTAAACAGATTGTGATAAATGCTAGAAGACAAGAGATAAATATTAAGAGTACTTATGGGAATGTATATTTGTGAATGTATGTGGAAGGAGAAATAAATAAAACTTTTTACAAAAAATAAAATAAAATTAGGGAAACCATGTTGGATGGGAAGTCTACAGCCTTGGAGAAATGCCATTGGAAAACCTTCTCTGGTCTGCCTTCATTTCCCCATTTTTGAGATCCACTTCTTTGGAAGGACTATTTGCAGTCCATCCCTTTCTTAAGAATACTTTATATTCCTCCACCGCCTTAAAGTTAAGTTATCAACAGTCGAATGTAAATTTCTGCCACTCCAGGAAAGAAGTTCCCTCTGTGTGTAGATGCATTTAGGAAATGGCTCCATCAGCCCAAATCAGGGCAGAATCTTAATAAAGAGAGACGGATTGGGAAGAACCATAAAAGTTTATAAAACCCACCTTAACAATGGTTGAACAGAAGGGCCCCAGTAGGGAGGGAGGGAGGAGCAGCCATTCCCTTGGATGGCTCAGAAAACAAGGATTGTTCCTGGCGATCGGGATAAACGAGTCTGGATTTATTGCTTGGCTATTTAGACGGTTGGTTTGGGGTTGTTTTAGCATGATGTGACCCCAGGCATTTGGCCCTACTTTAAAAAAATAAAAATAGTTAAAGCCTTCGTTGTCCATAGTCTCCGCAGCATTCAGCCGTAGAGCGTAGGCAATATCCCCGGGCTAACATATGGTGTTATAAGTCAGGTAATAATGACAACTTTTGTCATCATCATCATCAAAAAAAATTATTGGTGGCTTATATATAACAACCAATAAAACAGTACAAAAAGAAAACCATATGAAATGTTCATGAATATATTATATCACGAATATAAGTAGTTGTGATACACACACACACTCACACAAACATGAACTTCCCAAAACAACTTAGTCCAAAAGACCATCAAAGAGACAACTTTCCTGATGTCCACAAAGAGGCCATTAGGGTGACTTTCTTCAGGAAATCTTCCTTCCTTCCTTCCTTCCTTCCTTCCTTCCTTCCTTCCTTCCTTCCTTCCTTCCTTCCTTCCTTCCTTCCTTGATGGATGGATGGACGGATGGACGGACTCACTTATGATGGTGAAAGTTTGGAAGATTTGGATGCCCAGGCAGATCATTATGGAGAAAATATATCTCTGTGATCATAACAATCAACATCAGCCTAATGTCTCATATAATCAATCAGTCAGCCAGCCAGTCAATCAATCAATCAAGTGTAAAATGCAAATAAAAGGCCTCCAATTGCGTCATGTGATCACAGTCTTTGTCAAGTGGATGCCTAAAAGAAAACTGCCATCAAAGTCCACCTCCCTCAGCTCAGGCAGTGCAGCCAGAGAGTTTGGAGACTGACCACTTCCATGATTTCCTTGACCACCTTTTATGGTCCAGAACGACCCTTGGAAGCTTTTGGAGCTCCTTCTGCAAAGCCCAGCATAGAGAAGGTTTCAGTGCATTCCCACAACTTGGGAGAGAAATAAATAAGAAGCAGAGGGATGCTGGGAAAACACGAAGAAGACAGTAGGAAGTCTTTTAAAAAGTATTAAAAGTAAAATGCAAGATACAGCACAACATTAATATGCTCTGCAAACTTTAATGGGCTAAGCTATTAGCAGATAATAAAGCCATATATTGTTTAAAAATGTGTCTAAGGCAATCAAATATATGACAGATGAATAAATGTGGAAAGACAGTTCCATTATGATATCTGATGACATTTTAAGTATTTTTATGATATATATAATGAAGTGAGCTAACTTTGAAGAAATAAATGGAGTTTACAACTGACTCGAAAAAAATATTAATAATCTCCCTGCTGGAAGTGCAGCATTCAAGACCAACTTTGGGTGCTATCAGATTCTGCAAAGCTTATATTGGATAAACAGGACTTATTTCTGTTAAAGGCAAGAAATGCCAAGTGCACAAAAATAGGATAGGCAGCATCTGGTTGAACAGTAGTAACTGTGAGAGGGATCTTGGAGTCCTAGTGGACAATCATTAAAAAGCCAACACAATCCTATGTTGTATAAACAGAAGGATAGAATCAAGATCACATGACGCTCTTGTAGTGCTTTATAAGGCCTTGGTGAGGCCACACTTGGAGTACTCAATCCAGTTTTGGTCACCACGGGGTAAAAAAGATGTTGAGACTCTGGAAAGAGCACAGAGAAGAGCAACAAAGATGATTAGGGGACAGAAAGCTAAAATATATGAAGAATGATTGCAGGTATTGGATATGTATAGAATAGAATAGAATAGAATAGAATAGAATAGAATAGAACAGAACAGAACAGAACAGAACAGAACAGGGGAAGGGACCTTAGAGGTCGTCTAGTCCAACCCCCTGCTGAGGCAGGAAACCCTATACCATTTCAGACAAATGGTTATCCAACATCTTCAGCATTTAATGAAAGGTGAGTGACATGATAGCAGTCACATCAAAAGGAGTGATATGATAGCAGCCTTCCAATATTTGAGGGGCTGCCATAAAGAAGATGGGGGGCCTACCTATTCTCCAAAGTACCTGAAGCATCTGTTCATTGTGTATAAGCAACAACTGCATTCTTACGATATAGCTGGAGATTTGGGGGGGGGGGGAACGAATCTTCATATAAGGAAAAATATCAGGTTATCCACATTCTACTAATTGGGAAAATTCTGTTCCAGCCAATGCAATAAAAGTTAAAAAAATAATAATTCAACAGCAGTCCCAACAATCACAAGTTTCCTAAAAACCATAACGTCCTCTAATGTTTTATAAAATGTGTCGAGTACATTTTCCTCCGTGAAGGCTTGTCAAGCCAAAACCTTCTGAGTGATCTAATTTCTAATGAAAGTGGGTTTTTTTTAAAGCCCCCACGAATTCGAGAGAGCCAGAGAAATGCCTGCCTTGTGTTCTGGTTTTTTAGATTCCCTCAAAGGGATCGTGGCTGTTTTAGTTTGAAGCAATTTGTCAAATTAGCCCATGACTGACACAGTAGGAAAGCTTCCTTGACACCCGGCAACGGGGTGTATAAGTAAGGGGTTGAATTGAATTGCTATAATCAGGTGAAGCGTGACAAGGTTTCCTGCTCGCATGTGCACACGCCATTCGTCCCTCTGAAAACGGGATAAAAGCCCTGAAGGCACCGATATTCCGTGGGTTACCGGAATGCTGCTTTTCCTACAGCCTTTCCAAAGCAAATACTTGAACGTTGAATGAGACACTTAACTGGCAAGGTGCATCGCTTCTCCTTCTCAACCAGTTGGCATCGCTTCTTCTTTTTTCCTTGGCTGAGCAGCTTGGCATTAGAGCAGTGTTTCTCAACCTTGGCAACTTGAAGATGTCCGGACTTCAACTCCCAGAATTCCCCTAGGCCCCTAACTTATGGGGTGCCTCAGGGCTCGGTCTTATCCCCCCTACTATTCAACATCTACATGAAACCGCTGGGAGAGATCATTCGCAGGCACGGGATTAGATACCATCAATATGCGGACGATACTCAATTGTATCTGTCCGCCCCGTGCCAACTCAATGAAGCGGCAGACGTGATGAACCGAGGCCTTGAAGCTGTTATGGACTGGATGAGGGTTAACAAGCTTGTGCTCAACCCAGAAAAGACCGAGTGGCTGTTGTGTTTCCCTCCCAAAGATTCGACCAATATTCCATCACTCAGGCTGGGGGGTCAAATTTTATACCCCTCAGAGAGGGTTCGCAACTTAGGAGTCCTCCTGGATCCACAGCTATCGTTTGACCACCATTTAATGGCTGTGACCAGGGGGGCATTCGCCCAGGTTCGCCTGGTGCGCCAGTTGCGACCCTACCTGAATCGGGAGGCTCTCACAACAGTCACCCGGGCCCTTGTGACCTCTAGGCTGGAATACTGCAATGTGCTCTACATGGGGCTGCCCTTGAAGAGCATCCGGCGACTTCAGCTAGTACAGAACGCGGCCGCGTGAGTGATTGTGGGTGCACCTCGGTTCACCCGCATAACACCTATCCTCCGCGAGCTGCGCTGGCTACCTGTCGATCTCCGGATGCGCTTCAAGGTGCTATTAGTCACCCATAAAGCCCTACATGGCAGTGGATCTGGATACTTGAGAGACCGCCTTCTGCCAATTACATCCCTGCGACCAATAAGATCACATAGATTGGGCCTCCTCCGTATTCCATCGGCCAGCCAGTGTCGGCTGGCAACTACAAGGAGGAGGGCCTTCTCAGTAGTAGCCCCGACCCTTTGGAACGAGCTCCCCGTAGAGATTCGCACCCTCTCCACTGTCCAGGCCTTCCGCACAGCCCTTAAGAACTGGCTCGCCCGTCAGGCCTGGGGACAAGGATAGTTCCCCTCCCGAATGATGAATGTATGTTGTTTACTATTTTATTATATGTCTCTATCTTAACGTTTGTATTCCCCTTCCCCGATTTTATGTGAGCCGCCCTGAGTCCCCTCAGGGAAAAGGGCGGCCTACAAATATTAATAAAATCTCAAAAAAAACAAAAAATCCCCAGCCAGCGAATGCTGGCTGGGGAATTCTGGGAGTTGAAGTCCGGACATCTTCAAGTTGCCAAGGTTGAGAAACACTGCATCAGAGCATAGCCTGTAAAAATGATCCGTGGCCAGTCGAAGTTTCCTAGCTTATCCTACTGTAAGGACCGTGTTTTTTTTAAATGACTTTCATGCAGAGAATGTGCACAAGCATTAAAAGTGTTTGTATCTGGTTCTTCCCTATTTCTTGGGAAAAGAAATAGGCATTGCGATTTTATTTGAAGAATCGTAGCGCATGTTCTAACTTCCAAGCGGAAGATTATTTTTATTGCTTAAATCAACCTGCACAATCAGCATCTTTAAATATGAACCTCAGCTCTTAAAAACGCACGAAGCTGGTAACAAACAGATTGCAAACACAAATAAGTATCAGTGAAACGTATTTTCCCAACAGTGATTTGGGAAACCTGCTTTCCTACTTTTACTCTTTTAGGAAATGAATGAATGTTTGTTTGGTGGGGATAGAGGGTATCATTCAATTTTTATGTCTAATAATGTTTCTGGTTTAAGGTTCTTTCCTTAATTGCTGTCACTTTGGATTTTTACCCCAATCACTGGCTGATCATTTTGTCATTATGCTTATATGTTTCCTAGTATGGTTTACGTTGATTGCTTATTTAGTATCCTATGACTATCACTAAGTATTGTATCTTATGATTTATGATGAATGTATTTTGATGATGATTATAATCATGATTTATCACTTGTGAATGCTCCAACTCTGGAGGTTTTCAAGAAGAGATTGAATAGCCATTTGTCTAAAGTGGTGTAGGGTCTCCTTCTTGAGCAGAGGGTTGAACTAGCTCTTTGAGTCCTAACTTTATTATGCTGTTATTCTATTCTGTTAGTAACCTAACGTCGCATCCTTCTGAGATAGGCCAGCCAAATTCCAACAGGATTGATTCTGATAGCAGAGATGATCTACAAATCACAAAAAACGCATTCATCCCTTGCTAATTCAGCACCCAACACTGCTTCCCTCACCTTCCCAGCTGCATATCGAATCCATGGCAGGAGACACATCTTCAAAAACCACGAAGGAAATAGGTCAATTGCAGAGCAAACCACTCTCGTACATGAAGTGGTCCAGAACTCTAGGTGGCAGCTACTGGGAGTTGGAGCCATGATATTCTTTTGTGCCCAAAGGAATAGAAATTATGGGCCAAGTCAACTTAGAGGGACTAATTTTTTAAAAAAAGTCTTCCCTCCCCACATACACGGGGGAGAATTTGTGACAAAGGCACTTTGGCAAAAGTAAGCAGAGAAATTGAAATTCACTTCCTTTTAAGCTTTAGCTGATATAATTTGTAGAAGCATGATTGCATTTTTTTTATAAAGCACTCAACGGAAACAAATAAACAACAAAGGGAGGAGATTGAACTGAGATTGCAGGTTTGGGCCTGAAATAAAATTATCCAAGGAAGTAAGGAACACATGTAGTTCTTTAAGGAATATATTCCTAGCCACTCTTATCGGAGAGAAAAGGATAGGAGGCCAAAAATGTGTAGGACAAGATGATTTCAAAATTTACACATGGTACATAAAGAGTAAGATCAGGAATGGGCAGTTATGGCCCCTTTAGGAGCTGTGGAATTCAACTCCCAGAATCCACAGCCAACATGGCAGGCTCAAAAATTCTGGGAAGTCCACCGGTCCTCAAAGGTCCATATTTACCCAGGCCTTAGACTCCCTCCCTCTCTCTCTCTCTCTCACTCACTCACTCACTCTCCCTCCTTCCTTCCCTCTCTCCCTCTCTTCCCCCCCTCTCTCTCTCCTCCTCCCTCCTTCCCTCTCTCCCTCTCTTCCCCCCTCTCTCTTTCTCTCTCCCTCTCTCTCAACATGGAGGCCACAGATATACAAGCAAAGCTTTGATTGTGTAGCTATGGGCTCCCCCCCAATGCCAGATGCACTTTCAGCTTTGCAAGGGAAATGCTTCTGGTGAATGATGAAGAGAATGAAACTCGCCAGATGTTCTATTTCCCCCTTCATTTTTCTTTAAGTCTCTAAGTCAAAAAGTAAAATCTGTATTTATAGTTGGCATTAGGAAGTTTAAGGTTTGAGATTGGATTATCATGATGTATGTGCTAGAGATCCCCTCCGGGGGTGATTATCTCCAGATAACCTTCCTCCTTCAAGTTCTCCACAATGTTAATATTAAAAACATATATTTTCGGGTGGGATGGCATTAAGTTGTCAGACCAAAAATGTTGGATAGTGGTTGAAGTGAGCAGTGGGGGGGGGGGGGGCATGCAGATTAGTTTAACCCATGGGGGAGACTCACCTGATAGACCGCAAGAGCCTTAAGGCCAGCTGCAATACTGAGTCACATATTCCATCTGCAAGGAAATAAAACGAAATTATTGTTTCCCAGAAAAACAATGTTATGTCACCACCCTGCACTGATGAAGTTTCTGTTCTTGGTTTGAAGTTTACGTTCTTGTTTTCTTTGCGTCTGTGTTTGTGTACACTCCTTAAGCAAACATGTAAATGGTCTTATAGCTAGATCTGAAATTAATTTGCTCCATCATCATCATCATTATTATTATTATTGCAATTTCAGAGTTAATTTTCTTCAGATATTATCTGCAGGCCTGGACAAATACTAAACATTTTCAAATGCTTCTGATATTTGCATATGACACTTATGGCACAAACAAAGCCAGAGGTAACCATGGATAAACATAATGGTGAGCTTCAACATGATACGTTGTGTTGCATTTTTACCCTCTGAACATAAACTACACAGCCCATATATTTTGCAATAAAGAAACTTACATTTAAAATCAGAACAATGGCTCGATACAACAAATCTTTGCAAAGATTTAGATGTTCTGAGCCTTTAATATCTTGTAAATAAAAACCCCGGATGCTGTAATTAAGGAAAAATAATTAGTGATGAAGGAGAGATGTTAAGAATCAGTTGCATTTATTTGTAGTTTAAAATGGTTAAAACGATTAGATAAGCAAACACGGATCATTTGCAGTTTAGCATGATAAAATAACTAAATGAGTACTATTTTATATTTCACAGCAAATAATTTTGTCGGAATAGATTTCTTCGCATTCTTTTTCCTTATATAATCCTGCATAAAATTGGCATGGAAAAATAGCAGAGCAAAGTAGGCAAGTAACAAACAATGCCGGTTGCATTACCATGTGCTTAAGCTTATAAGCAGGAATACATCAAGTAATAAGGTGAGGGGTGAAATCTCCTTCAAATCCAGCTTTCTTGGCAGTAGTATAGAAGGTAGCATGCTGTTGCCTTCTGCTGGATTGTATTTATTTTGGTTTTGTTTCCTTCTCAATCTAGCTTATGGCCATGGAGCTTTGAAGCCCATACGTGATCAGCCAGCCTATAAGAAAAAGTACAGGATTAGGCACAGCAAAGCGATGACGGTTTTTTAAAAAAGATTAGCCAGCTGCTGTCAAGTCAGATGAGTGAATGAACATCTACTTGTCATCCTGACCTATCTTTGGTCATAATTCATAGCCCTACCAAGGAATTTCTGGTAAATTAACCTGGGCCTGCCGAGACAGCGGAAGGCAAAGAGAATTCCCTGAAAACAGTTGAGTTGGGTGTCCCAAGGGTGCTTTTTCAAAGGGCCCCTGGAGGAAGTTTCTTGGATGAGAAGCAAAACAGCTTCAAGGAAAAATAGCGAAAGTCCAGTTGTCTCTTGAAAAAGCACCTTTGGGACAACCGTGACCTGGGTGGCAGAGAAACTTCATAGACCAGGAGTGTCCAAACTTGGGAACTTTAAGACTTGTGGACTTCAACTCCCAGATGCTGGCTGGGGAATTCTGGGAGTTGAAGTCCACAAGTCTTAAAGTTCCCAAGTTTGAGCACCTCTGCCATAGACTGTTGGGCTGCATCGCAACAGGGTTGAGTGCTGCTAAGCCCCAATGATGTTCTTCAACTAGACCCAAGCCCAGGAGAGGACAATTTGCTGCAACCAACTCGCCACAGCCATCTTGCCATGGTCAATTCACCATAGCCAACTTGCCGTGGGACAACGCACCATGGCCAACTCGCCACAGGACAATTCAACAATTTGATTTAATTATTTCAAATACTTAGGTCAAGAAGTTTAATTTTTGTCGTTCACATTTCATTTTGTCCCTCTTTTGGCATCCTTTCTTTGATTATTCTATCCTAGCATTTCTTCGAGACCGGTGTAACCTCTTATCCCGTGTTGAGTTGGCCATGCCAAGTTGGCCATGGCGAGTTGTCCTAGACCCTACAAGCATTGGTTCATGGATCCCACTTCCCAATCACAGTTCCTGCTGTATTCCTACTCATCCCCATTTGCTCTCCGTGTTTTATCATTGTTTTTTCCAGTTCTAAAATAGCCGTTGCCTTCTAGTGTTTTTTCCAAATTCTCTGCACCATCCCGACTGCATTTTTAATCCTATAGTATCTCTCCATTTAAAGTGACTTCAGTTTAGCCATGACCAATATATTCATGACATCCTTTCAATGGAATGTGAAAAAGCAGTTACATGCAGACTCTGAATATTTTGCTAGTGAATTAATAATCCTTGAAGCTCATAGGATTAGAGGAATCACTGAACAGAAACTATGATTAATCCCGTTCCTGGGTAGGGTGACCTTGCCACATTCGATTTATTTATTTTTATTTGGGCAGTTTCTGCTGCTCTTTCACCTTCCAGTTTTTGCCCAGTTTTGAAAAAGGCCTAATGATGAATTTAAATTTAGCCAAGGCTAATGCAGCAGATTCATTGAAATCAGTAGGTCTCAAATTATTCATTAACTCAGTTTGGAAAATATTTGGGTGTTATCATGCTTTTGTTATTAAATTTTACCATGGACAAATTGTACCAAATATTAGTCCACCAAAAGCTAAGTTGGTTGCCGGTTTTCTGAACTACTCAAAATTTCCGCTACTGGTTCTCCAGAGCTGGTCAGAACCTGCTGAATTTCACCTCTGATCCCATCACAGTTTAGGTGACATCTTTCCCCACCCAGAGGAAACCTAGTTCCATGAAATAATTGTCTGTAGCATCCTACTTTGGTTTTATTTTAAAATCTGTTCTGTTCTGTTTTTTCCAGTGTTTCCCACCGAGAAGCCAATTCAGACCTGTAATTGGAGGTCTGGATGGGAGATCCAAACACAACATCCCATCTGAACGGAGGTTGACTCCAGTCGAGTTCTGTTTGGCTTTCCCAGAGTCCTCCTGGAGAACTGGAAAGCAAATTAAAATAGAAATTGGATCTGATCAGGTTTTTGACCACGTCTTTTTCAGTTACGCATTTGCAAAACCTCAGCTGTACGGGGTTGGCCAAGTTCACTTAAATTACAGCCTCAGTTGTTAGTGAGCAGGTCAGGATTTTCAAACGTCTCATTATATAAATTGTCAAGCTTTTTTAAAAAAAAAAAAGACAAAAAATCTTTGATTTTGCTTCTGTTATGATTTGAACCCTGGCCATGGGAACAGAAGAAAGAAGCCTGGTTTTAAAAACAATGCATTACGTCACTGGTTCACTTTCAAATAACTATGGG